>NC_064649.1:152746768-153051046 GCF_023864345.2 Schistocerca serialis cubense | reverse complement strand
CCAAGGGATACACTAAACCTGATGTGAAGCATCGGAATCTAAAACTGGCCCCACGGCAAAGGCTCAAATCATAGACAGTAAGAAGAGTCAGTCTTCTTGTATGTAAGTAGGCATTGTGCCTCTTGTATTTATTTCCAGTGCAATTTCAGTGTTTCGTCGTCAATATAAAGGTCCAAGGGATACAGTAAACCTGAGGTGAAGCATCGGAATCTAAAACTGGCCTCACAGGAAAGGCTCAAATCATAGACAGTAAGAAGAGTCAGTCTCCTTGTACTTAAGTCGTCTTTGTGTCTTTTGTAATTATTTCAGATGCTGTTTCTGTGTTTCATCACTAATATAAAGGTCCAAGCGATACAGTAAACTTGATGTGAAGCATCGGAATCTAAAACTGGTCTCACAGGAAAGGCTCAAATCATAGACAGTAAGAACAGTCAGTCTTCTTTAACTTATGTCGGCATTGTGCCTTTTGTATTAAATTCGGAAGCAATTTCTGAATTTCATCGTCAATATGAAGGTCCAAGGGATACAGTGAACCTGAAGTTAAGCATCGGAATCTAAAAATGGTCTCACAGGAAAGGCTCTAAACATTGACAGTAAGAAGAGTCAGTTTTCTTGTACTTAAGTCGGCATTGTGAATTTTGTATATAGTTCAGATGCAACTTTTGTGTTTCAATGTGAATATGAAGGACCAAGGGATACAGTAAACCTGAAGTGAAGCATCGGATTCTAAAACTGGTCTCACAGGAATGGCGCAAATCAGAGACAGTAAGAGGAGTAAGTCTTCTTTAACTTAAGTCGGCAATGTGCCTTTTGTATTTAGTTCCGTTGCAGTCGTCTGTGTTTCATCGTCAATATGAAGGTCCAAGGGAAACAGTAAACCTGAGGTAAAGCATCGGAATCTAATACTGGCCTTACAGGAAAGGCTCAAATCATAGAGAGTAAGAAGAGTCAGTCTTCTTGTACTTAAGTCGGCATTGTGCCGTTTGTATTTATTTCCGATGCAATTTCTGTGTTTCATCGTCAATATGAAGGTCCAAGGGATACACTAAACCTGATGTGAAGCATCAGAATCTAAAACTGGCCTCACGGGAAAGGCTCAAATCATAGACAGTAAGAAGAGTCAGTCTTCTTGTATGTAAGTAGGCATTGTGCCTCTTGTATTAATTTCCGATGCAATTTCAGTGATTCATCGTCAATATAAAGGTCCAAGGGATACAGAAAACCTGAGGTGAAGCGTCGGAATCTAAAACTGGCCTCACAGGAAAGGCTCAAATCATAGACAGTGAGAAGAGTCAGACTTCTTGTACTTAAGTCGTCATTGTGCCGTTTGTATTTATCTCCGATGCCATTTCTGTGTTTCATCGTCAATATGAAGGTCCAAGGGATACAGTAAACTTGATGTGAAGCATCGGAATCTAAAACTGGTCTCACAGGAAAGGCTCAAATCATAGACAGTAAGAACAGTCTGTCTTCTTGTACTTAATTCGGCATTGTGCCTATTGTATTTATTTCCGATGCAATTTCTGTGTTTCATCGTCAATATGAAGGCCCAAGAGATACTGTAAACCTGAAGTGAAGCATCGGAATCTAAAACTGGTCTCACAGGAAAGGCGCTAATCACAGACAGTAAGAGGAGTTGGTCTTCTTTAACTTAAGTCGTCAATGTGCCTTTTGTATTAAATTCGCATGCAATTTCTGTGTTTCATCGTCATTATGAAGGTCCAAGGGATACAGTAAAACTGAGGTGAAGCATTGGAATCTAAAACTGGCCTCTCAGGATAGGCTCAAATCATATACAGTAAGAAGAGTCAGTCTTCTTGTACTTAAGTCGGCATTGTGCCTATTGTATTTATTTCCGATGCAATTTCTGTGTTTCATCGTCAATATGAAGGCCCAAGAGATACAGTAAACCTGAAGTGAAGCATCGGAATCTAAAACTGGTCTTACAGGAAAGGCGCTAATCACAGGCAGTAAGAGGAGTTAGTCTTCTTTAACTTAAGTTGGCAATGTGCCTTTTGTATTTAATTCCGATGCAATTTCTGTGTTTCATCGTCAATATGAAGGTCCAAGGGATACAGTACTCCAGAGGTGAAGCATCGGAATCTAAAACTGGCCTCACAGGAAAGGCTGAAGTCATAGACAGTAAGAAAAGTCAGTCTTCTTGTACTTAAGCCGGCATTGTGCCTTTTGTATTTATTTACGATGCAATTGCAGTGTCTCATCGTCAATATGAAGGTCCAAGGGATACAGTAAAACTCAGGCGAAGCAACGGATTCTATAACTGGCCTCACAGTAAAGGCTCAAATCATAAACAGTAAGAAGACTCAGTCTTTTTGTACTTAAGTCGGCATTGTGCCTATTGTATTTGTTTCCGATGCAATTTCTGTGTTTCATCGTCAATATGAAGACCCAAGGGATACAGTAAACCTGAAGTGAAGCTTCGGAATCTAAAACTGGTCTCACAGGAAAGGCGCAAATCACAGACAGTAAGAGGAATTAGTCTTCTTTAACTTAAGTCGGCAATGTGCCTTTTGTATTTAATTCCGTTGCAATTGTCTGTGTTTCATCGTCAATATGAAGGACCAAGGGATACAGTAAACCTGAGGTGAACCATCGGAATCTAATACTGGCCTCACAGGAAAGGCTCAAATCATAGACAGTAAGGAGAGTCAGTCTTCTTGTACTTAAGTCGGCATTGTGCCTTTTGTATTAAATTCGGATGCAATTTCTGTATTTCATCGTCAATATGAAGGTCAAAGTGGTATAATAAACCTGAAGTGAAGCATCGGAATCTAAAACTAGTCTCACAGAAGAGGCTCAAATCACAGACAGGAAGAAGAGTCAGTCTTCTTTAACTTATGTCGGAATTGTGCCTTTTGTATTTAATTCCGATACAGTTTCTGTGTTTCTAAGCCAATATGAAGGTCCAAGGGATACAGTAAACCTTAGGTGATGCATCGGAATCTAAAACTGGCCTCACAGGAATGGCTCAAACCATAGACAGTAAGAAAAGTCAGTCTTCTTGTACTTAAGTCGGAGTTGTGCCTTTTGTATTTATTTCCGATGCAATTTCTGTGTCTCATCGTCAATATGAAGGTCCAAGGGATACAGTAAACCTGAGGTGAAGCATCGGAATCCAAAACTGACCTCACAGGAAATGGTCAAATCATAGACAGTAAGAAGAGTCAGTCTCCTTGTACTTAAGTCGGCATTGTGGCCGTTGTATTTATTTCCGATGCAATTTCTCTGTTTCATCGTCAAAACGGAGGCCCAAGGGATACAGTAAACCTGAAGTGAAGCATCGGAATCTAAAACTGCTCTCACAGGAAAAGCTCAAATCACAGACAGTAAGAAGAGTCAGTCTTCTTTAGCTTAAGACGGCATTGTGCCTTTTGTATTTAATTCCGATGCAATTTCTGTGCCTTATCGTCAATAATAAGATCCAAGGGATACAGTAAACCTGAGGTGAAACATCGGAATCCAAAACTGACCTCACAGGAAATGGTCAAATCATAGACAGTAAGAAGAGTCAGTCTCCTTGTACTTAAGTCGGCATTGTGGCCTTTGTATTTATTTCCGATGCAATTTCTGTGTCTCATCGTCAATATGAAGGTCCAAGGGATACAGTAAACCTGAGGTGAAGCATCGGAATCCAAAACTGACCTCACAGGAAATGGTCAAATCATAGACAGTAAGAAGAGTCAGTCTCCTTGTACTTAAGTCGGCATTGTGGCCTTTGTATTTATTTCCGATGCAATTTCTCTGTTTCATCGTCAAAACGGAGGCCCAAGGGATACAGTAAACCTGAAGTGAAGCATCGGAATCTAAAACTGCTCTCACAGGAAAAGCTCAAATCACAGACAGTAAGAAGAGTCAGTCTTCTTTAGCTTAAGACGGCATTGTGCCTTTTGTATTTAATTCCGATGCAATTTCTGTGCCTTATCGTCAATAATAAGATCCAAAGGATACAGTAAACCTGAGGTGAAACATCGGAATCCAAAACTGACCTCACAGGAAGTGGTCAAATCATAGACAGTAAGAAGAGTCAGTCTCCTTGTACTTAAGTCGGCATTGTGGCCTTTGTATTTATTTCCGATGCAATTTCTCTGTTTCATCGTCAAAACGAAGGCCCAAGGGATACAGTAAACCTGAAGTGAAGCATCGGAATGTAAAACTGCTCTCACAGGAAAAGCTCAGATCATTGACAGTAAGAAGAGTCAGTCTTCTTGTAATTAAGACGGAATTGTGCCTTTTGCATTTATTTCCGTTGCAATTTCTGTGTTTCATGGCCAATATGAAGGTCCAAGGGATACAGTATAACTGAAGTGAAGCATCGGAGTCTAAAAATGGTCTCACAGGAAAGGCACTAAAGATTGACAGTAAGAAGAGTCAGTCTTCTTGTACTTAAGTCGGCATTGTACTTTTGTATTTAATTCGGATGCAATTTCTGTGTTTCATCGTCAATATGAAGGTTCAAGGGGTACAGTAAACCTGAGGTGAAGCATCAGAATCTAAAACTGGTCTCACATAAAGGGCTCAAATTATAGACAGTAAGAAAAGTCAGTCTTCTTGTACTTAAGTCGGCATTATGCCTTTTGTATTTGATTCCGATGCAATTTCTGTGTTTCATAGTCAATATGAAGGTCTAAGGGATATAGTAAACCTGAAGTGAAGTATCGGAATCTAAAAATGGTCTCACAGGAAAGGCTCAAAGCATTGACAGTAAGAAGAGTCAGCCTTCTTGTACTTAAGTCGGCATTGTGAATTTCGTACTTAATTCCGATGCAACTTCTGTGTTTCAATGTGAATATGAAGGACCAAGGGATACAGTAAACCTGAAGTGAAGGAAGGGAATCTAAAACTGTTCTCACAGGAGAGGCTCTAAACATAGACAGTAAGAAGAGTCAGTCTTCTTGTACTTAAGTCGGCATTGTGCCTTCTGTAATTATTTCCGATTCAATTTCTGTGTTTCATCGTCAATATGAAGGCCCAAGGGATACAGTAAAGCTGAAGTGAAGCATCGGAATCTAAAACTGGTCTCACAGGAAAGGCTCAATCACAGACAGTAAGACGAGTCAGTCTTCTTTAACTTAAGTCGGCATTGTGCCTTTTGTATGTAATTCCGATGCAATTTCTGTGCTTCATCGTCAATATAAAGTTCTAAGGGATACAGTAAACCTGAAGTGAAGCATCGGAATCTAAATCTGGTCTCACAGGAAAGGCTCAAATCACAGACAGTAAGAAGAATCAGTCTTCTTTAACTTAAGTCGGCATTGTGCCTATTGTATGTAATTCCGATGCAATTTCTGTGCTTTATCGTCAATATGAAGATCCAAGGGATACAGTAAACCTGAGGTGAAGCATCGGAATCTAAAACTGGCCTCACAGCAAACGCTAAAATCATAGACAGTAAGAAGAGTCGGGCTTCTTGTACTCAAGTCGACATTGTGCCTTTTGTAATTATTTCCGATGCCATTTCTGTGTTTCATCGTCAATATGAAGGTCCAAGGGATACAATAAACCCGAAGTGAAGCATCCGAATCTAAAACTGTTCTCACAGGGATGGCTCAAACCATAGACAGTAAGAAGAGTCAGTCTTCTTGTACTGAAGTCGGAACTGTGCCTTTTGTATTTATTTCCGATGCAATTTCTGTGTTTCATCGTCAATATGAAGGGCCATGGGATACAGTAAACCTGAAGTGAAGCATCGGAACCTAAAACTTCTCTCACAGGAGAGGCTCAGATCATAGACAGTAAGAAGAGTCAGTCTTCTTGTAATTAAGACGGAATTGTGCCTTTTGTATTTATTTCCGTTGCAATTTCTGTGTTTCATCGTTAATATGATGGTCCAAGGGATACAGTAAACCGGAAGTGAAGCATCGGAATCCAAAACTGGTCTCACAGGAAAGGCTTCAATTACAGACATTAAGAAGAGTCAGTTTTCTTTAACTTAAGTCGGAATTGTGCCTTTTGTATTTAATTCCGATACAATTTCTGTGTTTCATTGCCAATATGACGGTCCAAGGGATACAGTAAACCTGAGGTGAAGCACCAGAATCCAAAACTGGCCCCACAGGAAAGGCTCAAATCATAGACAGTAAGAAGAGTCAGTCTTCTTGTACTTAAGTCGTCATTGTGCCTTTTGGAATTATTTCCGATGCAATTTCTGTGTTTCATCGTCAATATCAAGGTCCAAGGGATACAGTAAACCTGACGTAAAGCATCGGAATCTAAAACTGGCCTCACCTCCAAGGGATACAGCAAATCTGAAGTGAAGGATCGGAATGTAAAACTGGTTTCACAGGAAATGCTCAAATCATAGACGGTAAGAGGAGTAAGTCTTCTTGTACTTAAGTGAGCATTGTGCCTTCTGTAATTATTTCCGATGCAATTTCTGTGTTTCATCGTCAATATGAAGGTCCAAGGGATACAGTAAACTTGAAGTGAAGCATCGGAATCTAAAACTGACCTCACAGGAATGGCTCAATATAGACAGTAAGAAGAGTCAGTCTTCTTGTACTTAAGTCGGCATTGTGCACTTTGTATTTATTTCCGATGCAATATCTCTGTTTCATCGTCAAAATGAAGGCCCAAGGGATACAGTGAACGTGAAGTTAAACATCGGAATCTAAAACTGCTCTCACAGGAAAGTCTCAATCACAGACAGTAAGAAGAGTCAGTCTTTTTTAACTTAAGTCGGCATTGTGCCTTTGGTATTTAATGCCGATGCAATTTCTGTGTTTCATCGTCAATATGAAGATCCAAGGGATGCAGTAAACCTGAGGTAACGCATCGGAATCTAAAACTGCTCTCACAGGAAAAACTCAAATCACAGACAGTAAGAAGAGTCAGTCTTTTTTAACTTAAGTCGGCATTGTGCCTTTTGTATTTAATTCCGATGCAATTTCTGTGCCTTATCGTCAATATGGAGATCCAAGGGATACAGTAAACCTGAGGTGAAGCATCGGAATCTTAAACTGGTTTCACAGGAAAGGTTCAAATCATAGAGAGTAAGAGGAGTCAGTCTTCTTGTACTGAAGTCGTCATTGTGCTTTTGAATTTATTTTCGATGCCATTTCTGTGTTTCATCGTCAATATGAAGGCCCAAGGGATACAGTAAACCTGAGGTGAAGCATCGGAATCTAAAACTGGTCTCACAGGAAAGGCTCAAATCACAGACAGTAAGAAGAGTGAGTCTTCTTTAACTTAAGTTGACATTGTGCCTTTTGTCTTTAATTCCGGTGCAATTTCTGTGTTTCATAGCCAATATGAAGGTCCAAAGGATACAGTAAACCTGAGGTGAAGCATCGGAACCTAAAACTGGCCTCACAGGAAAGGCTGAAATCATAGACAGTAGGAAGAGTCGGGCTTCTTGTACTCATGTCGGCATTGTGCTTTTTGTATTTATTTCCGATGCAATTCTTGTGTTTCATCGTCAATATGAAGGACCAAGGGAAACAGTAAACCTGATGTGAAGCATCGGAATCTAAAACTAGTCTCACAGGAATCGCTCAATTCATAGACAGTAAGAAGAGTCAGTCACCTTGTATTTAAGTAGGCATTGTGCCTTTTGTATATATTTCCGATGCAATTTCTGTGTTTGCTCGTCAATAAGAAGGTCCAGGGCATACAGTAAACCTGAGGTGAAGCATCGGAATCTAAAACTGGTCTCATAGAAAAATCTCAAGTCATTGACAGTAAGAAGAGTCAGTCTTCTTGTACTTAAGTCGGCATTGGCCTTTTGTATTTACTTGCGATGCAATTCTTGTGTTTCATCAACAATATGAGGGACCAAGGGATACTGTAAACCTGAAGTGAAGCATCGGAATCTAAAACTGGTCTCACAGGAAAGGCTCAAACCTAGACTGTAAGAAGAGTCCGTCTTCTTGTACTTAAGTCGGCATTGTGAATTTTGTATTTTATTCTGATGCAATTTCTGTGTTTAAGCGCGAATATGAAGGACCAAGGGATACAGTAAACCTGAAGTGAAGCAAAGGAATCTAAAACTGTTCTCACAGGAAAGGCTCAAATCATAGACAGTAAGAAGAGTCAGCCTTCTTGTACTTAAGACGGAATTGTGCCTTTTGTATTTATTTCCGTTGCAATTTCTGTGTTTTATCGTTAATATGATGGTCCAAGGGATACAGTGAACTGGAAGTGAATCATCGGAATCTAAAACTGGTCTCACAGGAAGGGCTCCAATTACAGACATTAAGAAGAGTCAGTCTTCTTTAACTTAGGACGGAATTGTGCCTTTTGTATTTAATTCCGATACAATTTCTGTGTTTCATCGCGATATGAAGGTCCAAGGGATACAGTAAACCTGAGGTGAAGCACGGGAATCTAAAACTGACCTCACAGGAATGGCTCAACATACACAGTAAGAAGAGTCAGTCATCTTGTACTTAAGTCGGCATCGTGCACTTTGTATTTATTTCCGATGCAATTTCTCTGTTTCATCGTCAAAATGAAGGCCCAAGGGATTCAGTAAATTTGAAGTTAAACATCGGAATCTAAAACTGCTCTCACAGGAAAGGCTCAAATCATAGACAGTCAGAGGAGTCAGTCTTCTTGTACTTAAGTCGGCATTGAGACTTTTGAAATTTTCCCGAAGCAATATCTGTGTTTCATCGTCAATATGAAGGTCCATGGGATACTGTAAACCTGAAGTGAAGCATCGGAATCTAAAACTGGTCTCACAGGAAAGGCTCAAATCACAGACAGTAAGAAGAGTCAGTCTTCATTAACTTAAGTCGGCATTGTGCCTTTTGTATTTAATGCCGATGCAATTTCTGTGTTTCATCGTCAATATGAAGATCCAAGGGGTACAGTAAACCTGAGGTAACGCATCGGAATCTAAAACTGCTCTCACAGGAAAAACTCATATCACAGACTGTAAGAAGAGTCAGTCTTTTTTAACTTAAGTCGTCATTGTGCCTTTTGTATTTAATTCTGATGCAATTTCTGTGTTTCATCGTCAATATGAAGATCCAAGGGATGCAGTAAACCTGAGGTAACGCATCGGAATCTAAAACTGCTCTCACAGGAAAAACTCAAATCACAGACAGTAAGAAGAGTCAGTCTTTTTTAACTTAAGTCGGCATTGTGCCTTTTGTATTTAATTCCGATGCAATTTCTGTGCCTTATCGTCAATATAGAGATCCAAGGGATACAGTAATCCTGAGGTGAAGCATCGGAATCTTAAACTGGTTTCACAGGAAAGGCTCAAATCATAGAGAGTAAGAGGAGTCAGTCTTCTTGTACTGAAGTCGTCATTGTGCTTTTGAATTTATTTTCGATGCCATTTCTGTGTTTCATCGTCAATATGAAGGCCCAAGGGATACAGTAAACATGAGGTGAAGCATCGGAATCTAAAACTGGTCTCACAGGAAAGGCTCAAATCACAGACAGTAAGAAGCGTGAGTCTTCTTTAACTTAAGTCGACATTGTGCCTTTTGTCTTTAATTCCGGTGTAATTTCTGTGTTTCATTTCCAATATGAAGGTCCAAGGGATACAGTAAACCTGAAGTGAAGCATCGGAATCTAAAACTGGCCTCACAGGAAAGGCTAAAATCATAGACAGTAAGAAGTGTCGGGCTTCTTGTACTCATGTCAGCATTGTGCCTTTTGTATTTATTTCCGATGCAATTCTTGTGTTTCATCGTCAATATGAAGGACCAAGGAAAACAGTAAACCTGATGTGAAACATCGGAATCTAAAACTAGTCTCACAGCAATCGCTCAATTCGTAGACAGTAAGAAGAGTCAGTCTTCTTGTATTTAAGTAGGCATTGTGCCTTTTGTACATATTTCCGATGTAATTTCTGTGTTTGCTCGTCAATAAGAAGGTCCAGGGCATACAGTAAACCTGAGGTGAAGCATCGGAATCTAAAACTGGTCTCATAGAAAAGGCTCAAGTCATTGACAGTAAGAAGAGTCAGTCTTCTTGTACTTAAGTCGGCATTGGCCTTTTGTATTTATTTTCGATGCAATTCTTGTGTTTCAGCAACAATATGAGGGACCAAGGGATACAATAATCCTGAAGTGAAGCATCGGAATCTAAAACTGGTCTCACAGGAAAGGCTCAAACCTAGACTGTAAGAATAGTCCGTCCTCTTGTACTTAAGTCGGCATTGTGAATTTTGTATTTTATTCTGATGCAATTTCTGTGTTTAAGCGCGAATATGAAGGACCAAGGGATACAGTAAACCTGAAGTGAAGAAAGGGAATCTAAAACTGTTCTCACAGGAAAGGCTCAAATCATAGACAGTAAGAAGAGTCAGTCTTCTTTAACTTAAGACGGAATTGCGCCTTTTGTATTTAATTCCGATACAATTTCTGTGTTTCATCGCGATATGAAGGTCCAAGGGATACAGTAAACCTGAGGTGAAGCACGGGAATCTAAAACTGACCTCACAGGAATGGATCAACATAGACAGTAATAAGAGTCAGTCTTCTTGTACTTAAGTCGGCATTGTACACTTTGTATTTATTTCCGATGCAATTTCTCTGTTTCATCGTCAAAATGAAGGCCCAAGGGATTCAGTAAATTTGAAGTTAAACATCGGAATCTAAAACTGCTCTCACAGGAAAGGCTCAAATCATAGACCGTCAGAGGAGTCAGTCTTCTTGTACTTAAGAAGGCATTGAGCCTTTTGAATTTATCCCGAAGCAATATCTGTGTTTCATCGTCAATATGAAGGTCCATGGGATACTGTAAACCTGAAGTGAAGCATCGGAATCTAAAACTGGTCTCACAGGAAAGGCTCAAATCACAGACAGTAAGAAGAGTCAGTCTTCATTAACTTAAGTCGGCATTGTGCCTTTTGTATTTAATTCCGATGCAATTTCTGTGTTTCATCGTCAATATGAAGGTCCAAGGGATACAGTAAACCTGAGGTAACGCATCGGAATCTAAAACTGCTCTCACAGGAAAAACTAATATAACAGACAGTAAGAAGAGTCAGTCTTTTTTAACTTAAGTCGTCATTGTGCCTTTTGTATTTAATTCCGATGCCATTTCTGTGTTTCATCGTCAATATGAAGATCCAAGGGATGCAGTAAACCTGAGGTAACGCATCGGAATCTAAAACTGCTCTCACAGGAAAAACTCAAATCACAGACAGTAAGAAGAGTCAGTCTTGTTTAACTTAAGTCGGCATTGTGCCTTTTGTATTTAATGCCGATGCAATTTCTGTGTTTCATCGTCAATATGAAGATCCAAGGGATGCAGTAAACCTGAGGTAACGCATCGGAATCTAAAACTGCTCTCACAGGAAAAACTCAAATCACAGACAGTAAGAAGAGTCAGTCTTTTTTAACTTAAGTCGGCATTGTGCTTTTGAATTTATTTTCGATGCCATTTCTGTGTTTCATCGTCAATATGAAGGCCCAAGGGATACAGTAAACCTGAGGTGAAGCATCGGAATCTAAAACTGGTCTCACAGGAAAGGCTCAAATCACAGACAGTAAGAAGAGTGAGTCTTCTTTAACTTAAGTCGACATTGTGCCTTTTGTCTTTAATTCCGGTGTAATTTCTGTGTTTCATTGCCAATATGAAGGTCCAAGGGATACAGTAAACCTGAGGTGATGCATCGGAATCTAAAACTGGCCTCACAGGAAAGGCTAAAATCATAGACAGTAAGAAGTGTCGGGCTTCTTGTACTCATGTCGGCATTGTGCCTTTTGTATTTATTTCCGATGCAATTCTTGTGTTTCATCGTCAATATGAAGGACCAAGGAAAACAGTAAAACTGATGTGAAACATCGGAATCTAAAACTAGTCTCACAGGAATCGCTCAATTCATAGACAGTAAGAAGAGTCAGTCTTCTTGTATTTAAGTAGGCATTGTGCCTTTTGTACATATTTCCGATGTAATTTCTGTGTTTGCTCGTCAATAAGAAGGTTCAGGGAATACAGTAAACCTGAGGTGAAGCATCGGAATCTAAAACTGGTCTCATAGAAAAGGCTCAAGTCATTGACAGTAAGAAGAGTCAGTCTTCTTGTACTTAAGTCGGCATTGGCCTTTTGTATTTATTTCCGATGCAATTCTTGTGTTTCATCAACAATATGAGGGACCAAGGGATACAGTAAACCTGAAGTGATGCATCGGAATCTAAAACTGGTCTCACATTAAAGGCTCAAACCTAGACTGTAAGAAGAGTCCGTCCTCTTGTACTTAAGTCGGCATTGTGAATTTTGTATTTTATTCTGATGCAATTTCTGTGTTTAAGCGCGAATATGAAGGACCAAGGGATACAGTAAACCTGAAGTGAAGAAAGGGAATCTAAAACTGTTCTCACAGGAAAGGCTCAAATCATAGACAGTAAGAAGAGTCAGTCTTCTTGTACTTAAGACGGAATTATGCCTTTTGTATTTATTTCCGTTGCAATTTCTGTGTTTCATCGTTAATATGATGGTCCAAGGGATACAGTAAACCGGAAGTGAATCATCGGAATCTAGAACTGGCCTCACAGGAAAGGCTCCAATTATAGACATTAAGAAGAGTCAGTCTTCTTTAACTTAAGACGGAATTGTGCCTTTTGTATTTAATTCCGATACAATTTCTGTGTTTCTTCGCGATATGAAGGTCCAAGGGATACAGTAAACCTGAGGTGAAGCACGGGAATCTAAAACTGACCTCACAGGAATGGCTCAACATAGACAGTAAGAAGAGTCAGTCTTCTTGTACTTAAGTCGGCATTGTACACTTTGTATTTATTTCCGATGCAATTTCTCTGTTTCATCGTCAAAATGAAGGCCCAAGGGATTCAGTAAATTTGAAGTTAAACATCGGAATCTAAAACTGCTCTCACAGGAAAGGCTCAAATCACAGACAGTCAGAGGAGTCAGTCTTCTTGTACTTAAGTAGGCATTGAGCCTTTTGAATTTTTCCCGAAGCAATATCTGTGTTTCATCGTCAATATGAAGGTCCATGGGATACTGTAAACCTGAAGTGAAGCATCGGAATCTAAAACTGGTCTCACAGGAAAGGCTCAAATCACAGACAGTAAGAAGAGTCAGTCTTCATTAACTTAAGTCGGCATTGTGCCTTTTATATTTAATGCCGATGCAATTTCTGTGTTTCATCGTCAATATGAAGATCCAAGGGATACAGTAAACCTGAGGTAACGCATCGGAATCTAAAACTGCTCTCACAGGAAAAACTCATATCACAGACAGTAAGAAGAGTCAGTCTTTTTTAACTTAAGTCGTCATTGTGCCTTTTGAATTTATTTTCGATGCCATTTCTGTGTTTCATCGTCAATATGAAGGCCCAAGGGATACAGTAAACCTGAGGTGAAGCATCAGAATCTAAAACTGGTCTCACAGGAAAGGCTCAAATCACAGACAGTAAGAAGAGTGAGTCTTCTTTAACTTAAGTCGACATTGTGCCTTTTGTCTTTAATTCCGTTGCAATTTCTGTGTTTCATTGCCAATATGAAGGTCCAAGGGATACAGTAAACCTAAGGTGAAGCATCGGAATCTAAAACTGGCCTCACAGGAAAGGCTAAAATCATAGACAGTAAGAAGAGTCGGGCTTCTTGTACTCAAGTCGGCATTGTGCCTTTTGTATTTATTTCCGATGCAATTCTTGTGTTTCATCGTCAATATGAAAGACCAAGGGAAAATGTAAACCTGATGTGAAGCATCGGAATCTAAAACTAGTCTCACAGGAATCGCTCAATTCATAGACAGTAAGAAGAGTCAGTTTTCTTGTACTTAAGTCGGCATTGTGCCTTTTGTATTTAATTCCGATGCAATTTCTGTGTTTCATCGTCAACATTAAGGTCCAAGGGATACAGTAAACCTGAGGTAAAGTATCAGAATCTAAAACTGGTCTAATAGAAAAGGCTCTAGTCATTGACAGTAAGAAGAGTCAGTCTTCTTGTACTTAAGTCGGCATTGGCCTTTTGTATTTATTTCCAATGCAATTCGTGTGTTTCATCAACAAAATGTGGGACCAAGGGATACAGTAAACCTGAATCGAAGCATCGGAATCTAAAACTGGTCTCACAGGAAAGGCTCAATCCTAGACTGTAAGAAGAGTCCGTCTTCATGTACTTAAGTCGGCATTGTGAATTTTGTATTTAATTCCGATGCAATTTCTGTGTTTAAGCGCGAATATAAAGGACCAAGGGATACAGTAAACCTGAAGTGAATTAAGGGAATCTAAAACTGTTTTCACAGGAAAGGCTCAAATCATAGACAGTCAGAGGAGTCAGTCTTCTTGTACTTAAGTCGGCATTGAGCCTTTTGAATTTTTCCCGAAGCAATATCTGTGTTTCATCGTCAATATGAAGGTCCAAGGGATACTGTAAACCTGAAGTGAAGCATCGGAATCTAAGCCTGGTCTCACAGGAAAGGCTCAAATCATAGACAGTAAGAAGAGTCAGTCTTCTTGTACTTAAGTCGGAATTTTGCCTTTTGTATTTATTTCCGATGCCATTTCTGTGTTTCATCGTCAATGTGAAGGTCCAAGGGATACAGTAAACCTGAAGTGAAGCATGGGAATCTAAAACTGGTCTCACAGGAAAGGCTCAAATCATAGACAGTAAGAAGAGTCAGTCTTCTTGTACTTAAGACGGAATTGTGCCTTTTGTATTTATTTCCGTTGCAATTTCTGTGTTTCATCGTCAATATCAAGGTCCAAGGGATACAGTAAACCTGACGTGAAGAATCGGAATCTAAAACTGGCCTCATCTCCAAGGGATATAGCAAATCTGAAGTGAAGCATCGGAATGTAAAACTGGTTTCACAGGAAAGGCTCAAATCATAGACGGTAAGAAGAGTCAGTCTTCTTGTACTTAAGTCGGCATTGTGCATTTTGTATTTTTTTCCTATGCAATTTCTGTGTTTTATTGTCAATAAGATGGTCCAAGGGATACAGTAAACCTGAAGTGAAGCATCGGAATGTAAAACTGGTCTGACAGGAAAGGCTCAAACCATAGAATGTAAGAAGAGTCGGTCCTCCTGTACTTAATTCGGTATTTTGCCTTTTGTATTTAATTCCGTTGCAATTTCTGTGTTTCATCGTCAATAAGAAGGTCCAAGGGACACAGTAAACCTGAAGTGAAGCATCGGAAACTAAAACTGGTCTCACAGGAAAGGCTCAAAACATAGAATGTAAGATGAGTCAGTCCTCGTGTACTTAAGTCGGCATTGTGTCTTTTGTATTTAATTCCGATGCAATTTCTGTGTTTCATCGTCAATAAGAAGGGCCACAGGATACAGTAAACCTGAAGTGAGGCATCGGAATCTAAAACTGGTCTCACAGGAAAGGTTCAAAACATAGAATGTAAGAAGAGTTAGACCTCTAGTACTTAAGTCGGCATTGTGGCTTTAGTATTTGAGGGGCTCCGGAAAGGCTCAAAATCATGAAAAGTTCAATTTTTCCTTTTTTGCGGTTTCTGAATCTGCCGACTACTACCTTATTATAGATATATAATTTATTCAATTCCGAAGACTACAACTATTTTTAAATTTTTTTTGAAATGTGTTCTACATGGGCGTGACCCACTCTGGCGCTGTTAAACTGCTGTCAAATGGTGTTATTATCAACGTCCGTGTTCATCAGGTACATTTTAGTGATGTGAGATAAAGTATGTGTTGTGGCTAACCTGTGATGGTTGAATATATATCGCTGGTGTGATTGTCGATTGTTTCATGTTTATTTACTCTGTCGTTATCGCGAAAATATTCGTAATTAATTCTGTTTCTTGAGTCTCTGTTTTGTTGAAGTACAATAATGAGTAAAAGTAAAGTTATTAGAAATCCTCTGAAGGCTTTTAAGAAAAGGAGAAATGTTGGAAAGCCAAAGGTATGTGTTATTACTGTAAACAATAAAGACGATAACAAAGTGAGTGAACCTAACCTCTCAAATACACCTGCCCATAGCAGTCAAAGTGGGAAAGAAAATACTTCACAGAAGAAGCTTGGTTCAATGAGTGAAAACTATGAATGTTTTATGGGTGAATCGGATGTAAATGAAATTTTTGATATGTCGGTTCTCAAAGGAATCTTTTCAAACAGTGTAAGATGTATTCATTGTAGTGAGGTTGGTCTGGAACTGTCCATAATAAAGCACGTAGGACTTGCTAGTGAAATACAACTGAAATGTGATAAGTGTTCATACATGACCACGTTTAGGAACAGTGTTGCAGTAACTGCAACTGAAGAAAATGGTAGCAAAATCTACGAACACAACAACGAGCGATGCTTGCTTTCGACAAGGAACGCCTTCGGGCTGCAGACAGGGCTGTAAAGAGTCTAGAAATACAAGCAAAAGTAAACAGGAGGAAGAACAAGAGGAAGTTGGAGGAGGAGTTTGCAGAGGATGAAGATAATCCACCCTATGGACCTGGAATGCACTAAAAACTTAATCCAATCTTTGTCGCTCGATTCCCAAAACTTTTATTTTCTCATACTAATTACATGTTTTCTAAGGATCTTCCAAACACATTTGTTTCAAACTTTCAGTAAATGTTACACAGTACCTTCTGCATAATTTAACACAGCCTTTTTCCTAAAAACTGTATATTTTTGAATATATAAATAAAAACTTGCAAAAAAATGTTGTGAATTTTCATTACAATTGAAAAAAAATCATCTTTAATAACTGAACTAAAATTTTGAAAAATCCATGTGTTAAGTTGTAGCCCATATTCCAATAAATAATCTGTAAAAAGTTCAACTTCCTACCTCAAATATTTTGTGAGGAAAGATGTAATTTATAACCGTTATTTTAACATTGCAAGTATAGGGCGTTCCAGAGCCCCTTAATTCCGATGCAATTTGTGTGTTTCATCGTCAATATGAAGGTCCAAGGGATACAGTAAACCTGTAGTGATGCATCGGAATCAAAAACTGGACTCACAGGAAAGGCTCCAAACATATACAGGAAGAAGACTCAGTCTTCTGGTACTTACATCGCCATTGTGCATTTTGTATTTAATTTCGATGCAATTTCTGTGTTTCACAGTCAATATGAACGTCCAAGGAATACAGTAAACCTGAAGTGAAGCATCGGAATCTAAAACTGGTGTCATAGGAAAGGCTAAAAACATAGACAGTAAGAAGAGCCAGTCTTCTTGTACTTAAGTGGACATTGTGCGTTTTGAATTTAATTCCGATGCAATTTCTGTGTTTCTCCGTCAATATGACGGTCTAAGGGATACGGTAAACCTGAAGGGAAGCATCGAAAGCTAAAACTGGTCTCACAGAAACGGTTAAAAACATAGACAGTAAGGAAAGCCAGTGTTCCTGTACTTTAGTCGACATTGCGCCTTTTGTATTTAATTCCGAAGCAATATCTGTGTTTCATCGTCAATATGAAGGTCCAAGGGATACAGTAAACCTGATGTGAAGCATCGATATCTGAAACTGGTCTCACAGGAATGGTTCAAAGCATAGACAGTAAGAAGAATCAGTCTGCTTGTACGTAAGTCGGCATTGTGCATTTTCTATTTAATTCCGATGCAATTTCTGTGTTTCATCGTCAATATGAAAGTCCAAGGGATACAGTAAACCTGAAGAAATGCATCGGAATCTGAAACTGATCTCACAGGAAATGTTCAAAACGTAGACAGTAAGATGAGTCAGTCTTCTTATACTTAAGTCGGCATTGTGCCTCATGTATTTAATGCCGATGCAATTTATGTGTTTCATCGTCAATAAGAAGGTACAAGGGATACAGTAAACCTGAAGTGAAGCATCGGAATCTAAAACTGGTCTCATAGGAAAGGCTGAAAACATATACAGTAAGAAGAGCCAGTCTTCTTGTACTTAAGTCGACATTGTGCGTTTTGTATTTAATTCCGATGCAATTTCTGTGTTTCATCGTCATTAAAAAGGTCCAAGGGATACAGTAAACCTGAAGTAAAACATCGGAATCCAAAACTGGTCTCACAGGAAAGGCTTGAATCATAGAATGTAAGAAGAGTCAGTATTCTTGTATTTAAGTCGGTAGTGTGCTTTTTGTATTTAATTCCGGTGCAATTTATGTGTTTCGCGTCAATAAGAAGGTCCAAGGGATACAGTAAACCTGAAGTGAAGCATCAGAATCTAAAACTGGTCTCATAGGAAAGGCTGAAAACATATACAGTAAGAAGAGCCAGTCTTCTTGTACGTAAGTCGACATTGTGCGTTTTGTATTTAATTCCGATTCAATTTCTGTGTTTCATCGTCAATAAGAAGATCCAAGAGATACAGTAAACCTGAAGTGAAGCATCGGAATCAAAAACTGGTCTCAAAGGAAAGGCTCAAATAATAGAAAGTAAGAAGAGTCAGTCCTCTTGTACTAAAGTCGGCATTGTGCCTATTGTATTTAATACCGATGCAATTTCTGTTTTTCATCGTCAATATGAAGGTCCAAGGAATACAGTAAACATGAGGTGAAGCATCGGAATCTAAAACTGGTCTCACAGGAAACGTTCAAAACATAGACTGTAAGAAGAGACAGTCTTCTTGTACTTAAGTCGGCATTGTGAATTTTGTATTTATTTCCGATGTAAATTTCTGTGCTTCATCGTCAATAAGATGGTCCAAGGGATACAGTAAACCAGAAGTCAAGCAACGGAATAAAAACTGGTCTAACAGGAAAGGCTCAAATCATAGCACGTAAGAAGAGTCAGTCCTCTTGTACAAAAGTCGGCATTGTGCCTTTTGTATTTAATTCCGATGCAATTTCTGTGTTTTAGCGTCAACAAAAAGGTCCAAGGAATACAGTAAACATGTTGTGAAGCATCGGAATCTAAAACTGGCCTAACAGGAAAGGTTCAAATCATAGACAGTAAGAAGAGTAAGTCTTCTTGTACTTAAGTCAGCATTGTGCCTTTTAGATTTATTTCCGATGCGATTTCCGTGTTTCATCGTCAATCAGAGGGTCCAAGAGATACAGTAAACCGGAAGTCAAGCATCGGAATCTAAAACTGGTCTCACAGGAAAGGCTCAAATCATGGAATGTAAGAATGGTCATGCCTCTTGTAATTAAGTCTCCATTGTGCCTTTTGTATTTAATTCCGATGCAATTTCTGTGTTTCATCGTCAATATGAAGTTCCAAGGGATACAGTATACCTGAAGTGAAGCATCGGAATCTAAAACTGGTCTAACAGGAAAGGTTCAAATCATAGACAGTAGGAAGAGTCAGTCTTCTTGTACTTAAGTCGGCATTCTGCCTTTTGGATTTAATTCCGATGCATCTTCTGTGTTTCATCGTCAATAAGAAGGTCCAAGAGATACAGTAAACATGACGTGAAGCATCGGAATCTAAAACTGGTCTCACAAGAAAGGCTCAAATCATAGAATGGAAGAAGTGTCAGGCCTCTTGTACTTAAGTCGGCATTGTGCCTTTTGTATTAAATTCCGATGCAATTTCTGTGTTTCATCGTCAATATGAGGGTCATAGGGATACAGTAAACCTGAAGTGAAGCATCGGAACCTATAACTGGTCTCACAGTAAAGGTTTTAAACATAGACGGTAAGAAGAGTCAGACTTCTTGTACTTAAGTCGGCAATGTGCTTTTTGTATTTAATTCCGATGCAATTTCTATTTTTTATCGTCAATAAGAAGGTCCAAGGGATACAGTAAACCTGAAGTGAAGCGTCGGAATCTAAAACTGGTCTAACAAGAAAGGTTCAAACATAGACAGTAAGAAGAGTCAATCTTCTTGTACTTAAGTCGGAATTGTGCTTTTTGCATTAAATTCGGTTGCAATTTCTGTGTTTCATTGTCAATAAGAACGTCCAAGGGATACAGTAAACCTGAAGTGAAGCATCGCAATCTAAAACTGGTCCCACAGGAGAGGCTCAAATCATAGAATGTAAGAAGGGTCAGGCCACTTCTAATTAATTCGGCACTGTGCCTTTTGTATTTAATTCCGCTGCAATTTCTGTGTTTCATCGTCAATAAGACGGTCGAAGGGATACAGTAAAACTGAAGTAAAGCATCGAAATCTCAAACTGGTCTCACAGGAAAGGCTCAGATCATAGAATGTAAGAAGAGTTAGTCCTCTTGTACATAAGTCGGCATTGTGCTATTTGTAATTAATGCCGATGCATTTTCTGTGTTTCATCGTCAATAAGAAGGTCCAAGGCATTCAGTAAACCAGAAGTGAAGCATCGGAATCTAAAACTGGTCTCACAGGAAAGGCTCAAAATACCGAAAGTAAGAAGAGTCAGAACTATAATACTTAAGTCCGCATTGTGCTCTTTGTATTTAATCCCGATGCAGTTTCTGTGTTTCATCGTCAATATGAAGGACCAAGGGATACAGTAAATCTGAAGTGATGTATCGGAATCTAAAACTGGTCTCACAGGAAAGGCTCAAAGCATATACCGGAAGAAGACTCAGCCTTCTTGTACTTACATCGGCAATGTGCACTTTGTATTTAAATACGATGCAATTTCTGTGTTTCATCGCCAATAAGAAGGTCCAAGGGATACAGTAAACCTGAAGTGTAGCATCGGAATCTTAAACTGGTCTTACAAGAAAGGCTCTAATCATATAATGTAGGAAGAGCCAGTGTTCGTTTACTTTAGTCGACATTGTGCCATTTGTATTTTATTCCGATGCAATTTCTGTGTTTCGTCGTCAATAACATGGTCCAAGGGATACAGTAAACCAGAAGTGAAGCAACGGAATGAAAAACTGGTCTAATAGGAACGACTCAAATCATAGAACGTAAGAAAAGTCAGACCTCTTGTACTTAAGCCGGCATTGTGCCTTTTGTATTTAATTCCGATGCAATTTCTGTGTTTTAGCGTCAACAAGAAGGTCCAAGGGACATAGTAAACCAGAAGTGAAGCATCGGAATCTAAGACTGGTCTCACAGGAAAGGCTCAAAACATAGAATGTAAGATGAGTCAGTCCTCTTATACTTAAGCGGCATTGTTCATTTTGTACTTAATTCCGATGCAATATCTGTGTTTCATCGTCAATATGAAGGTCCAAGGGATATAGTAAACCTGATGTGATTCAACGGAATATAAAACTGGTCTCACAAAAAAGGTTCAAACCATAGACAGTAAGAAGAGTCAGTCTTCTTGTACGTAAGACGTCATTGTGACTTTTGAACTTACTTCAGATGTAATTTCTGTGTTTCATCGTCAATATGAAGGTGCAAGAGATACAGGAAACCTGAAGTAAAGCATCGGAATCTAACACTGGTCTGACAGGAAAGGTTCAAATCATAGACAGTAGGAAGAGTCAGTCTTCTTGTACTTCAGTCTGCATTGTGCCTTTTGGATTTAATTCCGACGCAATTTCTGTATTTCAGCGACAATAAGAAGGACCAAGGAATGCAGTAAATCTGAAGTGAAGCATCCTAATCTAAAACTGGTCTCACAGGATATGTTCAAAACATAGACATTAAGAAGAGTCAGACTTCTTGTACTTAAGTCGGCATTGTTCCTTTTGTATTTAATTCCGATGCAATTTCTGTGTTTCATCGTCATTAGGAAGGTCCAACGGATACAGTAAACAAGAAGTAAAGAATCGGAAACTAAAACTGGTCCCACAGGAAAGGCTCAAATCATAGAATGTAAGAAGAGTCAGTCCTCTTGAGCATAAGTCGGCACTGTGACTTTTGTATTTAATTCCGATGCAATTTCTGAGTTTCATGGACAATAAGAAGGTCCAAGGGATACATTAAACCTGAAGTGTAGCATCGGAATCTTAAACTGGTCTCACATGAAAGGCTCTAATCATATAATGTAAGAAGACCCAGTGTTCGTGTACTTTAGTCGACATTGTGCCATTTGTATTTAATTCCGATGTAATTTCTGTGTTTCATCGTCAATATGAAGGTACAAGGGATACAATAAACCTGAAGTAAAGCATCGGAATCTAAAACTGTTCTCACAGGAAAGGTTCAAATGTTAGACAGTAAGAAGAGTCAGTCTTCTTGCACTTAAGTCAGCATTGTGCCTTTTGTATTTAAATACGATGCAATTTCTGTGTTTCATCGTCAATAAGAAGGGTCAAGGGATACAGTAAACCTGAAGTGAAGCATCGGAATCTAAAACTGGTGTCACAGGAAAGGCTCAAATCATAGACAGTAAGAAGAGGCAGTCTTCTTGTATTTAAGTCGGCTTTGTAAGTTTTGTATTCATTTCCGATGCATTTTCTGTGTTTCATTGTCGATAAGATGGTCCATGGCATACAGTAAACCAGAAGTGAAGCATCAGAATCTAAAACTGGTCTCACAGGAAAGGCTCAAAACATAGAATGTAGGATGAGTCAGTCCTCTTGTACTTAAGTCGGCATTGTGCCTTTTGTTTTCAATTCCGTTGCAATATCTGTGTTTCATCGTCAATAAGAAGGTCCAAGGGATACAGTAAACCTGAGGTGAAGCATCGGAATCTAAAACTGGTCTCACAGGAAAGGCTCAAAACATAGAATGTAAGATGAGTCAGTCCTCTTGTACTTAAGTCGGCACTGTGCCTTTTCTATTTAATTAGGATGCAATTTCTGTGGTTCGTCGTCAATATGAAGGTCCAAGGGATACAGTAAACCTGAAGTAAAGCATCGGAATCTAAAACTGCTCTCACAGGAAAGGTTCAAATCATAAAGAAGAGTCAGTCTTCTTGTACTTAAGTCTTCATTGTGCCTTTTGTAATTAATTCCGATGGAATTTCTGTATTTCATCGTCAATATGAAGGTCCAAGGGATACAGTAAACCTGAAGTGAAGCATCGGAATATAAACTGGTCTCACAAGAAAGACTCAAAACATAGAATGTAAGAAGAGTCATCCCTCTTGTACTTAAGTCGGCATTGTGCCTTTTGTATTTTATTCCGATGCAATTTCTTTGTTTCATCGTCAATATGAAGATCCAAGGGATACAGTTAACCAGAAGTGATGTATCGGAATCTAAAACTGGTCTCACAGGAAAGATACGAAACATAGACAGTAAGAATAGCCAGTGTTCGTGTACTTTAGTCGACATTGTGCCATTTGTATTTAATTCCGATTAAAATCTGTGTTTCATCGTCAATAAGAAGGTCCAAGGGACACAGTAAACCTGAAGTGAAGCATCGGAATCCAAAGCTGGTCTCACAGGAAATGTTCAAAACATAGACAGTAAGAAGTGACAGTCCTCTTGTACTTAAATTGGCTTGGTGCATTTTGTATTTAAATACGATGCAATTTCTTTGTTTCATCGTCAATAAGAAGGTCCAAGGGATACAGTAAACTTGAAGTGAAGCATCGGAATCTAAAACTGGTCTCACAGGTAAGGCTCAAATCATAGACAGTAAGAAGAGTCAGTCTTCTTGTATTTAAGTCGGCATTGTGCTTTTTATACTCATTTCCGATGCATATTCTGTGTTTCAACGTCAATAAGATGTTTCAAGGGATACAGTAAACATGAAGTGAAGCATCGGAATCAAAAACTGGTCTAACAGGACAGGCTCAAATCATAGAACGTAAGAAGAGTCAGTCATCTTGTACTTAAGTCGGCATTGTGCCTTTTGTACTTAATTCCGATGCATTTTCTGTGTTTCATCGTCAATAAGAAGGTCCAAAGGACACAGTAAACCAGAAGTGAAGCATCGGAATCTAAGACTGGTCTCACAGGAAAGGCTCAAAACATAGAATGTAAGATGAGTCAGTCCTCTTATACTTAAGCGGCATTGTTCATTTTGTACTTAATTCCGATGCAATATCTGTGTTTCATCGTCAATATGAAGGTCCAAGGGATATAGTAAACCTGATGTGATTCAACGGAATATAAAACTGGTCTCACAAAAAAGGTTCAAACCATAGACAGTAAGAAGAGTCAGTCTTCTTGTACGTAAGACGTCATTGTGACTTTTGAACTTACTTCAGATGTAATTTCTGTGTTTCATCGTCAATATGAAGGTGCAAGAGATACAGGAAACCTGAAGTAAAGCATCGGAATCTAACACTGGTCTGACAGGAAAGGTTCAAATCATAGACAGTAGGAAGAGTCAGTCTTCTTGTACTTCAGTCTGCATTGTGCCTTTTGGATTTAATTCCGACGCAATTTCTGTATTTCAGCGACAATAAGAAGGACCAAGGAATGCAGTAAATCTGAAGTGAAGCATCCTAATCTAAAACTGGTCTCACAGGATATGTTCAAAACATAGACATTAAGAAGAGTCAGACTTCTTGTACTTAAGTCGGCATTGTTCCTTTTGTATTTAATTCCGATGCAATTTCTGTGTTTCATCGTCATTAGGAAGGTCCAACGGATACAGTAAACAAGAAGTAAAGAATCGGAAACTAAAACTGGTCCCACAGGAAAGGCTCAAATCATAGAATGTAAGAAGAGTCAGTCCTCTTGAGCATAAGTCGGCACTGTGACTTTTGTATTTAATTCCGATGCAATTTCTGAGTTTCATGGACAATAAGAAGGTCCAAGGGATACATTAAACCTGAAGTGTAGCATCGGAATCTTAAACTGGTCTCACATGAAAGGCTCTAATCATATAATGTAAGAAGACCCAGTGTTCGTGTACTTTAGTCGACATTGTGCCATTTGTATTTAATTCCGATGTAATTTCTGTGTTTCATCGTCAATATGAAGGTACAAGGGATACAATAAACCTGAAGTAAAGCATCGGAATCTAAAACTGTTCTCACAGGAAAGGTTCAAATGTTAGACAGTAAGAAGAGTCAGTCTTCTTGCACTTAAGTCAGCATTGTGCCTTTTGTATTTAAATACGATGCAATTTCTGTGTTTCATCGTCAATAAGAAGGGTCAAGGGATACAGTAAACCTGAAGTGAAGCATCGGAATCTAAAACTGGTGTCACAGGAAAGGCTCAAATCATAGACAGTAAGAAGAGGCAGTCTTCTTGTATTTAAGTCGGCTTTGTAAGTTTTGTATTCATTTCCGATGCATTTTCTGTGTTTCATTGTCGATAAGATGGTCCATGGCATACAGTAAACCAGAAGTGAAGCATCAGAATCTAAAACTGGTCTCACAGGAAAGGCTCAAAACATAGAATGTAGGATGAGTCAGTCCTCTTGTACTTAAGTCGGCATTGTGCCTTTTGTTTTCAATTCCGTTGCAATATCTGTGTTTCATCGTCAATAAGAAGGTCCAAGGGATACAGTAAACCTGAGGTGAAGCATCGGAATCTAAAACTGGTCTCACAGGAAAGGCTCAAAACATAGAATGTAAGATGAGTCAGTCCTCTTGTACTTAAGTCGGCACTGTGCCTTTTCTATTTAATTAGGATGCAATTTCTGTGGTTCGTCGTCAATATGAAGGTCCAAGGGATACAGTAAACCTGAAGTAAAGCATCGGAATCTAAAACTGCTCTCACAGGAAAGGTTCAAATCATAAAGAAGAGTCAGTCTTCTTGTACTTAAGTCTTCATTGTGCCTTTTGTAATTAATTCCGATGGAATTTCTGTATTTCATCGTCAATATGAAGGTCCAAGGGATACAGTAAACCTGAAGTGAAGCATCGGAATATAAACTGGTCTCACAAGAAAGACTCAAAACATAGAATGTAAGAAGAGTCATCCCTCTTGTACTTAAGTCGGCATTGTGCCTTTTGTATTTTATTCCGATGCAATTTCTTTGTTTCATCGTCAATATGAAGATCCAAGGGATACAGTTAACCAGAAGTGATGTATCGGAATCTAAAACTGGTCTCACAGGAAAGATACGAAACATAGACAGTAAGAATAGCCAGTGTTCGTGTACTTTAGTCGACATTGTGCCATTTGTATTTAATTCCGATTAAAATCTGTGTTTCATCGTCAATAAGAAGGTCCAAGGGACACAGTAAACCTGAAGTGAAGCATCGGAATCCAAAGCTGGTCTCACAGGAAATGTTCAAAACATAGACAGTAAGAAGTGACAGTCCTCTTGTACTTAAATTGGCTTGGTGCATTTTGTATTTAAATACGATGCAATTTCTTTGTTTCATCGTCAATAAGAAGGTCCAAGGGATACAGTAAACTTGAAGTGAAGCATCGGAATCTAAAACTGGTCTCACAGGTAAGGCTCAAATCATAGACAGTAAGAAGAGTCAGTCTTCTTGTATTTAAGTCGGCATTGTGCTTTTTATACTCATTTCCGATGCATATTCTGTGTTTCAACGTCAATAAGATGTTTCAAGGGATACAGTAAACATGAAGTGAAGCATCGGAATCAAAAACTGGTCTAACAGGACAGGCTCAAATCATAGAACGTAAGAAGAGTCAGTCATCTTGTACTTAAGTCGGCATTGTGCCTTTTGTACTTAATTCCGATGCATTTTCTGTGTTTCATCGTCAATAAGAAGGTCCAAAGGACACAGTAAACCAGAAGTGAAGCATCGGAATCTAAAACTGGTCTCACAGGAAAGGGTCAAAACATAGAATGTAGGATGAGTCAGTACTCTTGTACTTAAGTCGGCATTGTGCTTTTTGTATTCAATTCCGTTGCAATATCTGTGTTTCATCGTCAATAAGAAGGTTCAAGGGATACAGTTTACCAGAAGTGAAGCTTCGGAATCTAAAACTGGTCTCGCAGGGAAGGCTCTAAGCTTATACTGGAAGAAGACTCAGTCTTCTTGTCCTTACATCGGCATTGTGCATTTTGTATTTAACTCTGATGCAATTTCTGTGATTCATAGTCAATATGAACGTCCAAGGGATACAGTAAACCTGAAGTGAAGCATCGGAATCTAAAACTGGTGTCACAGGAAATGCTGGAAACGTAGACAGTAAGAAGATATAGTCTTCTTGTACTTAAGTCGACATTGTGAATTTTGTATTTAATTCCGATGCAATTCCTGTGTTTTATCGTCAATATGATGGTCCAAGGGATACAGTAAACCTGTTGTAATGCATCGGAATCTAAAACTGGTCTCACAGGAAAGGCTGAAAACATAAACAGTTAGAAGAGTCAGTCTTCTTGTATTTAAGTCGGCATTGTGCCTTTTGTATTCTTTTCCGATGCATTATCTGTGTTACATCGTCAATAAATGGTCCAAGGGATACAGTAAACCTGAAGTGATGCATCGGAATAAAAAACCGGTCTAGGAGAAATGGCTCAATTCATAGAACGTAAGAAGAGTCAGTCCTCTTGTACTTAAGTCGGCATTGTGCTTTTCGTATTTAATTCCGATGCAATTTCTGTGTTTCATCGCCAATAAGAAGGTCCAAGGGATACAGGAAATTTGAAGTGAAGCATCGGAATCTAAAACTGGTCTAACAGGAAATGTTCAAATCATAGACAGTAAGAAGAATCTGCCTTCTTGTACTTAAGTCGGCATTGTGCCTTTGATATTTGATTCCGATGCAATTTCTGTGTTTCATCATCAATAAGAAGGTCCAAGGGATACAGTAAACCTGAAGTGAAGCATCGGGATCTAAAAATGGTCTCACAGGAAAGACTCAAAGCATATACTGGAAGAAGACTCAGTCATCTTGTACTTACATCGGCATTGTGCATCTTGTATTTAATTCTGATTCAATTTCTGTGATTCATAGTCAATATGAACGTCCAAGGGATACTCCAAACCTGAAGTGAAGCATCGCATTCTAAAACTGGTGTCACAGGAAATGCTGGAAACGTAGACAGTAAGAAGATCCAGTCTTCTTGTACTTAAGTCGACATTGTGAGTTTTGTATTTAATTCCGATGCAATTCCTGAGTTTTATCGTCAATATGATGGTCCAAGGGAAACAGTAAACCTGTTGTGATGCATCGGAATCCGAAACAGGTCTCACAGGAAAGGTTCAAATCACAGACAGTAACAAGTGTCAGTCTTCTCGTACGTAAGTCGGCATTGTGCCTTTTGTACTTACTTCCGATGCAATTTCTGTATTTCATCGACAATATGAAGGTGCAAGGGATACAGTAAACCTGAAGTAAAGCATCGGAATGTAAAACTGGTCTCACAGGAAAGGCTCAAAACATAGTTAGTAATAAGAGTCAGACTTCTTGTACTGAAGTCGGCTTTGTGCTTTCCGTATTTAATTCCGATGCAATTTCTGTGTTTCATCGTCAGTAAGAAGGTCCACGGGATACAGTAAACCTGAAGTGAAGCATCGGAATCTAATACAGGTGTAACAGGAAATGTTCAAAACATAGACAGTAAGAAGGGTCTGTCTTCTTGTACTTAAGTCGGCATTGTGCCTTTTGAATTTGATTCCGATGCAATTTTTGTGTTTGATCGTCAATAAGAAGGTCCAAGGGATACAGTAAACCTGAAGTGGAGTATCGGGATCTAAAACTGGTCTCACAGGAAAGGATCAAATCAGAGACAGTAAGATGTGTCAGTCATCTTGTACGTAAGTCGGCAGTGTGCTTTTTGTACTTACTTGCGATGCAGTTTCTGTTTTTCATCGTCAATAATAAGGTGCAAGGGATACAGTAAACCTGAAGTAAAGCATCGGAATCTAAAACTGGTCTTACAGGATACGCTCAAAAAATAGACATTAAGAAGTGACAGTCATCTTGTACGTAAGTCGGCATTGTGCTTTTTGTACTTACTTGCGATACAATTTCTGTATTTCATCGTCAATATGAGGGTGCAAGGGATACAGTAAACCTGAAGTGAAGCATCGTAAACTTAAACTGGTCTCACAAGAAAGGCTCAAATCAATTAATGTAAGAATAGCAAGTGTTCGAGTACTTTAGTCGACATTGTGCCATTTGTATTTAATTCCGATGCAATTTCTGTGTTTCATCGTCAATAAGAAGGTCCAAGGGATACAGTAAACCTGAAGTGAAACATCGGAATCCAAAAGTGGTCTCACAGGAAAGGCTCAAAACATAAAATGTAAGATGAGTCAGTCCTCTTGTACTTAAGTCGGCATTTTGCCTTTTCTATTTAATTCCGATGCAATTTCTGTGTTTCATCGTCAATATGAAGGTCCCAGGGATACAGTAAACCTGAAGTAAGGCATCGGAATCTAAAAATGGTCTCACAGGAAAGGTTCAAATCATAGACAGTAAGAAGAGTCAGTCTTTTTGTACTTAAGTCGGTATTGTGCCTTTTGTATTCACTTCCGATGCAATTTCTGTGTTTCATCATCACTCAGAAGGTCCAAGGACACAGTAAACCTGAAGTGAAGCTTCAGAATCTAAAACAGGTCTCACAGGAAAGGCTCAAAACATAGAATGTAAGATGAGTCAGTCCCCTTGTACTTAAGTCGGCATTGTGCGTTTGTATTTAATTCCGATGCAATTTCTGTGTTTCATCGTCAATAAGAAGGTCCAAGGCATACAGTAAACCTGAAGAGAAGCATGAGAATCCAAAACTGGTCTCACAGGAAAGGCTCAAAGCATAAACTGGAAGAAGACTCAAACTTCTTGTTCTTACATCGGCATTGTGCATTTTGTATTTAATTCCGATGCAATTTCTGTGTTTCATAGTCAATATGAACGTCCAATTGATACAGTAAACCTGAAGTGAAGCATCGGAATCTAAAACTGGTCTCACTGGAAACGCTCAAAACATAGAATGTAAGAAGACTTATCCCTTTTGTACTTAAGTCGGCATTGTGACTTTTGTATTTTATTCCGATGCAATTTCTTTGTTTCATTGTCAATATGAAGGTCCAAGGGATACAGTTAACCTGAAGTGAAGCATCGGAATCTAAAACTGGTCTCACAGGAAAGGTTCAAAACATAGACAGTAAGAAGAGCCAGTGTTCGTGTACTTTATTTGACATTGTGCCATTTGTATTTAATTCCGATGCAATTTCTGTGTTTCATCGTCAATAAGAAGATCCTAGGGATACAGTAAACCTGAAGTAAAGCATCAGAATCTGAAACTGGTCTCACAGGAAATGTTCAAAGCATAGACAGTAAGAAGAGACAGTCCTTTTGTTCTTAAATCGGTTTGGTGCACTTTGTATTTAAATACGATGCAATTTCTGTGTTTCATCGTCAATAAGAAGGTCCAAGCGATACAGTAAACCTGAAGTGTAGCATCGGAATCTAAAACTGGTCTCACAGGAAATGCTCAAATCATATACGGCAAGAAGAGTCAGTCTTCTTGTACTTAAGTCGGCATTGTGCCTTTTGTATTAATTTCAGATGTATTTTCTGTGTTTCATCGTCAATAAGATGGTCCAAGGGATACACTAAACAAGAAGTGAAGCAACGGAATCAAAAACTGGTCTAACAGGAATGGCTCAAATCATAGAACGTAAGAAGAGTCAGTCCGCTTGTACTTAAGTCGGCATTGTGCCTTTTGTATTTAATTCCGATGCAATTTCTGTGTTTTAGCGTCAACAAGAAGGTCCTAGGGACATAGTAAACCAGAAGTGAAGCATCAGAATCTAAGACTGGTCTCACAGGAATGGCTCAAAGCATATACTGGAAGAAGACTCAGTCTTCTTGTACTTACATCGGCATTGAGAATTTTGTATTTAACTCCGATGCAATTTCTGTGTTTCATAATCAATATGAACGTCCAAGGGGTACAGTAAACCTGAAGTGAAGCATCGGAATCTAAATCTGGTCTCACAGGAAATGCTGAAAACATAGACAGTGTGAGGAGCCAGTCTTCTTGTACTTAAGTCGACATCGTGAGTTTGTATTCAATTCCGATGCAATTTCTGTGTTTCATCGTCAATAAGAAGGTCCAAGGGATACAGTAAACCTGAGGTGAAGCATCGGAATCGAAAACTGGCCTCACAGGAAAGGCTCAAATCCCAGACAGGAAGAAGAGTCACTCTTCTTTAACTTAAGTTGGCATTGTGCCATTTGCGTTTATTTCCGATGCAATTTCTTTGTTTCATCGTCAATATGAACGTCCTAGTGATACAGTAAACCTGAGGTGAAACATCGGAATCCAAAACTGGCCCCTCAGGAAAGGCTCAAATCACAGACAGTAAGAAGAGTTAATCTTCTTGTACTTAAGTCGGCATTGTGGCTTTTGTATTTATTTCAGATGCAGTTTCTGTGTTTCGTCGTCAATATGAAGGCCCAAGGGATACAGTAAACCTGAAGTGAAGCATCGGAATTTAAAACTGGTCTCACAGGGAATTCTCAAATCACGGACAGTAAGAAGAGCCAGTCTTCTTTACCTTAAGACGGCATTGTGGCTTTTGTATTTATTTACGATGTAATTTCTGTGTTTCATCGTCAATATGAAGGCCCAAGGGATACAGTAAACCTGAGGTGAAGCATCGGAATCTAAAACTGGCCTCACAGGAAAGGCTCAAATCATAAACAGTAAGAAGAGTCAGTCTTCTTGTACTGAAGTCGGCATTGAGCTATTGAATTAATTTCCGAGCGCAATTTCTGTGATTCATAGTCAATATGAAGGCCAAGGGATGCAGTAAACCTGAAGTGAAGCATCGGAATCTAAAACAGGTCTCACAAGAAAGGCTCAAATCACAGACAGGAAGAAGGGTCAGTCTTCTTGTACTTAAGTCGGCAATGTGTCCTTTGTATTTATTTCCGTTGCAATTGTCTGTGTTTCATCGTCAATATGAAGGTCCAAGGGATACAGTAAACCTGAGTTGAAGCATCGGAATCTAAAACTGGCCTCACAGGAAAGGCTCAAATCATAGACAGTAAGAAGAATCAGTCTTCTTGTATGTAAGTAGGCATTGTGCCTCTTGTATTTATTTCCAGTGCAATTACAGTTTTTCATCATCAATATAAAGGTCCAAGGGATAAAGTAAACATGAGGTGAAGCATCGGAATCTTAAACTGGCTCCACAGGAAAGGCTCAAATCATAGACAGTAAGAAGAGTCAGTCTCCTTGTACTTAAGTCGTCATTGTGCCTTTTGCATTTCTTTCCGATGCCATATCTGTGTCTCATCGTCAATATGAAGGTCCAATGGACACAGTAAACCCAATGTGAAGCATCGGAATCTAAAACTGGTCTCACAGGAAAGGCTCAAATCATAAACAGTAAGAACAGTCAGTCTTCTTTAACGTAAGTCGGCATTGTGCCTTTTGTATTAAATTCGGATGCAATTTCTGTGTTTCATCCTCAATATGAAGGTCAAAGGGATATAATAAACCTAAAGTAAAGCATAGGAATTTAAACTGGTCTCACAGAAGAGGATCAAATCACAGACAGGAAGAAGAGTCAGTCTTCTTTAACTTAAATCGGCAATGTGCCTTTTTTATTTATTTCCGATGCAATTTCTATAATTCATCGTCAATGTGTAGGTCCAAGGGATACAGTAAACCTGAGGTGAAGCATCAGAATCTAAAACTGGTCTCACATAAAAGGCTCAAATTATAGGCAGTAAGAAGAGTCAGTCTTCTTGTACTTATGTCGGCTTTGTGCCTTTTGTATTTAATTCCGATGCGATTTCTGTGTTTCAATATCAATATGAAGGTCCAAGGGATACAGTAAACCTGAAGGGAAGCATCGGAATCTAAAAATGGTCTCACAGGAAAGGCTCTAAACATTGACAGTAAGAAGAGTCAGTCTTCTTGTACTTAAGTCGGCATTGTGAATTTTGTATATAATTACGATGCAACTTCTGTGTTTCAATGTGAATATGAAGGACCAAGGAATACAGTAAATCTGAAGTGAAGCATCGGAATCTAAAACTGGTCCCACAGGTGAGGCTCAAATCACAGACAGTAAGAAGAATCAGTCTTCTTAAACTTAAGTCGGCAATGAGCATTTTGTATTTAATCCGACGCAATTTCTGTGTTTCATCGTCAATATGATGGTACAAGGGACACAGTACACCTTAGGTGAAGCATCGGAATCTAAAACTGGCCTCACAGGAAAGGTTGAAATCATAGACAAGAAGAAAAGTCAGTCTTTTTGTACTTAAGCCGGCATTGTGCCTTTTGTATTAATTACTATGCAATTTCTGTGTTTCATCTTCAATATGAAGGTGCAAGGGATACAGTAGACCTGAGGTGAAGCATCGGAATCTAAAACTGGTCACACAGGAAAGGCTTAAATCATAGACAGTAAGTACAGTCTGTCTTCTTTAACTTAAGTCGGCATTTTGCCATTTGTATTTAATTTGGATGCAATTTCTGTGTTTCATCTTCAATATGAAGGTCCAAGGGATACAATACACCTTAAGTGAAGCATCGGAATCTAAAACTGGTCTCACAGGAAAGGCTTAAATCTTAGACAGTAAGTACAGTCTGTCTTCTTTAACTTAAGTCGGCATTTTGCCATTTGTATTTAATTTGGATGCAATTTCTGTGTTTCATCGTCAATATGAAGGTCAAAGGGATATAATAAACCTAAAATAAAGCATCGGAATCTAAAACTGGTCTTACAGGAAAGGCTCTAAACATTGACAGTAAAAAGAGTCAGTCTACTTGTACTTAAGTCGGCATTGTGAATTTTGTATATAATTCCGATGCAATTTCTGTGTTTCAATGTGAATATGAAGGACCAAGGGATAAAGTAAACCTGAAGTGAAGCATCGGAATCTAAAACTGGTCTCACAGGAAAGGCTCAAATCATAGACAGTAAGAACAGTCAGGTATCTTTAACTTTAGTCGGCATTTTGCCATTTGTATTTAATTTGGATGCAATTTCTGTGTTTCATCGTCAATATGAAGGTCCAAGGGATACAGTACACCTTAGGTGAAGCATCAGAATCTAAAACTCGCCTAACAGGAAAGGCTGAAATCATAGACAGTAAGAAAAGTCAGTTTTCTTGGACTTAAGCCGGCATTGTGCCTTTTGTAATTAGTTACCATGCAATTTCTGTTTTTCATCGTCAATATGAAGGTCCAAGGGATACAGTAAACCAGAGGTGAAGCATCGGAATCTAAAACTGGTCTCACATAAAAGGCTCAAATCATAGACAGTAAGAACAGTCAGCTATCTTTAACTTTAGTCGGCATTTTGCCATTTGTATTTAATTTGGATGCAATTTCTGTGTTTCATCGTCAATATGAAGGTCCAAGGGATACAGTACACCTTAAGTGAAGCATCGGAATCTAAAACTGGTCTCACAGGGAATCCTCAGATCACAGACAGTAAGAAGAGTCACACTCCTTTAAGTTAAGTCTGCATTGTGCCTTTTGTATTTAATTCCGATGCAATATCTGTGTTTCATCGAGAATTTTAAGGTCCAAGGGATACAGTAAAACTGAGGTGAAGCATCGGAATCTAAAACTGGCCTCACAGGAAGGCTCAAATCATAATCAGTAAGAAGAGTCAGTCTTCTTGTACTTAAGTCGGCATTGTGCCTATTGTATTTATTTCCGATGCAATTTCTGTGTTTCATCGACAATATGAAGGCCCAAGGGATACAGTAAACCTGAAGTGAAGCATCGGAATCTAAAACTGGTCTCACAGGGAAGGCGCAAATCACAGACAGTAAGAGGAGTTAGTCTTCTATAACTTAAGTCGGCAATGTGCCTTTTGTATTTAATTCCGTTGCAATTGTCTGTGTTTCATCGTCAATATGAAGGGCCAAGGGATACAGTAAACCTGAGGTGAAGCATTGGAATTTAATACTGGCCTCAAAGGAAAGGCTCAAATCATAGACAGTAAGAAGAGTCATTCTTCTTGTACTTAGGTTGGCATTGTGCCTTTTGTATTTATTTCCGATGCAATTTCTGTGTTTCATCGTCAATATAAAGGTCCAAGGGATACACTAAACCTGATGTGAAGCATCGGAATCTGAAACTGGCCTCACTGGAAAGGCTGAAATCATAGACAGTAAGAAGAGTCAGTCTTCTTGTATGTAAGTAGGCATTGTGCTCTTGTATTAATTTCCAGTGCAATTTCAGTGTTTCATCCTCTATATAATGGTCCAAGGGATACAGTAAACCTGAGGTGATGCATCGGAATCTAAAACTGGCCTCACAGTAAAGGCTCAATCCATAAACAGTAAGAAGAGTCAGTCTTCTTGTACTTAAGTCGGCATTGTGCCTATTGTATTTATTTCCGATGCAATTTCCATGTTTCATCGTCAATATGAAGGCCCAAGGGATACAGTAAACCTTAAGTGAAACATCGGAATCTAACACTGGTCTCACAGGAAAGGCGCAAATCACGGACAGTAAGAGGAGTTAGTCTTCTTTAACTTATGTCGGCAATGTGCCTTTTGTATTTAATTCCGTTGCAATTGTCTGTGTTTCATCGTCAATATGAACGTCCAAGGTATACAGAAAACCTGAGGTGAAGCATCGGAATCTAATACTGGCCTCACAGGAAAGGCTCAAATCATAGACTTTAAGAAGAGTCAGTCTTCTTGTACTTAAGTCAGCATTGTGCCTTTTGTATTTATTTCCTATGCAATTTCTGTGTTTCATCGTCAATATGAATGTCCAAGGGATACACTAAACCTGATGTGAAGCATCGGAATCTAAAACTGGCCCCACGGCAAAGGCTCAAATCATAGACAGTAAGAAGAGTCAGTCTTCTTGTATGTAAGTAGGCATTGTGCCTCTTGTATTTATTTCCAGTGCAATTTCAGTGTTTCGTCGTCAATATAAAGGTCCAAGGGATACAGTAAACCTGAGGTGAAGCATCGGAATCTAAAACTGGCCTCACAGGAAAGGCTCAAATCATAGACAGTAAGAAGAGTCAGTCTCCTTGTACTTAAGTCGTCTTTGTGTCTTTTGTAATTATTTCAGATGCTGTTTCTGTGTTTCATCACTAATATAAAGGTCCAAGCGATACAGTAAACTTGATGTGAAGCATCGGAATCTAAAACTGGTCTCACAGGAAAGGCTCAAATCATAGACAGTAAGAACAGTCAGTCTTCTTTAACTTATGTCGGCATTGTGCCTTTTGTATTAAATTCGGAAGCAATTTCTGAATTTCATCGTCAATATGAAGGTCCAAGGGATACAGTGAACCTGAAGTTAAGCATCGGAATCTAAAAATGGTCTCACAGGAAAGGCTCTAAACATTGACAGTAAGAAGAGTCAGTTTTCTTGTACTTAAGTCGGCATTGTGAATTTTGTATATAGTTCCGATGCAACTTTTGTGTTTCAATGTGAATATGAAGGACCAAGGGATACAGTAAACCTGAAGTGAAGCATCGGATTCTAAAACTGGTCTCACAGGAATGGCGCAAATCAGAGACAGTAAGAGGAGTAAGTCTTCTTTAACTTAAGTCGGCAATGTGCCTTTTGTATTTAGTTCCGTTGCAGTCGTCTGTGTTTCATCGTCAATATGAAGGTCCAAGGGAAACAGTAAACCTGAGGTAAAGCATCGGAATCTAATACTGGCCTTACAGGAAAGGCTCAAATCATAGAGAGTAAGAAGAGTCAGTCTTCTTGTACTTAAGTCGGCATTGTGCCGTTTGTATTTATTTCCGATGCAATTTCTGTGTTTCATCGTCAATATGAAGGTCCAAGGGATACACTAAACCTGATGTGAAGCATCAGAATCTAAAACTGGCCTCACGGGAAAGGCTCAAATCATAGACAGTAAGAAGAGTCAGTCTTCTTGTATGTAAGTAGGCATTGTGCCTCTTGTATTAATTTCCGATGCAATTTCAGTGATTCATCGTCAATATGAAGGTCCAAGGGATACAGTAAACTTGATGTGAAGCATCGGAATCTAAAACTGGTCTCACAGGAAAGGCTCAAATCATAGACAGTAAGAACAGTCTGTCTTCTTGTACTTAATTCGGCATTGTGCCTATTGTATTTATTTCCGATGCAATTTCTGTGTTTCATCGTCAATATGAAGGCCCAAGAGATACTGTAAACCTGAAGTGAAGCATCGGAATCTAAAACTGGTCTCACAGGAAAGGCGCTAATCACAGACAGTAAGAGGAGTTGGTCTTCTTTAACTTAAGTCGTCAATGTGCCTTTTGTATTAAATTCGCATGCAATTTCTGTGTTTCATCGTCATTATGAAGGTCCAAGGGATACAGTAAAACTGAGGTGAAGCATTGGAATCTAAAACTGGCCTCTCAGGATAGGCTCAAATCATATACAGTAAGAAGAGTCAGTCTTCTTGTACTTAAGTCGGCATTGTGCCTATTGTATTTATTTCCGATGCAATTTCTGTGTTTCATCGTCAATATGAAGGCCCAAGAGATACAGTAAACCTGAAGTGAAGCATCGGAATCTAAAACTGGTCTTACAGGAAAGGCGCTAATCACAGGCAGTAAGAGGAGTTAGTCTTCTTTAACTTAAGTTGGCAATGTGCCTTTTGTATTTAATTCCGATGCAATTTCTGTGTTTCATCGTCAATATGAAGGTCCAAGGGATACAGTACTCCAGAGGTGAAGCATCGGAATCTAAAACTGGCCTCACAGGAAAGGCTGAAGTCATAGACAGTAAGAAAAGTCAGTCTTCTTGTACTTAAGCCGGCATTGTGCCTTTTGTATTTATTTACGATGCAATTGCAGTGTCTCATCGTCAATATGAAGGTCCAAGGGATACAGTAAAACTCAGGCGAAGCAACGGATTCTATAACTGGCCTCACAGGAAAGGCTCAAATCATAAACAGTAAGAAGACTCAGTCTTTTTGTACTTAAGTCGGCATTGTGCCTATTGTATTTGTTTCCGATGCAATTTCTGTGTTTCATCGTCAATATGAAGACCCAAGGGATACAGTAAACCTGAAGTGAAGCTTCGGAATCTAAAACTGGTCTCACAGGAAAGGCGCAAATCACAGACAGTAAGAGGAATTAGTCTTCTTTAACTTAAGTCGGCAATGTGCCTTTTGTATTTAATTCCGTTGCAATTGTCTGTGTTTCATCGTCAATATGAAGGACCAAGGGATACAGTAAACCTGAGGTGAACCATCGGAATCTAATACTGGCCTCACAGGAAAGGCTCAAATCATAGACAGTAAGGAGAGTCAGTCTTCTTGTACTTAAGTCGGCATTGTGCCTTTTGTATTAAATTCGGATGCAATTTCTGTATTTCATCGTCAATATGAAGGTCAAAGTGGTATAATAAACCTGAAGTGAAGCATCGGAATCTAAAACTAGTCTCACAGAAGAGGCTCAAATCACAGACAGGAAGAAGAGTCAGTCTTCTTTAACTTATGTCGGAATTGTGCCTTTTGTATTTAATTCCGATACAGTTTCTGTGTTTCTAAGCCAATATGAAGGTCCAAGGGATACAGTAAACCTTAGGTGATGCATCGGAATCTAAAACTGGCCTCACAGGAATGGCTCAAACCATAGACAGTAAGAAAAGTCAGTCTTCTTGTACTTAAGTCGGAGTTGTGCCTTTTGTATTTATTTCCGATGCAATTTCTGTGTCTCATCGTCAATATGAAGGTCCAAGGGATACAGTAAACCTGAGGTGAAGCATCGGAATCCAAAACTGACCTCACAGGAAATGGTCAAATCATAGACAGTAAGAAGAGTCAGTCTCCTTGTACTTAAGTCGGCATTGTGGCCGTTGTATTTATTTCCGATGCAATTTCTCTGTTTCATCGTCAAAACGGAGGCCCAAGGGATACAGTAAACCTGAAGTGAAGCATCGGAATCTAAAACTGCTCTCACAGGAAAAGCTCAAATCACAGACAGTAAGAAGAGTCAGTCTTCTTTAGCTTAAGACGGCATTGTGCCTTTTGTATTTAATTCCGATGCAATTTCTGTGCCTTATCGTCAATAATAAGATCCAAGGGATACAGTAAACCTGAGGTGAAACATCGGAATCCAAAACTGACCTCACAGGAAATGGTCAAATCATAGACAGTAAGAAGAGTCAGTCTCCTTGTACTTAAGTCGGCATTGTGGCCTTTGTATTTATTTCCGATGCAATTTCTGTGTCTCATCGTCAATATGAAGGTCCAAGGGATACAGTAAACCTGAGGTGAAGCATCGGAATCCAAAACTGACCTCACAGGAAATGGTCAAATCATAGACAGTAAGAAGAGTCAGTCTCCTTGTACTTAAGTCGGCATTGTGGCCTTTGTATTTATTTCCGATGCAATTTCTCTGTTTCATCGTCAAAACGGAGGCCCAAGGGATACAGTAAACCTGAAGTGAAGCATCGGAATCTAAAACTGCTCTCACAGGAAAAGCTCAAATCACAGACAGTAAGAAGAGTCAGTCTTCTTTAGCTTAAGACGGCATTGTGCCTTTTGTATTTAATTCCGATGCAATTTCTGTGCCTTATCGTCAATAATAAGATCCAAAGGATACAGTAAACCTGAGGTGAAACATCGGAATCCAAAACTGACCTCACAGGAAGTGGTCAAATCATAGACAGTAAGAAGAGTCAGTCTCCTTGTACTTAAGTCGGCATTGTGGCCTTTGTATTTATTTCCGATGCAATTTCTCTGTTTCATCGTCAAAACGAAGGCCCAAGGGATACAGTAAACCTGAAGTGAAGCATCGGAATGTAAAACTGCTCTCACAGGAAAAGCTCAGATCATTGACAGTAAGAAGAGTCAGTCTTCTTGTAATTAAGACGGAATTGTGCCTTTTGCATTTATTTCCGTTGCAATTTCTGTGTTTCATGGCCAATATGAAGGTCCAAGGGATACAGTATAACTGAAGTGAAGCATCGGAGTCTAAAAATGGTCTCACAGGAAAGGCACTAAAGATTGACAGTAAGAAGAGTCAGTCTTCTTGTACTTAAGTCGGCATTGTACTTTTGTATTTAATTCGGATGCAATTTCTGTGTTTCATCGTCAATATGAAGGTTCAAGGGGTACAGTAAACCTGAGGTGAAGCATCAGAATCTAAAACTGGTCTCACATAAAGGGCTCAAATTATAGACAGTAAGAAAAGTCAGTCTTCTTGTACTTAAGTCGGCATTATGCCTTTTGTATTTGATTCCGATGCAATTTCTGTGTTTCATAGTCAATATGAAGGTCTAAGGGATATAGTAAACCTGAAGTGAAGTATCGGAATCTAAAAATTGTCTCACAGGAAAGGCTCAAAGCATTGACAGTAAGAAGAGTCAGCCTTCTTGTACTTAAGTCGGCATTGTGAATTTCGTACTTAATTCCGATGCAACTTCTGTGTTTCAATGTGAATATGAAGGACCAAGGGATACAGTAAACCTGAAGTGAAGGAAGGGAATCTAAAACTGTTCTCACAGGAGAGGCTCTAAACATAGACAGTAAGAAGAGTCAGTCTTCTTGTACTTAAGTCGGCATTGTGCCTTCTGTAATTATTTCCGATTCAATTTCTGTGTTTCATCGTCAATATGAAGGCCCAAGGGATACAGTAAAGCTGAAGTGAAGCATCGGAATCTAAAACTGGTCTCACAGGAAAGGCTCAATCACAGACAGTAAGACGAGTCAGTCTTCTTTAACTTAAGTCGGCATTGTGCCTTTTGTATGTAATTCCGATGCAATTTCTGTGCTTCATCGTCAATATAAAGTTCTAAGGGATACAGTAAACCTGAAGTGAAGCATCGGAATCTAAATCTGGTCTCACAGGAAAGGCTCAAATCACAGACAGTAAGAAGAATCAGTCTTCTTTAACTTAAGTCGGCATTGTGCCTATTGTATGTAATTCCGATGCAATTTCTGTGCTTTATCGTCAATATGAAGATCCAAGGGATACAGTAAACCTGAGGTGAAGCATCGGAATCTAAAACTGGCCTCACAGCAAACGCTAAAATCATAGACAGTAAGAAGAGTCGGGCTTCTTGTACTCAAGTCGACATTGTGCCTTTTGTAATTATTTCCGATGCCATTTCTGTGTTTCATCGTCAATATGAAGGTCCAAGGGATACAATAAACCCGAAGTGAAGCATCCGAATCTAAAACTGTTCTCACAGGGATGGCTCAAACCATAGACAGTAAGAAGAGTCAGTCTTCTTGTACTGAAGTCGGAACTGTGCCTTTTGTATTTATTTCCGATGCAATTTCTGTGTTTCATCGTCAATATGAAGGGCCATGGGATACAGTAAACCTGAAGTGAAGCATCGGAACCTAAAACTTCTCTCACAGGAGAGGCTCAGATCATAGACAGTAAGAAGAGTCAGTCTTCTTGTAATTAAGACGGAATTGTGCCTTTTGTATTTATTTCCGTTGCAATTTCTGTGTTTCATCGTTAATATGATGGTCCAAGGGATACAGTAAACCGGAAGTGAAGCATCGGAATCCAAAACTGGTCTCACAGGAAAGGCTTCAATTACAGACATTAAGAAGAGTCAGTTTTCTTTAACTTAAGTCGGAATTGTGCCTTTTGTATTTAATTCCGATACAATTTCTGTGTTTCATTGCCAATATGACGGTCCAAGGGATACAGTAAACCTGAGGTGAAGCACCAGAATCCAAAACTGGCCCCACAGGAAAGGCTCAAATCATAGACAGTAAGAAGAGTCAGTCTTCTTGTACTTAAGTCGTCATTGTGCCTTTTGGAATTATTTCCGATGCAATTTCTGTGTTTCATCGTCAATATCAAGGTCCAAGGGATACAGTAAACCTGACGTAAAGCATCGGAATCTAAAACTGGCCTCACCTCCAAGGGATACAGCAAATCTGAAGTGAAGGATCGGAATGTAAAACTGGTTTCACAGGAAATGCTCAAATCATAGACGGTAAGAGGAGTAAGTCTTCTTGTACTTAAGTGAGCATTGTGCCTTCTGTAATTATTTCCGATGCAATTTCTGTGTTTCATCGTCAATATGAAGGTCCAAGGGATACAGTAAACTTGAAGTGAAGCATCGGAATCTAAAACTGACCTCACAGGAATGGCTCAATATAGACAGTAAGAAGAGTCAGTCTTCTTGTACTTAAGTCGGCATTGTGCACTTTGTATTTATTTCCGATGCAATATCTCTGTTTCATCGTCAAAATGAAGGCCCAAGGGATACAGTGAACGTGAAGTTAAACATCGGAATCTAAAACTGCTCTCACAGGAAAGTCTCAATCACAGACAGTAAGAAGAGTCAGTCTTTTTTAACTTAAGTCGGCATTGTGCCTTTGGTATTTAATGCCGATGCAATTTCTGTGTTTCATCGTCAATATGAAGATCCAAGGGATGCAGTAAACCTGAGGTAACGCATCGGAATCTAAAACTGCTCTCACAGGAAAAACTCAAATCACAGACAGTAAGAAGAGTCAGTCTTTTTTAACTTAAGTCGGCATTGTGCCTTTTGTATTTAATTCCGATGCAATTTCTGTGCCTTATCGTCAATATGGAGATCCAAGGGATACAGTAAACCTGAGGTGAAGCATCGGAATCTTAAACTGGTTTCACAGGAAAGGTTCAAATCATAGAGAGTAAGAGGAGTCAGTCTTCTTGTACTGAAGTCGTCATTGTGCTTTTGAATTTATTTTCGATGCCATTTCTGTGTTTCATCGTCAATATGAAGGCCCAAGGGATACAGTAAACCTGAGGTGAAGCATCGGAATCTAAAACTGGTCTCACAGGAAAGGCTCAAATCACAGACAGTAAGAAGAGTGAGTCTTCTTTAACTTAAGTTGACATTGTGCCTTTTGTCTTTAATTCCGGTGCAATTTCTGTGTTTCATAGCCAATATGAAGGTCCAAAGGATACAGTAAACCTGAGGTGAAGCATCGGAACCTAAAACTGGCCTCACAGGAAAGGCTGAAATCATAGACAGTAGGAAGAGTCGGGCTTCTTGTACTCATGTCGGCATTGTGCTTTTTGTATTTATTTCCGATGCAATTCTTGTGTTTCATCGTCAATATGAAGGACCAAGGGAAACAGTAAACCTGATGTGAAGCATCGGAATCTAAAACTAGTCTCACAGGAATCGCTCAATTCATAGACAGTAAGAAGAGTCAGTCACCTTGTATTTAAGTAGGCATTGTGCCTTTTGTATATATTTCCGATGCAATTTCTGTGTTTGCTCGTCAATAAGAAGGTCCAGGGCATACAGTAAACCTGAGGTGAAGCATCGGAATCTAAAACTGGTCTCATAGAAAAATCTCAAGTCATTGACAGTAAGAAGAGTCAGTCTTCTTGTACTTAAGTCGGCATTGGCCTTTTGTATTTACTTGCGATGCAATTCTTGTGTTTCATCAACAATATGAGGGACCAAGGGATACTGTAAACCTGAAGTGAAGCATCGGAATCTAAAACTGGTCTCACAGGAAGGGCTCAAACCTAGACTGTAAGAAGAGTCCGTCTTCTTGTACTTAAGTCGGCATTGTGAATTTTGTATTTTATTCTGATGCAATTTCTGTGTTTAAGCGCGAATATGAAGGACCAAGGGATACAGTAAACCTGAAGTGAAGCAAAGGAATCTAAAACTGTTCTCACAGGAAAGGCTCAAATCATAGACAGTAAGAAGAGTCAGCCTTCTTGTACTTAAGACGGAATTGTGCCTTTTGTATTTATTTCCGTTGCAATTTCTGTGTTTTATCGTTAATATGATGGTCCAAGGGATACAGTGAACTGGAAGTGAATCATCGGAATCTAAAACTGGTCTCACAGGAAGGGCTCCAATTACAGACATTAAGAAGAGTCAGTCTTCTTTAACTTAGGACGGAATTGTGCCTTTTGTATTTAATTCCGATACAATTTCTGTGTTTCATCGCGATATGAAGGTCCAAGGGATACAGTAAACCTGAGGTGAAGCACGGGAATCTAAAACTGACCTCACAGGAATGGCTCAACATACACAGTAAGAAGAGTCAGTCATCTTGTACTTAAGTCGGCATCGTGCACTTTGTATTTATTTCCGATGCAATTTCTCTGTTTCATCGTCAAAATGAAGGCCCAAGGGATTCAGTAAATTTGAAGTTAAACATCGGAATCTAAAACTGCTCTCACAGGAAAGGCTCAAATCATAGACAGTCAGAGGAGTCAGTCTTCTTGTACTTAAGTCGGCATTGAGACTTTTGAAATTTTCCCGAAGCAATATCTGTGTTTCATCGTCAATATGAAGGTCCATGGGATACTGTAAACCTGAAGTGAAGCATCGGAATCTAAAACTGGTCTCACAGGAAAGGCTCAAATCACAGACAGTAAGAAGAGTCAGTCTTCATTAACTTAAGTCGGCATTGTGCCTTTTGTATTTAATGCCGATGCAATTTCTGTGTTTCATCGTCAATATGAAGATCCAAGGGGTACAGTAAACCTGAGGTAACGCATCGGAATCTAAAACTGCTCTCACAGGAAAAACTCATATCACAGACTGTAAGAAGAGTCAGTCTTTTTTAACTTAAGTCGTCATTGTGCCTTTTGTATTTAATTCTGATGCAATTTCTGTGTTTCATCGTCAATATGAAGATCCAAGGGATGCAGTAAACCTGAGGTAACGCATCGGAATCTAAAACTGCTCTCACAGGAAAAACTCAAATCACAGACAGTAAGAAGAGTCAGTCTTTTTTAACTTAAGTCGGCATTGTGCCTTTTGTATTTAATTCCGATGCAATTTCTGTGCCTTATCGTCAATATAGAGATCCAAGGGATACAGTAATCCTGAGGTGAAGCATCGGAATCTTAAACTGGTTTCACAGGAAAGGCTCAAATCATAGAGAGTAAGAGGAGTCAGTCTTCTTGTACTGAAGTCGTCATTGTGCTTTTGAATTTATTTTCGATGCCATTTCTGTGTTTCATCGTCAATATGAAGGCCCAAGGGATACAGTAAACATGAGGTGAAGCATCGGAATCTAAAACTGGTCTCACAGGAAAGGCTCAAATCACAGACAGTAAGAAGCGTGAGTCTTCTTTAACTTAAGTCGACATTGTGCCTTTTGTCTTTAATTCCGGTGTAATTTCTGTGTTTCATTTCCAATATGAAGGTCCAAGGGATACAGTAAACCTGAAGTGAAGCATCGGAATCTAAAACTGGCCTCACAGGAAAGGCTAAAATCATAGACAGTAAGAAGTGTCGGGCTTCTTGTACTCATGTCAGCATTGTGCCTTTTGTATTTATTTCCGATGCAATTCTTGTGTTTCATCGTCAATATGAAGGACCAAGGAAAACAGTAAACCTGATGTGAAACATCGGAATCTAAAACTAGTCTCACAGCAATCGCTCAATTCGTAGACAGTAAGAAGAGTCAGTCTTCTTGTATTTAAGTAGGCATTGTGCCTTTTGTACATATTTCCGATGTAATTTCTGTGTTTGCTCGTCAATAAGAAGGTCCAGGGCATACAGTAAACCTGAGGTGAAGCATCGGAATCTAAAACTGGTCTCATAGAAAAGGCTCAAGTCATTGACAGTAAGAAGAGTCAGTCTTCTTGTACTTAAGTCGGCATTGGCCTTTTGTATTTATTTTCGATGCAATTCTTGTGTTTCAGCAACAATATGAGGGACCAAGGGATACAATAATCCTGAAGTGAAGCATCGGAATCTAAAACTGGTCTCACAGGAAAGGCTCAAACCTAGACTGTAAGAATAGTCCGTCCTCTTGTACTTAAGTCGGCATTGTGAATTTTGTATTTTATTCTGATGCAATTTCTGTGTTTAAGCGCGAATATGAAGGACCAAGGGATACAGTAAACCTGAAGTGAAGAAAGGGAATCTAAAACTGTTCTCACAGGAAAGGCTCAAATCATAGACAGTAAGAAGAGTCAGTCTTCTTTAACTTAAGACGGAATTGCGCCTTTTGTATTTAATTCCGATACAATTTCTGTGTTTCATCGCGATATGAAGGTCCAAGGGATACAGTAAACCTGAGGTGAAGCACGGGAATCTAAAACTGACCTCACAGGAATGGCTCAACATAGACAGTAATAAGAGTCAGTCTTCTTGTACTTAAGTCGGCATTGTACACTTTGTATTTATTTCCGATGCAATTTCTCTGTTTCATCGTCAAAATGAAGGCCCAAGGGATTCAGTAAATTTGAAGTTAAACATCGGAATCTAAAACTGCTCTCACAGGAAAGGCTCAAATCATAGACCGTCAGAGGAGTCAGTCTTCTTGTACTTAAGAAGGCATTGAGCCTTTTGAATTTATCCCGAAGCAATATCTGTGTTTCATCGTCAATATGAAGGTCCATGGGATACTGTAAACCTGAAGTGAAGCATCGGAATCTAAAACTGGTCTCACAGGAAAGGCTCAAATCACAGACAGTAAGAAGAGTCAGTCTTCATTAACTTAAGTCGGCATTGTGCCTTTTGTATTTAATTCCGATGCAATTTCTGTGTTTCATCGTCAATATGAAGGTCCAAGGGATACAGTAAACCTGAGGTAACGCATCGGAATCTAAAACTGCTCTCACAGGAAAAACTAATATAACAGACAGTAAGAAGAGTCAGTCTTTTTTAACTTAAGTCGTCATTGTGCCTTTTGTATTTAATTCCGATGCCATTTCTGTGTTTCATCGTCAATATGAAGATCCAAGGGATGCAGTAAACCTGAGGTAACGCATCGGAATCTAAAACTGCTCTCACAGGAAAAACTCAAATCACAGACAGTAAGAAGAGTCAGTCTTGTTTAACTTAAGTCGGCATTGTGCCTTTTGTATTTAATGCCGATGCAATTTCTGTGTTTCATCGTCAATATGAAGATCCAAGGGATGCAGTAAACCTGAGGTAACGCATCGGAATCTAAAACTGCTCTCACAGGAAAAACTCAAATCACAGACAGTAAGAAGAGTCAGTCTTTTTTAACTTAAGTCGGCATTGTGCTTTTGAATTTATTTTCGATGCCATTTCTGTGTTTCATCGTCAATATGAAGGCCCAAGGGATACAGTAAACCTGAGGTGAAGCATCGGAATCTAAAACTGGTCTCACAGGAAAGGCTCAAATCACAGACAGTAAGAAGAGTGAGTCTTCTTTAACTTAAGTCGACATTGTGCCTTTTGTCTTTAATTCCGGTGTAATTTCTGTGTTTCATTGCCAATATGAAGGTCCAAGGGATACAGTAAACCTGAGGTGATGCATCGGAATCTAAAACTGGCCTCACAGGAAAGGCTAAAATCATAGACAGTAAGAAGTGTCGGGCTTCTTGTACTCATGTCGGCATTGTGCCTTTTGTATTTATTTCCGATGCAATTCTTGTGTTTCATCGTCAATATGAAGGACCAAGGAAAACAGTAAAACTGATGTGAAACATCGGAATCTAAAACTAGTCTCACAGGAATCGCTCAATTCATAGACAGTAAGAAGAGTCAGTCTTCTTGTATTTAAGTAGGCATTGTGCCTTTTGTACATATTTCCGATGTAATTTCTGTGTTTGCTCGTCAATAAGAAGGTTCAGGGAATACAGTAAACCTGAGGTGAAGCATCGGAATCTAAAACTGGTCTCATAGAAAAGGCTCAAGTCATTGACAGTAAGAAGAGTCAGTCTTCTTGTACTTAAGTCGGCATTGGCCTTTTGTATTTATTTCCGATGCAATTCTTGTGTTTCATCAACAATATGAGGGACCAAGGGATACAGTAAACCTGAAGTGATGCATCGGAATCTAAAACTGGTCTCACATTAAAGGCTCAAACCTAGACTGTAAGAAGAGTCCGTCCTCTTGTACTTAAGTCGGCATTGTGAATTTTGTATTTTATTCTGATGCAATTTCTGTGTTTAAGCGCGAATATGAAGGACCAAGGGATACAGTAAACCTGAAGTGAAGAAAGGGAATCTAAAACTGTTCTCACAGGAAAGGCTCAAATCATAGACAGTAAGAAGAGTCAGTCTTCTTGTACTTAAGACGGAATTATGCCTTTTGTATTTATTTCCGTTGCAATTTCTGTGTTTCATCGTTAATATGATGGTCCAAGGGATACAGTAAACCGGAAGTGAATCATCGGAATCTAGAACTGGCCTCACAGGAAAGGCTCCAATTATAGACATTAAGAAGAGTCAGTCTTCTTTAACTTAAGACGGAATTGTGCCTTTTGTATTTAATTCCGATACAATTTCTGTGTTTCTTCGCGATATGAAGGTCCAAGGGATACAGTAAACCTGAGGTGAAGCACGGGAATCTAAAACTGACCTCACAGGAATGGCTCAACATAGACAGTAAGAAGAGTCAGTCTTCTTGTACTTAAGTCGGCATTGTACACTTTGTATTTATTTCCGATGCAATTTCTCTGTTTCATCGTCAAAATGAAGGCCCAAGGGATTCAGTAAATTTGAAGTTAAACATCGGAATCTAAAACTGCTCTCACAGGAAAGGCTCAAATCACAGACAGTCAGAGGAGTCAGTCTTCTTGTACTTAAGTAGGCATTGAGCCTTTTGAATTTTTCCCGAAGCAATATCTGTGTTTCATCGTCAATATGAAGGTCCATGGGATACTGTAAACCTGAAGTGAAGCATCGGAATCTAAAACTGGTCTCACAGGAAAGGCTCAAATCACAGACAGTAAGAAGAGTCAGTCTTCATTAACTTAAGTCGGCATTGTGCCTTTTATATTTAATGCCGATGCAATTTCTGTGTTTCATCGTCAATATGAAGATCCAAGGGATACAGTAAACCTGAGGTAACGCATCGGAATCTAAAACTGCTCTCACAGGAAAAACTCATATCACAGACAGTAAGAAGAGTCAGTCTTTTTTAACTTAAGTCGTCATTGTGCCTTTTGAATTTATTTTCGATGCCATTTCTGTGTTTCATCGTCAATATGAAGGCCCAAGGGATACAGTAAACCTGAGGTGAAGCATCAGAATCTAAAACTGGTCTCACAGGAAAGGCTCAAATCACAGACAGTAAGAAGAGTGAGTCTTCTTTAACTTAAGTCGACATTGTGCCTTTTGTCTTTAATTCCGTTGCAATTTCTGTGTTTCATTGCCAATATGAAGGTCCAAGGGATACAGTAAACCTAAGGTGAAGCATCGGAATCTAAAACTGGCCTCACAGGAAAGGCTAAAATCATAGACAGTAAGAAGAGTCGGGCTTCTTGTACTCAAGTCGGCATTGTGCCTTTTGTATTTATTTCCGATGCAATTCTTGTGTTTCATCGTCAATATGAAAGACCAAGGGAAAATGTAAACCTGATGTGAAGCATCGGAATCTAAAACTAGTCTCACAGGAATCGCTCAATTCATAGACAGTAAGAAGAGTCAGTTTTCTTGTACTTAAGTCGGCATTGTGCCTTTTGTATTTAATTCCGATGCAATTTCTGTGTTTCATCGTCAACATTAAGGTCCAAGGGATACAGTAAACCTGAGGTAAAGTATCAGAATCTAAAACTGGTCTAATAGAAAAGGCTCTAGTCATTGACAGTAAGAAGAGTCAGTCTTCTTGTACTTAAGTCGGCATTGGCCTTTTGTATTTATTTCCAATGCAATTCGTGTGTTTCATCAACAAAATGTGGGACCAAGGGATACAGTAAACCTGAATCGAAGCATCGGAATCTAAAACTGGTCTCACAGGAAAGGCTCAATCCTAGACTGTAAGAAGAGTCCGTCTTCATGTACTTAAGTCGGCATTGTGAATTTTGTATTTAATTCCGATGCAATTTCTGTGTTTAAGCGCGAATATAAAGGACCAAGGGATACAGTAAACCTGAAGTGAATTAAGGGAATCTAAAACTGTTTTCACAGGAAAGGCTCAAATCATAGACAGTCAGAGGAGTCAGTCTTCTTGTACTTAAGTCGGCATTGAGCCTTTTGAATTTTTCCCGAAGCAATATCTGTGTTTCATCGTCAATATGAAGGTCCAAGGGATACTGTAAACCTGAAGTGAAGCATCGGAATCTAAGCCTGGTCTCACAGGAAAGGCTCAAATCATAGACAGTAAGAAGAGTCAGTCTTCTTGTACTTAAGTCGGAATTGTGCCTTTTGTATTTATTTCCGATGCCATTTCTGTGTTTCATCGTCAATGTGAAGGTCCAAGGGATACAGTAAACCTGAAGTGAAGCATGGGAATCTAAAACTGGTCTCACAGGAAAGGCTCAAATCATAGACAGTAAGAAGAGTCAGTCTTCTTGTACTTAAGACGGAATTGTGCCTTTTGTATTTATTTCCGTTGCAATTTCTGTGTTTCATCGTCAATATCAAGGTCCAAGGGATACAGTAAACCTGACGTGAAGAATCGGAATCTAAAACTGGCCTCATCTCCAAGGGATATAGCAAATCTGAAGTGAAGCATCGGAATGTAAAACTGGTTTCACAGGAAAGGCTCAAATCATAGACGGTAAGAAGAGTCAGTCTTCTTGTACTTAAGTCGGCATTGTGCATTTTGTATTTTTTTCCTATGCAATTTCTGTGTTTTATTGTCAATAAGATGGTCCAAGGGATACCGTAAACCTGAAGTGAAGCATCGGAATGTAAAACTGGTCTGACAGGAAAGGCTCAAACCATAGAATGTAAGAAGAGTCGGTCCTCCTGTACTTAATTCGGTATTTTGCCTTTTGTATTTAATTCCGTTGCAATTTCTGTGTTTCATCGTCAATAAGAAGGTCCAAGGGACACAGTAAACCTGAAGTGAAGCATCGGAAACTAAAACTGGTCTCACAGGAAAGGCTCAAAACATAGAATGTAAGATGAGTCAGTCCTCGTGTACTTAAGTCGGCATTGTGTCTTTTGTATTTAATTCCGATGCAATTTCTGTGTTTCATCGTCAATAAGAAGGGCCACAGGATACAGTAAACCTGAAGTGAGGCATCGGAATCTAAAACTGGTCTCACAGGAAAGGTTCAAAACATAGAATGTAAGAAGAGTTAGACCTCTAGTACTTAAGTCGGCATTGTGGCTTTAGTATTTGAGGGGCTCCGGAAAGGCTCAAAATCATGAAAAGTTCAATTTTTCCTTTTTTGCGGTTTCTGAATCTGCCGACTACTACCTTATTATAGATATATAATTTATTCAATTCCGAAGACTACAACTATTTTTAAATTTTTTTTGAAATGTGATCTACATGGGCGTGACCCACTCTGGCGCTGTTAAACTGCTGTCAAATGGTGTTATTATCAACGTCCGTGTTCATCAGGTACATTTTAGTGATGTGAGATAAAGTATGTGTTGTGGCTAACCTGTGATGGTTGAATATATATCGCTGGTGTGATTGTCGATTGTTTCATGTTTATTTACTCTGTCGTTATCGCGAAAATATTCGTAATTAATTCTGTTTCTTGAGTCTCTGTTTTGTTGAAGTACAATAATGAGTAAAAGTAAAGTTATTAGAAATCCTCTGAAGGCTTTTAAGAAAAGGAGAAATGTTGGAAAGCCAAAGGTATGTGTTATTACTGTAAACAATAAAGACGATAACAAAGTGAGTGAACCTAACCTCTCAAATACACCTGCCCATAGCAGTCAAAGTGGGAAAGAAAATACTTCACAGAAGAAGCTTGGTTCAATGAGTGAAAACTATGAATGTTTTATGGGTGAATCGGATGTAAATGAAATTTTTGATATGTCGGTTCTCAAAGGAATCTTTTCAAACAGTGTAAGATGTATTCATTGTAGTGAGGTTGGTCTGGAACTGTCCATAATAAAGCACGTAGGACTTGCCAGTGAAATACAACTGAAATGTGATAAGTGTTCATACATGACCACGTTTAGGAACAGTGTTGCAGTAACTGCAACTGAAGAAAATGGTAGCAAAATCTACGAACACAACAACGAGCGATGCTTGCTTTCGACAAGGAACGCCTTCGGGCTGCAGACAGGGCTGTAAAGAGTCTAGAAATACAAGCAAAAGTAAACAGGAGGAAGAACAAGAGGAAGTTGGAGGAGGAGTTTGCAGAGGATGAAGATAATCCACCCTATGGACCTGGAATGCACTAAAAACTTAATCCAATCTTTGTCGCTCGATTCCCAAAACTTTTATTTTCTCATACTAATTACATGTTTTCTAAGGATCTTCCAAACACATTTGTTTCAAACATTCAGTAAATGTTACACAGTACCTTCTGCATAATTTAACACAGCCTTTTTCCTAAAAACTGTATATTTTTGAATATATAAATAAAAACTTGCAAAAAAATGTTGTGAATTTTCATTACAATTGAAAAAAAATCATCTTTAATAACTGAACTAAAATTTTGAAAAATCCATGTGTTAAGTTGTAGCCCATATTCCAATAAATAATCTGTAAAAAGTTCAACTTCCTACCTCAAATATTTTGTGAGGAAAGATGTAATTTATAACCGTTATTTTAACATTGCAAGTATAGGGCGTTCCAGAGCCCCTTAATTCCGATGCAATTTGTGTGTTTCATCGTCAATATGAAGGTCCAAGGGATACAGTAAACCTGTAGTGATGCATCGGAATCAAAAACTGGACTCACAGGAAAGGCTCCAAACATATACAGGAAGAAGACTCAGTCTTCTGGTACTTACATCGCCATTGTGCATTTTGTATTTAATTTCGATGCAATTTCTGTGTTTCACAGTCAATATGAACGTCCAAGGAATACAGTAAACCTGAAGTGAAGCATCGGAATCTAAAACTGGTGTCATAGGAAAGGCTAAAAACATAGACAGTAAGAAGAGCCAGTCTTCTTGTACTTAAGTGGACATTGTGCGTTTTGAATTTAATTCCGATGCAATTTCTGTGTTTCTCCGTCAATATGACGGTCTAAGGGATACGGTAAACCTGAAGGGAAGCATCGAAAGCTAAAACTGGTCTCACAGAAACGGTTAAAAACATAGACAGTAAGGAAAGCCAGTGTTCCTGTACTTTAGTCGACATTGCGCCTTTTGTATTTAATTCCGAAGCAATATCTGTGTTTCATCGTCAATATGAAGGTCCAAGGGATACAGTAAACCTGATGTGAAGCATCGATATCTGAAACTGGTCTCACAGGAATGGTTCAAAGCATAGACAGTAAGAAGAATCAGTCTGCTTGTACGTAAGTCGGCATTGTGCATTTTCTATTTAATTCCGATGCAATTTCTGTGTTTCATCGTCAATATGAAAGTCCAAGGGATACAGTAAACCTGAAGAAATGCATCGGAATCTGAAACTGATCTCACAGGAAATGTTCAAAACGTAGACAGTAAGATGAGTCAGTCTTCTTATACTTAAGTCGGCATTGTGCCTCATGTATTTAATGCCGATGCAATTTATGTGTTTCATCGTCAATAAGAAGGTACAAGGGATACAGTAAACCTGAAGTGAAGCATCGGAATCTAAAACTGGTCTCATAGGAAAGGCTGAAAACATATACAGTAAGAAGAGCCAGTCTTCTTGTACTTAAGTCGACATTGTGCGTTTTGTATTTAATTCCGATGCAATTTCTGTGTTTCATCGTCAATAAAAAGGTCCAAGGGATACAGTAAACCTGAAGTAAAACATCGGAATCCAAAACTGGTCTCACAGGAAAGGCTTGAATCATAGAATGTAAGAAGAGTCAGTATTCTTGTATTTAAGTCGGTAGTGTGCTTTTTGTATTTAATTCCGGTGCAATTTATGTGTTTCGCGTCAATAAGAAGGTCCAAGGGATACAGTAAACCTGAAGTGAAGCATCAGAATCTAAAACTGGTCTCATAGGAAAGGCTGAAAACATATACAGTAAGAAGAGCCAGTCTTCTTGTACGTAAGTCGACATTGTGCGTTTTGTATTTAATTCCGATTCAATTTCTGTGTTTCATCGTCAATAAGAAGATCCAAGAGATACAGTAAACCTGAAGTGAAGCATCGGAATCAAAAACTGGTCTCAAAGGAAAGGCTCAAATAATAGAAAGTAAGAAGAGTCAGTCCTCTTGTACTAAAGTCGGCATTGTGCCTATTGTATTTAATACCGATGCAATTTCTGTTTTTCATCGTCAATATGAAGGTCCAAGGAATACAGTAAACATGAGGTGAAGCATCGGAATCTAAAACTGGTCTCACAGGAAACGTTCAAAACATAGACTGTAAGAAGAGACAGTCTTCTTGTACTTAAGTCGGCATTGTGAATTTTGTATTTATTTCCGATGTAAATTTCTGTGCTTCATCGTCAATAAGATGGTACAAGGGATACAGTAAACCAGAAGTCAAGCAACGGAATAAAAACTGGTCTAACAGGAAAGGCTCAAATCATAGCACGTAAGAAGAGTCAGTCCTCTTGTACAAAAGTCGGCATTGTGCCTTTTGTATTTAATTCCGATGCAATTTCTGTGTTTTAGCGTCAACAAGAAGGTCCAAGGAATACAGTAAACATGTTGTGAAGCATCGGAATCTAAAACTGGCCTAACAGGAAAGGTTCAAATCATAGACAGTAAGAAGAGTAAGTCTTCTTGTACTTAAGTCAGCATTGTGCCTTTTAGATTTATTTCCGATGCGATTTCCGTGTTTCATCGTCAATCAGAGGGTCCAAGAGATACAGTAAACCGGAAGTCAAGCATCGGAATCTAAAACTGGTCTCACAGGAAAGGCTCAAATCATGGAATGTAAGAATGGTCATGCCTCTTGTAATTAAGTCTCCATTGTGCCTTTTGTATTTAATTCCGATGCAATTTCTGTGTTTCATCGTCAATATGAAGTTCCAAGGGATACAGTATACCTGAAGTGAAGCATCGGAATCTAAAACTGGTCTAACAGGAAAGGTTCAAATCATAGACAGTAGGAAGAGTCAGTCTTCTTGTACTTAAGTCGGCATTCTGCCTTTTGGATTTAATTCCGATGCATCTTCTGTGTTTCATCGTCAATAAGAAGGTCCAAGAGATACAGTAAACATGACGTGAAGCATCGGAATCTAAAACTGGTCTCACAAGAAAGGCTCAAATCATAGAATGGAAGAAGTGTCAGGCCTCTTGTACTTAAGTCGGCATTGTGCCTTTTGTATTAAATTCCGATGCAATTTCTGTGTTTCATCGTCAATATGAGGGTCATAGGGATACAGTAAACCTGAAGTGAAGCATCGGAACCTATAACTGGTCTCACAGTAAAGGTTAAAAACATAGACGGTAAGAAGAGTCAGACTTCTTGTACTTAAGTCGGCAATGTGCTTTTTGTATTTAATTCCGATGCAATTTCTATTTTTTATCGTCAATAAGAAGGTCCAAGGGATACAGTAAACCTGAAGTGAAGCGTCGGAATCTAAAACTGGTCTAACAAGAAAGGTTCAAACATAGACAGTAAGAAGAGTCAATCTTCTTGTACTTAAGTCGGAATTGTGCTTTTTGCATTAAATTCGGTTGCAATTTCTGTGTTTCATTGTCAATAAGAACGTCCAAGGGATACAGTAAACCTGAAGTGAAGCATCGCAATCTAAAACTGGTCCCACAGGAGAGGCTCAAATCATAGAATGTAAGAAGGGTCAGGCCACTTCTAATTAATTCGGCACTGTGCCTTTTGTATTTAATTCCGCTGCAATTTCTGTGTTTCATCGTCAATAAGACGGTCGAAGGGATACAGTAAAACTGAAGTAAAGCATCGAAATCTCAAACTGGTCTCACAGGAAAGGCTCAGATCATAGAATGTAAGAAGAGTTAGTCCTCTTGTACATAAGTCGGCATTGTGCTATTTGTAATTAATGCCGATGCATTTTCTGTGTTTCATCGTCAATAAGAAGGTCCAAGGCATTCAGTAAACCAGAAGTGAAGCATCGGAATCTAAAACTGGTCTCACAGGAAAGGCTCAAAATACCGAAAGTAAGAAGAGTCAGAACTATAATACTTAAGTCCGCATTGTGCTCTTTGTATTTAATCCCGATGCAGTTTCTGTGTTTCATCGTCAATATGAAGGTCCAAGGGATACAGTAAACCTGAAGTGAAGCATCGGATTGAAAAACTGGTCTCACAAGAAAGGCTCCAAGCATATACAGGAAGAAGACTCAGTCTTCTTGTACTTACATCGGCATTGAGCATTTTGTATTTAATTCCGATGCAGTTTCTGTGGTTTATAGTCAATATGACGGTCTAAGGGATACAGTAAACCTGAAGTGAAGCATCGGAATCTGAAACTGTTCTCACAGGAAAGGTTCAAAACATAGACAGTAAGAGGAGCCAGTCTTCTTGTACTCAAGTCGACATTGTACGTTTTGTATTTAACTCCGATGCAATTTCTGTGTTTCATCGTCAATATGACGGTCTAAGGGATACACTAAACCTGAAGTGAAGCATCGGAATCTGAAACGGTTCTCACAGGAATGGTTCAGAACATAGACAGTAAGAAGGGCCAGTGTTCTTGTACTTTAGTCGACTTTGTGCAATTTGTATTTAATTCCGATGCAATATCTGTGTTTCATCGTCAATATGAAGGACCAAGGGATACAGTAAATCTGAAGTGATGTATCGGAATCTAAAACTGGTCTCACAGGAAAGGCTCAAAGCATATACCGGAAGAAGACTCAGCCTTCTTGTACTTACATCGGCAATGTGCACTTTGTATTTAAATACGATGAAATTTCTGTGTTTCATCGCCAATAAGAAGGTCCAAGGGATACAGTAAACCTGAAGTGTAGCATCGGAATCTTAAACTGGTCTTACAAGAAAGGCTCTAATCATATAATGTAGGAAGAGCCAGTGTTCGTTTACTTTAGTCGACATTGTGCCATTTGTATTTTATTCCGATGCAATTTCTGTGTTTCGTCGTCAATAACATGGTCCAAGGGATACAGTAAACCAGAAGTGAAGCAACGGAATGAAAAACTGGTCTAATAGGAACGACTGAAATCATAGAACGTAAGAAAAGTCAGACCTCTTGTACTTAAGCCGGCATTGTGCCTTTTGTATTTAATTCCGATGCAATTTCTGTGTTTTAGCGTCAACAAGAAGGTCCAAGGGACATAGTAAACCAGAAGTGAAGCATCGGAATCTAAGACTGGTCTCACAGGAAAGGCTCAAAACATAGAATGTAAGATGAGTCAGTCCTCTTATACTTAAGCGGCATTGTTCATTTTGTACTTAATTCCGATGCAATATCTGTGTTTCATCGTCAATATGAAGGTCCAAGGGATATAGTAAACCTGATGTGATTCAACGGAATATAAAACTGGTCTCACAAAAAAGGTTCAAACCATAGACAGTAAGAAGAGTCAGTCTTCTTGTACGTAAGACGTCATTGTGACTTTTGAACTTACTTCAGATGTAATTTCTGTGTTTCATCGTCAATATGAAGGTGCAAGAGATACAGGAAACCTGAAGTAAAGCATCGGAATCTAACACTGGTCTGACAGGAAAGGTTCAAATCATAGACAGTAGGAAGAGTCAGTCTTCTTGTACTTCAGTCTGCATTGTGCCTTTTGGATTTAATTCCGACGCAATTTCTGTATTTCAGCGACAATAAGAAGGACCAAGGAATGCAGTAAATCTGAAGTGAAGCATCCTAATCTAAAACTGGTCTCACAGGATATGTTCAAAACATAGACATTAAGAAGAGTCAGACTTCTTGTACTTAAGTCGGCATTGTTCCTTTTGTATTTAATTCCGATGCAATTTCTGTGTTTCATCGTCATTAGGAAGGTCCAACGGATACAGTAAACAAGAAGTAAAGAATCGGAAACTAAAACTGGTCCCACAGGAAAGGCTCAAATCATAGAATGTAAGAAGAGTCAGTCCTCTTGAGCATAAGTCGGCACTGTGACTTTTGTATTTAATTCCGATGCAATTTCTGAGTTTCATGGACAATAAGAAGGTCCAAGGGATACATTAAACCTGAAGTGTAGCATCGGAATCTTAAACTGGTCTCACATGAAAGGCTCTAATCATATAATGTAAGAAGACCCAGTGTTCGTGTACTTTAGTCGACATTGTGCCATTTGTATTTAATTCCGATGTAATTTCTGTGTTTCATCGTCAATATGAAGGTACAAGGGATACAATAAACCTGAAGTAAAGCATCGGAATCTAAAACTGTTCTCACAGGAAAGGTTCAAATGTTAGACAGTAAGAAGAGTCAGTCTTCTTGCACTTAAGTCAGCATTGTGCCTTTTGTATTTAAATACGATGCAATTTCTGTGTTTCATCGTCAATAAGAAGGGTCAAGGGATACAGTAAACCTGAAGTGAAGCATCGGAATCTAAAACTGGTGTCACAGGAAAGGCTCAAATCATAGACAGTAAGAAGAGGCAGTCTTCTTGTATTTAAGTCGGCTTTGTAAGTTTTGTATTCATTTCCGATGCATTTTCTGTGTTTCATTGTCGATAAGATGGTCCATGGCATACAGTAAACCAGAAGTGAAGCATCAGAATCTAAAACTGGTCTCACAGGAAAGGCTCAAAACATAGAATGTAGGATGAGTCAGTCCTCTTGTACTTAAGTCGGCATTGTGCCTTTTGTTTTCAATTCCGTTGCAATATCTGTGTTTCATCGTCAATAAGAAGGTCCAAGGGATACAGTAAACCTGAGGTGAAGCATCGGAATCTAAAACTGGTCTCACAGGAAAGGCTCAAAACATAGAATGTAAGATGAGTCAGTCCTCTTGTACTTAAGTCGGCACTGTGCCTTTTCTATTTAATTAGGATGCAATTTCTGTGGTTCGTCGTCAATATGAAGGTCCAAGGGATACAGTAAACCTGAAGTAAAGCATCGGAATCTAAAACTGCTCTCACAGGAAAGGTTCAAATCATAAAGAAGAGTCAGTCTTCTTGTACTTAAGTCTTCATTGTGCCTTTTGTAATTAATTCCGATGGAATTTCTGTATTTCATCGTCAATATGAAGGTCCAAGGGATACAGTAAACCTGAAGTGAAGCATCGGAATATAAACTGGTCTCACAAGAAAGACTCAAAACATAGAATGTAAGAAGAGTCATCCCTCTTGTACTTAAGTCGGCATTGTGCCTTTTGTATTTTATTCCGATGCAATTTCTTTGTTTCATCGTCAATATGAAGATCCAAGGGATACAGTTAACCAGAAGTGATGTATCGGAATCTAAAACTGGTCTCACAGGAAAGATTCGAAACATAGACAGTAAGAATAGCCAGTGTTCGTGTACTTTAGTCGACATTGTGCCATTTGTATTTAATTCCGATTAAAATCTGTGTTTCATCGTCAATAAGAAGGTCCAAGGGACACAGTAAACCTGAAGTGAAGCATCGGAATCCAAAGCTGGTCTCACAGGAAATGTTCAAAACATAGACAGTAAGAAGTGACAGTCCTCTTGTACTTAAATTGGCTTGGTGCATTTTGTATTTAAATACGATGCAATTTCTTTGTTTCATCGTCAATAAGAAGGTCCAAGGGATACAGTAAACTTGAAGTGAAGCATCGGAATCTAAAACTGGTCTCACAGGTAAGGCTCAAATCATAGACAGTAAGAAGAGTCAGTCTTCTTGTATTTAAGTCGGCATTGTGCTTTTTATACTCATTTCCGATGCATATTCTGTGTTTCAACGTCAATAAGATGTTTCAAGGGATACAGTAAACATGAAGTGAAGCATCGGAATCAAAAACTGGTCTAACAGGACAGGCTCAAATCATAGAACGTAAGAAGAGTCAGTCATCTTGTACTTAAGTCGGCATTGTGCCTTTTGTACTTAATTCCGATGCATTTTCTGTGTTTCATCGTCAATAAGAAGGTCCAAAGGACACAGTAAACCAGAAGTGAAGCATCGGAATCTAAAACTGGTCTCACAGGAAAGGGTCAAAACATAGAATGTAGGATGAGTCAGTACTCTTGTACTTAAGTCGGCATTGTGCTTTTTGTATTCAATTCCGTTGCAATATCTGTGTTTCATCGTCAATAAGAAGGTTCAAGGGATACAGTTTACCAGAAGTGAAGCTTCGGAATCTAAAACTGGTCTCGCAGGGAAGGCTCTAAGCTTATACTGGAAGAAGACTCAGTCTTCTTGTCCTTACATCGGCATTGTGAATTTTGTATTTAACTCTGATGCAATTTCTGTGATTCATAGTCAATATGAACGTCCAAGGGATACAGTAAACCTGAAGTGAAGCATCGGAATCTAAAACTGGTGTCACAGGAAATGCTGGAAACGTAGACAGTAAGAAGATATAGTCTTCTTGTACTTAAGTCGACATTGTGAATTTTGTATTTAATTCCGATGCAATTCCTGTGTTTTATCGTCAATATGATGGTCCAAGGGATACAGTAAACCTGTTGTAATGCATCGGAATCTAAAACTGGTCTCACAGGAAAGGCTGAAAACATAAACAGTTAGAAGAGTCAGTCTTCTTGTATTTAAGTCGGCATTGTGCCTTTTGTATTCTTTTCCGATGCATTATCTGTGTTACATCGTCAATAAAATGGTCCAAGGGATACAGTAAACCTGAAGTGATGCATCGGAATAAAAAACTGGTCTAGGAGAAATGGCTCAATTCATAGAACGTAAGAAGAGTCAGTCCTCTTGTACTTAAGTCGGCATTGTGCTTTTCGTATTTAATTCCGATGCAATTTCTGTGTTTCATCGCCAATAAGAAGGTCCAAGGGATACAGGAAATTTGAAGTGAAGCATCGGAATCTAAAACTGGTCTAACAGGAAATGTTCAAAACATAGACAGTAAGAAGAATCTGCCTTCTTGTACTTAAGTCGGCATTGTGCCTTTGATATTTGATTCCGATGCAATTTCTGTGTTTCATCATCAATAAGAAGGTCCAAGGGATACAGTAAACCTGAAGTGAAGCATCGGGATCTAAAAATGGTTTCACAGGAAAGACTCAAAGCATATACTGGAAGAAGACTCAGTCATCTTGTACTTACATCGGCATTGTGCATCTTGTATTTAATTCTGATTCAATTTCTGTGATTCATAGTCAATATGAACGTCCAAGGGATACTCCAAACCTGAAGTGAAGCATCGCATTCTAAAACTGGTGTCACAGGAAATGCTGGAAACGTAGACAGTAAGAAGATCCAGTCTTCTTGTACTTAAGTCGACATTGTGAGTTTTGTATTTAATTCCGATGCAATTCCTGAGTTTTATCGTCAATATGATGGTCCAAGGGAAACAGTAAACCTGTTGTGATGCATCGGAATCCGAAACAGGTCTCACAGGAAAGGTTCAAATCACAGACAGTAACAAGTGTCAGTCTTCTCGTACGTAAGTCGGCATTGTGCCTTTTGTACTTACTTCCGATGCAATTTCTGTATTTCATCGACAATATGAAGGTGCAAGGGATACAGTAAACCTGAAGTAAAGCATCGGAATGTAAAACTGGTCTCACAGGAAAGGCTCAAAACATAGTTAGTAATAAGAGTCAGACTTCTTGTACTGAAGTCGGCTTTGTGCTTTCCGTATTTAATTCCGATGCAATTTCTGTGTTTCATCGTCAGTAAGAAGGTCCACGGGATACAGTAAACCTGAAGTGAAGCATCGGAATCTAATACAGGTGTAACAGGAAATGTTCAAAACATAGACAGTAAGAAGGGTCTGTCTTCTTGTACTTAAGTCGGCATTGTGCCTTTTGAATTTGATTCCGATGCAATTTTTGTGTTTGATCGTCAATAAGAAGGTCCAAGGGATACAGTAAACCTGAAGTGGAGTATCGGGATCTAAAACTGGTCTCACAGGAAAGGATCAAATCAGAGACAGTAAGATGTGTCAGTCATCTTGTACGTAAGTCGGCAGTGTGCTTTTTGTACTTACTTGCGATGCAGTTTCTGTTTTTCATCGTCAATAATAAGGTGCAAGGGATACAGTAAACCTGAAGTAAAGCATCGGAATCTAAAACTGGTCTTACAGGATACGCTCAAAAAATAGACATTAAGAAGTGACAGTCATCTTGTACGTAAGTCGGCATTGTGCTTTTTGTACTTACTTGCGATACAATTTCTGTATTTCATCGTCAATATGAGGGTGCAAGGGATACAGTAAACCTGAAGTGAAGCATCGTAAACTTAAACTGGTCTCACAAGAAAGGCTCAAATCAATTAATGTAAGAATAGCAAGTGTTCGAGTACTTTAGTCGACATTGTGCCATTTGTATTTAATTCCGATGCAATTTCTGTGTTTCATCGTCAATAAGAAGGTCCAAGGGATACAGTAAACCTGAAGTGAAACATCGGAATCCAAAAGTGGTCTCACAGGAAAGGCTCAAAACATAAAATGTAAGATGAGTCAGTCCTCTTGTACTTAAGTCGGCATTTTGCCTTTTCTATTTAATTCCGATGCAATTTCTGTGTTTCATCGTCAATATGAAGGTCCCAGGGATACAGTAAACCTGAAGTAAGGCATCGGAATCTAAAAATGGTCTCACAGGAAAGGTTCAAATCATAGACAGTAAGAAGAGTCAGTCTTTTTGTACTTAAGTCGGTATTGTGCCTTTTGTATTCACTTCCGATGCAATTTCTGTGTTTCATCATCACTCAGAAGGTCCAAGGACACAGTAAACCTGAAGTGAAGCTTCAGAATCTAAAACAGGTCTCACAGGAAAGGCTCAAAACATAGAATGTAAGATGAGTCAGTCCCCTTGTACTTAAGTCGGCATTGTGCGTTTGTATTTAATTCCGATGCAATTTCTGTGTTTCATCGTCAATAAGAAGGTCCAAGGCATACAGTAAACCTGAAGAGAAGCATGAGAATCCAAAACTGGTCTCACAGGAAAGGCTCAAAGCATAAACTGGAAGAAGACTCAAACTTCTTGTTCTTACATCGGCATTGGGCATTTTGAATTTAACTCCGATGCAATTTCTGTGTTGCATCGTCAATATAAACGTCCAAGGGATACAGTAAACCTGAAGTGAAGAATCGGAATATAAAACTGGTCTCACAGGAGAGGCTCAAATCGTAGAATGTAAGAAGGGCCAGTCCTCTTGTGCTAAAGACGGCACTGTGCCTTTTGTATTTAATTCCGATGCCATATACGTGTTTCATCGTCAATAAGAATGTCCAAGGGATACGGTAAACCTGAAGTGAAGCATCGGAAGCTAAAACTGGTCTAACAGGAAAGGTTCAAAACTTAGACAGTAAGAAGAGTCAGTCTTCTTGTACTTAAGTCGGCATTGTGCCATTTGTATTTAATCCGATGCAATTTCTGTGTATCATCGTCAATAAGACGGTCCAAGGGACAAAGTAAACCTGGAGTGAAGCGTCGGAAACTAAAACTGGTCTCACTGGAAAGTCTCAAAGCGTAGAATGTAAGATGAGTCAGTCCTCTTGTACTTAAGTCGGCATTGTGCCTTTTCTATATAATTCCGAGCAATCTCTGTGTTTCATCGTCAATAAGAAGGTCCAAAGGATACAGTAAAGCTGAAGTGAAGAATCAGAATCTAAATCTGGTCCCACAGGAAAGGCTAAAACATAGACAGTAAGAAAAGTCAGACTTCTTGTACAGAAGTCGGCATTGTGCTTTCTGTATTTAATTCCGACGCAATTTCTTTGTTTCATCGTCAATAAGAAGATCCAAGGGATACGGTAAACCTGAAGTGAAGCATCGGAAGCTAAAACTGGTCTAACAGGAAAGGTTCAAAACATAGACAGTAAGAAGAGTCAGTCTTCTTGTACTTAAGTCGGCATTGTGCCATTTGTATTTAATTCCGATGCAATTTCTGTGTTTCATCGTCAATAAGAAGGTCCAAGTGGTACAGTAAACTTGAAGGGAAGCATCGGAATCTAAAACTGGTCTCACTTGAAAGGCTCAAATCATAGAATGTAAGAAAGGACAGTCCTCTTGTACTTAAGTCGTCATTGTGCTTTTCGTATTTAATTCCGATGCAATTTCTGTGTTTCATCGTCAATAAGAAGGTCCAAGGGATACAGTAAACCTGTAGCGAAGCATCGGAATCTAAAACTGGTCTAACCGGTAAGGTTCAAAACATAGACAGTAAGAAGAGTCAGTCTTCTTGTACTTAAGTCGGCATTGTGCCTTTTGTATTTAATTCCGATGCAATTTCTGTGTTTCATCGTCAATAAGAAGGTCCACGTGGTACAGTAAACTTGAAGGGAAGCATGGGGATCAAAACTGGTCTCACAGGAAAAGCTCCGAACATATACAGGAAGAAGACTCAGTCTTCTTGCACTTACATCGGCATTGTGCCTTTTGTATTTCATTCCGATGCAATTTCCGTGTTTCATCGTCAATATGAATGTCCACGGGATACTGTTAAACTGAAGTAAAGCATCCGAATTTAGAACTGGTCTCACAGGAAAGGTTCAAATCATAGACAGTAAGAAGAGTCATTGTTCTTGTACTTAAGTCGGCATTGTGCCTTTTGTATTTTATTGCGATGCAATTTCTGTGTTTCAACGGCAATAAGAAGGTCCAAGGGATACAGTAAAACTGAAGTGATGCATCGGAGTCTAGACCTGGTCTCACAGGAAAGGCCAAAATCATAGAATGTATGAGGGGTCAGTCCTCTTGTACTTAAGTCGGCACTCTGCCTTTTGTATTTATTTCCGATGCAATTTCTGTGTTTCATCGTCAGTAAGAAGGTCCAAGAGACTCAGTAAACCTGAAGTGCAGCATCGAAATCTAAAACTGCTCGCACAGGAAAGGCCCAAGCATAGAATGTAAGAAGAGTCAGCCCCCCTGTACTTAGTCGGCATGGTGCATTTTGCATTTAATTCCAATGCAATTTCTGTGTTTCATAGTCAATATGAAAGTACAAGGAATACAATCAACTTGAAGTGAAGCATCTGAACCAAAAATTGTTCTCATAGGAAGGGATGAAAGCATAGACAGTTAGAAGAGTCATTCTTCTTGTACTTAAGTCTGAATTGTGCCTTTTGTATTTAATTCCGATGCAATTTCTGTGTTTCATCGTTAATAAGAAGGTCCAAGGGATACAGTAAACCTGAGGTGAAGCATCAGAATCTAAAGCTGGTCTCACAGGATAGGTTCAAAACATGGACATTAAGAAGGGTCAGACATCTTGTACGTAAGTAGGCATTGTGCCTTTTGTATTTAATTCCGATGCAATTTCTGTGTTTCATCGTAAGTAAGATGGTCCAAGGGATCCAGTAAACCTGAAGTGAAGCATCGGAATCCAAAATGGTCTCACAGAATACGTTCAAAACATAGACAGTAAGAAGAGTCAGACTTCTTGTTCTTAAGTCCGCATTGTGCCATTTGTATTTTATTACGATGCAACTTCTGTGTTTCATCGTCAATAAGCAGGTCCAGGGGATACCGTAAACCTAAAGTGAAGCATTGGAATTTAAAACTGATCTAACAGGAAAGATTCAAATCATAGAGAGTAAGAAGAGTCAGTCTTCTTGTACTTAAGTCGGCATTGTGACTTTTGTATTTAATTCCGATGCAATTTCTGTGTTCCATCCTCATTATGAAGGTCCATGGGATACAGTAAACCTGGAGTGAAGCATCGGAATCATAACTTGTCTTGCAGGAAAGGCTCTAAACATATACTGGAAGAAGACTCAGTATTCTTTTTCTTACATCGGCATTGTGCACTTTGTATTTAATTCCGATGCAATTTCTGTGTTTCATAGTCAATATGAACGTCCAAGGAATACAGTAGACCTGAAGTGAAACATCGGAATCTAAAAATGGTCTCATAGGAAATGCTCAAAGCATAGATAGTAAGATGAGTCAGTCTTCTTGTACGTAAGTCGGCATAGTGCCTTTTGTATTTAATTCCGATGCAATTTCTGTGTTTCATCGTCAATATGAAGGTCCAAGAGATACAGTAAACCTGATAGTAAAGCATCGGAATCTAAAACTGGTCTCACAGAAAAGGTTCAAATTATAGACAGTAAGAAGAGTCAGTGTTATTGTACTTTAGTCGACATTGTGCCATTTGTATGTATTTCCGACGCAATTTCTGTGTTTCATCGTCAATAAGAAGGTCCAAGTGATACAGTAAACCTGAAGTGAAGCATCGGATACCAAAACTTGTCTCACAGGATAGGTTCAAAACATACACAGTAAGAAGACTCAGACTTCTTGTACTTAAGTCCGCATTGTGCCTTTTGTATTTAATTACGATGCAATTTCTGTGTTTCATCGTCAATAAGCAGGTCCAGGGGATACAGTAAACCTAAAGTGAAGCATCGGAATCTAAAACTGATCTTACAGGAAAGGTTCATAACATAGACTGTAAGAAGAGTCAGTCTTCTTGTACTTAAGTTGGCATTGTGAGTTTTGTATTTAATTCTGATGCAATTTCTGTGTTTCATCGGCAATAAGAAGGTCCAAGGGATACAGTAAACCTGTAGTGAAGGATTGAAATCTAGAACTAGTCTCACAGGAAAGGCTCAGATCATAGAATGTATGAAGGGTCAGTCCTCTTGCACTTATGTCGGCACTGTGCCTTTTGTATTTAATTCCGATGCAATTTCTGTGTTTCATGGTCAGTAAGTAGGTCCAAGAGACTCAGTAAACATGAAGTGCAGCATCGGAATCTAAAACTGGTCTCTCAGGAAAGGCCCAAGCATAGACTGTAAGAAGAGTCAGGCCTCTTGTACTTAGTTGGCATTGTGCCTTTTGTATTTAATTCCGATGCAATTTCTGTGTTTCATCGTCAATATGAAGGTCCAAGGGATATAGTAAACCTGAAGTGATGCATCGGAATCAAAAACTGGTCTCACAGGAAAGGTTCAAAACATAGACAGTAAGAGGAGTCAGTTTTCTTGCACTTAAGTCGGCATTGTGCCTTTTGTATTTATTTCCGATGCAATTTCTGTATTTCATCGTCAATAAGAAGGTCCAAGGGATATAATATACCTGAAGTTAGGCATCGGAATCTGAAGCTGGTCTCACCGGATAAGTTCAAAACATTGACATTAAGAAGAGACAGACTTCTTGTACTTAAGTCGGCATTGTGCCTTTTGTATTTAATCCCGATGCAATTTCTATGTTTCATCATCAATAAAAAGATCCAAGGGATGCAGTAATCCTGAAGTGAAGCATCGGAATCTTAAAGTGGTCTAACAGGACAGGTTCAAAACATAAATAGTAAGAAGAGTCAGTGTTGTTGTACTTAAGTCGTCATTGTGCCTTTTGTATTAAATCCGATGCAATTTCTGTGTTTCATCTTCAATAAGAAGGTCCAAGGGTACAATAAATCTGAAGTGAAGCATCGCAATCTAAAACTGGTCTCACAGGAAACGCTTAAATCATAGAATGTAAGAAGAATCAGTCCTCTTGTATTTATGTCGGCATTGTGCCTTTGTATTAAATTCCGATGCAATTTCTGTGTATGATCGTCAATAAGAAGGTCCAAGGGATACAGTAAACCGGAAGTGAAGCATCGGAATCCAAAACTGGTCTCACAGGAAAGGTTCAAAACATAGACAGTAAGAAGTGTCAGTATTCTTGTACGGAAGTCGCCATTGTGCTTTTTGTATTTCATTCCGATGCAATTTCTGTGTTTCATCGTCAATAAGAAGGTCCAAGGGATACAGGAAACCTGAAGTGAAGCATCGGAATCTAAAACTGGTCTCACAGGAAGTGTTCAAAACATAGACAGTAAGAAGAGACAGTCTTCTTGTACGTAAGTCGGCATTGTGCCTTTTGTATTTAATTCCGATGCAATTTCTGTATTTCATCGTCAATAAGAAGGTCCAAGGGATACAGTAAACCTAAGGTGAAGCATCTGAATCCAAAACTGGATTCACAGGATAGGTTCAAAACATAGAATGTATGAAGGGTCAGTCCTCTTGTACTTAAGTGGGCACTGTGCCTTTTGTATTTAATTCCGATGAAATTTCTGAGCTTTATCGTCAATAATAATGTCCAAGGGATATAGTAAACCGGGAGTGAAGCTTCGGAATCTAAAACTGGTCTTACAGGAAAGGCTCAACTCATAGAATGTAAATAGACTCAATTATCCTCTACTTAGGTCGGCAATGTACTTCTTGTACATAAGACGGCATTGTGCCTTTTGTATTTAATTCCGATGCAATTTCTGTGTTTCATCGGCAATAAGAAGGTCCAAGGGATACAGTAAACCTGAAGTGAAGCATTGGAATCTAAAACTGGTCTTACAGGAAAGGCTCAAATCATAGAATGTAAATAGAGTCGGTTTTCTTGTACTTAAGTCGGCATTGTACGTTTTGAATTTAATTCCGATGCAATTTCTGTGTTTCATCGTCAATAAGAAGGTCCAAGGGATACAGGAAACCTGAAGTGAAGCATCGGAATCTAAAACTAGTCGCACAGGAATGTTTCAAATCATAGACATTAAGAAGAGTCTGACTTCTTGTACTTAAGTCGGCATTGTGCCACTTGTATTTAATTCCGATGCAATCTCTGTGTTTCATCGCCAATATGAAGGTCCAAGGGATACACTAAACCTGAAGTTAAGCATTGGAATCAAAAACTGGTCTCGCAGGAAAGGCTCCAAACACATACAGGAAGAAGACTCAGTCTTCTTGGACTTTCATTGGCATTGTGCATTTTGTATTAATTCCGATGCAATTTCTGTGTTTCATAGTCAATATGAACGTACAAGGAATACAGTAAGCCTGAAGTGAAGCATCTGAATCTAAAATTAGTCTCATAGGAAAGGCTGAAAGCATAGACAGTTAGAAGAGTCATTCTTCTTGTACTTAAGCCGGCATTGTGCCTTTTGTATTTAATTCCGATGGAATTTCTGGCTTTCATCGTCAATAAGAAAGGCCAAGGGATACAGTAAACCAAAAGTGAAGCATCGGAATCTAAAAGTGGTCTGACTGGAAAGGCTAAATCATAGATAGTATGAAGAGTCAACCCTCTTATACTTAAGTCGCCACTGTGTCTTTTGTATTTAATTCAGATGCAATTTCAGTGTTTCATCGTCAGTAAGAATGTCCAAGAGCCTCGGTAAAACTGAAGTGCAGCATCGGAATCTAAAACTGGTCTCACAGGAAAGGCCCAAGCATAAACTGTAAGAAGAGTCAGTCTTCTTGTACTTAAGTCGGCATTGTGAGTTTTGTATTTAATTCCGACGCAATTTATGTGTTTCATCGTCAATAAGAAGGGCCAAGGGATACAGGAGACCTGAAGTGAAGTATCAGAATCTAAACCTGGTCTCACCGGAAAGGTTCAGAGCATAGACAGTAAGAAGAGTCAGTCTTCTTGTACTTAAGTCGGCATTGTGGCTTTTGTAGTTAATTCCGATGCAATTTCTGTAATTCATCGTCAATAAGAAGGTCCAAGGGATAGAATAAACCTGAAGTGAAGCATCGGAATCTAAAGCTGGTCTCACTGGATAAGTTCAAAACATAGACATTAAGAAGAGTCAGACTTCTTGTACTTAAGTCGGCATTGTGCCTTATGTATTTAATTCCGATGCAATTTCTGTGTTTCATCGTCAATAAGAAGGGCCAAGGGATACAGGAGACCTGAAGTGAAGTATCAGAATCTAAACCTGGTCTCACCGGAAAGGTTCAGAACATAGACAGTAAGAAGAGTCAGTCTTCTTGTACTTAAGTCGGCATTGTGGCTTTTGTATTTAATTCCGATGCTATTTCTGTATTTCATAGTCAATTAGAAGGTCCAGGGGATACAATAAATCTCAAGTGAAGTATCGCAATCTACAACTGGTCTCACAGGAAGGGTTCCAAACATAGACAGTAAGAAGAGTCAGTCTTCTTGTACGTAAGTCGGCATTAAGCCTTTTGTATTTAATTCCGATGCAATATCTGTATTACATCATCAATAAGAAAGTCCAAGTGATACAGTAAACCTTAAGTGAAGCATCGGAATCTAAAACTGGTCTCACAGGAAAGGTTCAAACCATAGACAGTAAGAAGAGTCTAACTTCTTGTACATAAATCGGCAATGTGCTTTTGTATTTAATTCCGATGCAATTTCTGTGTTTCGTCATCAACACGAAGGTCCAAGGGATACAGCAAACCTGGAGAGAAGCATCGGAATCTAAAACTGATCTAACAGGAAAGGTTCAAAACATAGAGAGTAAGAAGAGTCAGTCCTCTTGTTCTTAAGTCGGCACTGTGCCTTTTGTATTTAATTCCGTTGCAATTTCTGTGTTTCATCGTCAATATGAAGGTCCGAGGGAATCAGTAAACCTGAAGTGAAGCATCGGAATCAATAACTGGTCTTGCAGGAAAGGCTCCAAACACATACAGGAAGAAGACTCAGTCTTCTTGGACTTACATCGGCATTGTGCATTTTGTATTTAATTCCGAAGCAATTTCAGTGTTTCATAGTCAATACGCACGTACAAGGAATACAGTAAGCTTGAAGTGAAGCATCGGAATCTAAAACTGGTGTCATAGGAAAGGCTGAAAGCATAGACACTTGGAAGAGTCATTCTTCTTGTACTTCAGTCGGCACTGTGCCTATTGTATTTCATTCCGATGCAATTTCTGTGTTTCATGGTCAATGAGATGGTCCAAGGAATACAGTAAACCTAAAGTGATGCATCGGAATCTAAAGGTGGTCTCACTGTAAAGGCTCAAATCATAGAATGTATGAAGGGTCTGTCCTCTTGTACTTAAGTTGCCACTGTGCCTTTTGTATTTAATTCCGAAACAATTTCTGTGCTTCATCGTCAACAAGAATGTCCAAGGGATACAGTAAACCTGAAGTGAAGCATCGGAATCTAAAACTGGTCTTACAGGAGAGGCTCCAATTATAGAATGTAGATAGAGTCAGTCCGCTTGTACTTAAGTCGGCATTGTGCCTTTCCGATGCAATTTCTCTGTTTCATCGTCAATAAGAAGGTCCCAGGGATACAGTAAACCTGAGGTGAAGCATCGAAATCTAAAACTGGTCTCACAGGAGACTCAAATCATAGAATGTATGAAGAGTCAGTCCTCTTGTACTTAAGTAGGCATTATGCCTTTTGTATCTAATTCCGATGCAATTTCTGTGTTTCATCGTTAATGTGAAGGTCCAAGGCATACAGTAAAACTGAGGTGAAGCATCGGAATTTAAAACTGGTCCCACAGGAAAGGTTCAAAACAAAGACAGTAAGGAGAGCCAGTGTTCTTGTACTTTAGTCGACATTGTGCCATTTTTATTTAATTCCGATGCTATTTCTGTGTTTCATCGTCAATTAGAAGGACTAAGGGATACAGTAAACCTGAGGGGAAGCATCGGAATCTGAAACAGATCTAACAGGAAAGGTTCAAATCATAGACAGTTAGAAGAGTCAGTCTTCTTGTACGTAAGTCGGCATTAAGCTTTTTGTATTTAATTCCGATGCAATATCTGTATTTCATCGTCAATAAGAAGGTCCAAGTGATACAGTAAACCTTAAGTGAAGCATCGGAATCTAAAACTGTTCTCACAGGAAAGGTTCAAACCATAGACAGTAAGAAGAGTCTAACTTCTAGTACATAAGTCGGCAATGTGCTTTTGAATTTAATTCCGATGCAATTTCTGTGTTTCGTCATCAATACGAAGGTTCAAGGGATACAGTAAACCTGGAGAGGAACATCGGAATCTAAAACTGATCTAGCAGGAAAGGTTCAAAACATAGACAGTAAGAAGAGTCAGTCCTCTTGTACTTAAGTCGGCACTGTGCCTTTTTAATTTAATTCCGATGCAGTTTCTGAGCTTCATCGTCAATAACAATGTCCAAGGTATACAGTAAACCGGAAGTTAAGCATCGGAATCTAAAACTGGTCTTACGGGAAAGGCTCAAATCATAGAATGTAACTAGAGTCAGTTTTCTTGTACTAAAGTGTAAAGTGTAGTCGGCATTGTATTTTTGAATTTAATTCCGATGCAATTTCTGTGTTTCATCGTCAATAAGAAGAGCCAAGGGATACAGGAAACCTGAAGTATGCTTCGTCATCTAAAACTTGTCTCACAGGAAAGGCTTCAATCATAGAATGTAAGAAGAGTCAGTCCTCTTGTATTTATGTCGGTATTGCGCCTTTTGTATTTAATTCCGATGCAATTTCTGTGTTTCATCGTTAATATGAAGGTCCGAGGAAATCAGTAACCTGAAGTGAAGCATCGGAATCAATAACTGGTCTCGCAGGAAAGGCTCCAAACACTTACAGGAAGAAGACTGAGTCTTCTTGGACTTACATCGGCATTGTGCATTTTGTATTTAATTCCGATGCAATTATAGTGTTTCATAGTCAATATGCACGTACAAGGAATACAGTAAGCTTGAAGTGAAGCATCTGAATCTAAAATTGGTCTCATAGGAAAGGCTGAAAGCATAGACAGTTAGAAGAGTCTTTCTTCTTGTACTTAAGTCGGAACTGTGCCTATTGTATTTCATTCCGATGCAATTTCTGTGTTTCATGGTCAATGAGATGGTCCAAGGGATACAGTAAACCTAAAGTGTAGCATCGGAATCTAAAAGTGGTCGTACTGGAAAGGCTCAAATCATAGAATGTATGAAGGGTCAGTCCTCTTTTACTTAAGTTGCCACTGTGCCTTTTGTATTTAATGCCGAAACAATTTCTGTGCATCATCGTCAATAAGAATGTCCAAGGGATACAGTAAACCTGAAGTGAAGCATCTGAATCTAAAACTGGTCTTACAGGATAGGCTCAAATTATAGAATGTAGATAGAGTCAGTCCGCTTGTACTTAGGTCGGCATTGTGCCTTTTGTGTTTAATTTCGATGCAATTTCTGCGTTTCATCGTCAATACGAAGGTCCCAGGGATGCAGTAAACCTGAAGTGAAGCATCGAAATCTAAAACTGGTCTCACAGGAGAGGCTCAAATCATAGAATGTACGAAGAGTCAGTCCTCTTGTACTTAAGTGGGCATTATGCCTTTCGTATTTAATTCCGATGCAATTTCTGTGTTTCATCGTTAATGTGAAGGTCCAAGGGATACAGTAAACCTGAGGTGAAGCATCGGAATATAAATCTGGTCTCATAGGAAAATCTGAAAACATAGACATTAAGAAGAGCCGGTCTTATTGTACTTAATTCGACATTGTGCGTCTTGTATTACATTCGGATGCAATTTCTGTGTTTCATCGTCAATATGAAGGTCTAAGGGATACAGTAAACCTGAGGTGATGCATCGGAATCTAAAACTGGTCTCACAAGAAAGGTTCAAAACATAGACAGTAAGAAGAGCCAGTGTTCTAGTACTTTAGTCGACATTGCGCCTTTTGTATTTAATTCCGATGCAATTTCTGTGCATCATCGTCAATAAGAAGGTCCAAGGTATACAGTAAACCTGAAGTGAGGCATCGGAATCTAAAACTGGTCTCACAGAATAGGTTCAAAACATGGACATTAAGAACAGTCTGACTTCTTGTACTTAAGTCGGCATTGTGCTTTTTGTATTTAATTACAATGCAATTTCTGTGTTTCATCGCCAATAAGCAGGTCCAGGGGATACAGTAAACCTGAAGTGAAGTATCGGAATCTAGAACTGGTCTAACAGGAAAGGTTCAAAACATAGACAGTACTTAGAGTCAGTCTTCTTCTACTTAAGTCGGCATTTCGACTTTTGTATTTAATTCCGATTCAATTTCTGTGTTTCATCGTCAATAAGCTGGTCCAAGGGATACGGTAAACCTTAAGTAAAGCATCGGAATCTAAAGCTGATCTAACAGGAATGGTTCAAAGCATAGACTGTAAGAAGAGTCAGTCTTCTTGTACTTAAGCCAGCATTGTGCCTTATGTAAATAATTCCGTTGCAATTTCTGTGTTACATAGTCAATAAGAACGTACAAGCAATACAGTAAGCCTAAAGTGAAGTATCTGAATCTAAAACTGGTCTCATAGGAAAGGCTGAAAGCATAGACAGTTAGAAGAGTTACTCTTCTTGTACTTAAGTCGGCATTGTGCCTTTTGTATTTAATTCCGAAGCAATTTCTCGGTTTCATCGTCAATATGAAGGCCAATGGATACAGTAAACCTGAGGCAAAGCATCGGAATCCAAAACTGGTCACACAGGATAGGTTCAAAGCATTGACATTAAGAAAAGTCAGACGTCTTGTACTTAAGTCGGCATTGTTCCTTTTGTATTTAATTTCGGTGCAATTTCTGTGCTTCATCGCCAATAAGATCTAAGGGATACAGTAAACCTGAAGTAAAGCATCGGAATCTAAAACTGGTCTCACAGGAAAGGTTCAAAACATAGACAGTAACAAGAGTCAGTCTTCTTATAGTTAAGTCGACATTGTGCCCTTTGTTATTTAATTCCGATGCAATTTCTGTGTTTCATCGTCAATAAGAAGTTCCATGGGATACATTAAACCGGAAGTGAAACATCGGAATCTAAAACTGGTCTCACAGGAAAGGTTCAAAACATAGACATAAGAAGAGCCAGTGTTCTTGTACTATAGTCGACATTGTGCCATTTGTATTTAATTCCGATGCAATTTCTGTGTTTCATCGTCAATATGAAGGTCTAAGGGATACAGTAAACCTGAAGTAAAGCATGGAATCTAAAACTGGTCTTACATTAAAGGCTCAAATCATAGAATGTAAATAAAGTCGTCCTCTTGTACATAAGTCGGCATTGTGCCTTTTGTGTTTAATTCCGTTGCAATTTCTGTGTTTCTTCGTCAATAAGAAGGTCGAGGGATCCAGTGAACCTGAAGGAAAGCATCGGAAACTAAATCTGGTCTCACAGGAAAGGTTCAAAACATAGACAGTAACAAGAGTCAGTCTTCTTATAATTAAGTCGACATTGTGCCCTTTGTTATTTATTTCCGTTGAAATTTCTGTGTTTCATCGTCAATAAGAAGGTCCATGGGATACTTTAAACCGGAAGTGAAACATCGGAATCTAAAACTGATCCCACAGGAAAGGTTCAAATCTTAGACAGTAAGAAGAGTCAGTTTTCCTGTGCTTTAATCGACAATTGTGCCATTTGTATTTAATTCCGATGCAATTTCTGTGTTCCATCGTCAATATGACGGTCTAAGGGATACAGTAATCCTGAAGTGTAGCATCGGAATCTAAAACTGGTCTCACAGGAAAGGTTCAAAACATTGTCAGTAAGAAGAGCCAGTGTTCTTGTACTATAGTCGACATTGTGCCATTTGTATTTAATTCCGATGCAATTTCTGTATTTCATCGTCAATATGAAGGTCTAAGGGATACAGTAAACCTGAAGTAAAGCATGGAATCTAAAACTGGTCTCACAGGAATATTTCAAAACATAGACAGTAAGAAGAGCCAGTGTTCTTGTACTTGTGTCGACATTGTGCCATTTGTATTAAATTCCGATGCAATTTCTGTGTATCACCGCCAATATGAAGGTCAAAGGGATACATGAACCTGATGTGAAGCATCGGAATCTAGAACTGGTCTCACAGGAAAGGTTCAAATCATAGACAGTAAGAAGAGCCAGCCTTCTTGTACATAAGTTGGCATTGTGCCTTTTGTGTTTAATTCCGTTGCAATTTCTGTGTTTATTTGTCAATAAGAAGGTCCAGGGATACAGTAAACCTGAAGGAAAGCATCGGAAACTAAATCTGGTCCCACAGGAAAGGTTCAAAACTTAGACTATAAGAAGAGTCTGTTTTCTTGTACTTAAGTCGGCTTTGTGCCTTTTGTATTTAATTCCGATGCTATTTACGTGTTTCATCGTCAATACGAAGGTCCAAGGGATACAGGAGACTTGAAGTGAAGCATCGGAATTTAATACTGGTCTCACCAAAAAGGTTTAAAGATAGACAGTAAGAAGAGTCGGTCATCTTGTATATAAGTTGGCATTGTGCCTTTTGTATTTATTTCCGATGCAATTTCTGTATTTCATCGTCAATAAGAAGGTCCAAGGTATACAGTAAACCTGAGGTGAAGCATCGGTACCTAAAACTGGTCTCACAGGAAAGGTTCAAAGCATAGACAGTTCTAAGAGTCAATCTTCTTGTACTTATGTCGGCATTGTGCCTTTTGTATTTTATTCCGATGCAATTTCTGTGTTTCATCGTCAGTAAGAAGGTTCAAGGGATACAATAAACCTGAGGTGAAGCATCGGAATCCAAAACTGGTCTCACAGGATAGGTTCAAAACATAGACAGTAAGAAGAGTCAGTTTTCTTCTACTTAAGTCTGCATTGTGCCTTTTGTATCTAATTCCGATGCAATTTCTGTGTTTCATCGTCAGTAAGAAGGTCATAGAGTCTCAGTATACCTGAAGTGCAGCATCGAAATCTAAAACTGGTCGCACAGGAAAGGCCCAAGCATAGAATGTAAGAAGAGTCAGACCTCTTGTACTTTGTCTGCATTGTTCCTTTTGTATTTCATTCCGATGCAATTTCAGTGTTTCATCGTCAATATGAAGGTCCATGAGATATAGTAAACCTGAAGTGAAGCATCGGAATCAGAAACTGGTCTCGCAGGAAAGGCTCCAAACCCATACAGGAATAAGACTCAGTATTCATGTACTTACATCGGCATTGTGCATTTTGTATTTAATTCCAATGCAATTTCTGTGTTTCATAGTCAATATGAACGTACAGGGAGTACAGTAAACTTGATGTGATGCATCTGAACATAAAACTGATCTCATAGGAGAGGTTGAAAGCATAGACAGTTAGAAGAGTCATTCTTCTTGTACTTAAGACGGCATTGAGCCTTTTGTATGTAATTCTGATGCAATTTCTGTGTTTCATCGGCAATAAGAAGGTCAATGGGATACAGTAAACCTGAATTGAAGCATCAGAATCTAAAACTGGTCTTACAGGATAGGCTCAAATTATAGAATGTAAATCGACTAGGTAAGCTTGTACTTAAGTCGGCATTGTGCCTTTTGTGTTTAATTCCGATGCAATTTCTGTGTTTCATCGTCAATAAGAAGGTCCAAGAGATACAGTAAACCTGAAGTAAAGCATCGGAATCTAAAACTGGTCTCACAGAAAAGGTTCAAATTATAGACAGTACGAAGAGTCAGTGATCTTGTACTTTAGTCGACATTGTGCCATTTGTATGTATTTCCCAAGCAATTTCTGTGTTTCATCGTCAATAAGAAGGTCCAAGGTATACAGTAAACCTGATGTGAAGCATCGGTATCTGAAACTGGTCTCCCAGGAAAGGTTCAAAACACAGACAGTAAGAAGAATCAGTCTTCTTGTACTTTAGGCGGCATTGTGCCTTTTTGTATTTAATTCCGATGGAATTTCTGTGTTTCGTCGTCAATATGAAGGTCCAAGAGATACAGTAAACCTGAAGTAAAGCATCGGAATCTAAAACTGGTCCCACAGGAAAGGAACAAACAATAGACAGTAAGAAAAATCAGTCTTCTTGTACATATGTGGGCATTGTGCCTTTTGTATTTAATTCCGGTGCAATTTCTACGTTTAATCGTCAATAAGAAGGTCCAAGGGATGCAGTAAACCTAAAGTGAAGTATCGGAATATAAAGCTGGTCTCACGGGAAAGGGACAAAACATAAGCAGTAAGAAGAGCTAGTCTAGTTGTACTTAAGTCGGCATTGTGCCTTTCGTATTTAATTCCGATGCAATTTCTGTGTTTCATCGTCATTAAGAAGGTCCAAGGGATACAGTACACCTGAAGTGAAGCATCGGAATCTAAAACTGGTCTCACAGGAGAGGCTAAAATCATAGAATGTAAGAAGGGTCAGTCCTCTTGTATTTAAACCGGCATTGTGCTTTTTGTTTTTTTTCCGATGCAATTTCTGTGTGTCATCGACAATAAGAAGGTCCAAGGGATACAGTAAACCTGAAGTAAAGCATCGGAATCTAAGACTGGTCTCACAGGAAAAGTTCAAAACATAGACAGTAAGAAGAGTGTGTCTTTTTGTTCATAAGTCGGCAATGTGCCTTTTGTTTTTAATTCCGATGCAATTTCTGTGTTTCTTCATCAATACGAAGGTCCAAGGAATACAGTAAACTTGAAGTGAAGCATCGGAATATGAAACTGGTCTCACAGGAATGGTTCAAAACATAGACAGTAACAAGAGGCAGTCTTCTTGTACATAAGTCGGCATTGTGCCATTTGTATTTAATTCCGATGGGATTTCTGTGTTTCATCGTCAATAAGAAGGTGTAAGGGATACAGTAAACCTGAACTGAAGCATCGGAATCTAAAACTGATATAACAGGAGAGGTTCAAAACATAGACAGTAAGAAGAGTCAGTCTACTTGTACTTAAATCGGCATTGTGCCTTTTGTATTTCATTCGGATGCAATTTCTGTGTTTCATCGTCAATAAGAAGGTCCAAGGGATAAAGTAAACCTGATGTAAAGCATCGGAATCTAAAACTGGTCTCACAGGAATGGCTTAAATCATATTATGTATGAAGGGTCATTCCTCTTGTACTTAAGTCGGCACTGAATTAAATAACTCCGATGCAATTTTTGTGTTTCATCGTCTGTAAGAAGGTCCAAGGGACTCTGTAAACCTGAAGTGCTGCATCGGAATCTAAAACTGGTCTCACAGGAAAGGCTCAAGCATAGGATGTAACAAGAGTCAGACCTCTTGTACTTAAGTCTGCATTGTGCCTTTTAGTATTTAAATACGATGCAATTTCTGTGTTTCATCGTCAATATGACGGTCCAAGGGATACAGTAAACCTGAAGTGAACCATCGGAATCTAAAACTGGTCTCACGGTAATGGCTTAAATCAAATTATGTATGGAGGGTCAGTCCTCTTGTACTTAAGTCGGCACTAAATTATTCAATTCCGATGCAATTTTTGTGTTTTATGCCTCAGTAAGAAGGTCCAAGGGACTCCGTAAACCTGAAGTGCAGCATCGGAATCTAAAACTGGTCTCACAAGAAAGTCTCAGGCACAGGATGTATGAAGAGTCAGACCTCTTGTACTTACATCGGCATTGTGCATTTTGTATTTCATTCCGATGCAATTTCTGTGTTTCATCGTCAATAAGAAGGTCCAAGGGATACAGTAAACCTGAAGTGAAGCATCGGAATCTAAAACTGGTCTCACAGGAATGACTTCAATCATATTATGTATGAAGGGTCAGTCCACTTGTATTTAAGTCGGCACTGAACTATATAATTCCGATGCAATTTTTGTGTTTCATCGTCAGTAAGAAGGTCCACGGGACTCCGTAAACCTGAAGTGCAGCATCTGAATCTAAAACTGGTCTCACAGGAAAGGCTCAAGCATAGGATGGAAGGAGAGTCAGTCCTCTTGTACTTAAGTCGGCATTATGCCTTTTGTATTTAATTACGATGCAATTTCTGTGTTTCATCGTTAATGTGAAGGTCCAAGGGATACAGTAAACCTGAGGTGAAGCATCGGAATCTAAAACTGGTCCCACAGGAAAGGTTCAAAACATAGACAGTAATGAGAGCCAGTGTTCTTGTACTTTAGTCGACATTGCGCCTTTTGTATTTAATTCCGATGCAATTTCTGTGTTTCATCGGCAATAAGAAGGTCCAAGGGATACAGTAAATCTGAAATGAAACATCTGAAACTAAATTTGGTCTCATAGGAAATGCTGAAAGCATGGACATTAAGAAGAGCCGGTCTTATTGTACTTAATTCGACATTGTGCGATTTGTCTTAAATTCGGATGCCATTTCTGTGTTTCACCGTCAGTATGAAGGTCTAAGGGACACAGTAAACCTGAGGTGTAGCATCGGAATCTAAAACTGTTCTCACAGGAAAGGTTCAAATCATAGACAGTAAGAAAGGCCATTGCTCTTGTACTTTAGTCGACATTGCGCCTTTTGTATTTAATTCCGATGCAATGTCTGTGTTACATCGTCAATAAGAAGGTCCAAGGGATACAGTAAACCTAAAGTGAAGCATCGGAATCTAAAAGTGAACTAACAGGAAAGGTTCGAAACATAGACAGTAAGAAGATTCGGTCTTCTTGTACTTAAGTTGGCATTGTGCCTATTTGTATTTATTTCCGTTGCAATTTCTGTATTTCATCGTCAATGAGAAGTTCCTAGGGATACAGTAAACCTGAAGTGAAGCATCGGAATCTAAAAGTGGTCTCATAGGATAGGTACAAAACATAGACATTAAGAAGAGTCAGACTTCTTGTACCAAAAGCGGCATTGTGCCTTTTGTATTTAATTCCAATGCAATTTCTGTGTTTCATCATCAATAAGAAGGTCAAAGGGATACAGTGAACCTGAAGTAAAGCATTGCAATCTAAAACTGGTCTCACAGGAGAAGCTCAAATCATAGAATGTAAGAAGAGTCAGTCCTCTTGTACTTACAGTCGGCATTATGCCTTTTGTATTTAATTCCGATGCAATTTCTGTGATTAATCGTCTATACGAAGGTCGAAGGGATACAGTAAACCTGAAATGAAGCATCGGAATCTAAATCTGGACTCATAGGAAAGGCTGAAAACATAGACATTAAGAAAAGCCGGTCTTATTGTACTTAAGTCGACTTTGTGCGTTTTGTATTAAATTCGGATGCAATTTCTGTGTTTCATCGTCAATATGAAGGTCTAAGGGATATAGTAAACCTGAGGTGAAGTATCGGAATCTAAAACTGGTCTCACAGTAAAGGTTCAAATCATAGACAGTAAGAAGAGTCAGACTTCTTGTACATAAGTCGGCATTGTGCCTTTTGTATTTAATTCCGATGCAATTTCTGTGTTTCATCGTGAATGTGAAGGTCCAAGGGATACAGTAAACCTGAGGTGAAGCATCGGAATCTAAAACTGATCTTACAGGAATGGTTCAAAACATAGACAGTAAGGAGAGACGGTATTCTTGTACTTTAGTCGAAATTGTGTCATTTGTATTTAATTCCCATGCAATTTCTGCGTTTCATCGTTAATGTGAAGGTCCAAGGGATACAGTAAATCTGAGGTGAAGCATCGGAATCTATAACTGGTCTCACAGGAAAGGCTGAAAACATAGACATTAAGAAGAGCCCGTCTTATTGTACTTAATTCGACATTGGGCGTTTTGTATTAAATTGGCATGCAATTTCTGTGTTTCATCGACAGTATGAAGGTCTAAGGGATACAGTAAACCTGAGGTTAAGCATCGGAATGTAAAACTGGCCTCACAGGAAAGGTCCAATTCATAGACAGAAAGAAGAGTCAGTCTTCTTGTACTTAAGCCGGCATTGTGCCTTTTGTAAATAATTCCGATGCAATTTCTGTGTTTCATCGTCAATAAGAAGGTCCAAGGGATACAGTAAACCTTAAGTGAAGCATCGGAATCTAAAACTGGTCTCGCAGGAAAGGCTCCAAACACATACAGGAAGAAGACTCAGTATTCTTGTACTTACATCGGCCTTGTGCATTTTGTATTTAATTCCAATGCAATTTCTGTGATACAAAGTCAATATGAACGTACAAGGAATACAGTAAACCTGAAGTGAAGCATCTGAAACTAAAATTGGTTTCATAGGAAAGGCTGAAAGCATAGACAGTTAGAAGAGTCATTCCTCTTGTACTTTAGTCGACATTGCGCGTTTTGTATTTAATTCCGATGCAATTTCTGTGTATCATCGTCAGCAAGAAGGTCCAAGGGATACAGTAAACCTGAAGTGAAGCATCGGAATCTAAAACAGATCGAACAGGAAAGGTTCAAGACATAAACAGTTAGAAGAGTCAGACTTCTTGTACTGAAGTCGACATTGTGCCTTTTGTATTTAATTCCGATGTAATTTCTATGTTTCATCATCAATAAGAAGATCTAAGGGGTACAGTAAACCTGAAGTGAAGCATCGGAATCTAAACGTGGTCTAACAGGAAAGGTTGAAACATAGACAGTAAGAAGAGTCAGTGTTGTTGTACTTAAGTCGGCATTGTGCGTTTTGTATTTAATTCCGATGAAATTTCTGTGTTTCATCTTCAATAAGAAGGTCCAAGGGAGACAATAAATCTGAAGTGAAACTTCGCAATCTAAAACTGGTCTCACAGGAAAGGCTTAAATCATAGAATGTAAGAAGAGTCAGTTCTCTTGTATTTATGTCGGCATTGTGCCTTTTGTATTTAATTCCGATGCAATTTCTGTGTTTCATCGTAGCAAGAAGTTCCAAGGGATACAGTAAACCTGAAGTGAAGCATCGGAATCCAAAACTGGATTCACAGGATAGGTTCAAAACATAGACAGTAAGAAGAGTCAGACTTCTTGTACGTAAGTCGGCATTGTGCCGTTTGTATTTAATTCCGATGCAATTTCTATGTTTCATCGTCAATATGAAGGTCCGAGGGATACAGTAAACCTGTAGTGAGGCATCGGAATAAAAAACTGGTCTCACAGGAAAGGCTCCAAACACACACAGGAAGAAGACAAAGTCTTCTTGGACTTACATCGGCATTGTGCATTTTGTATTTAATTCCGATTCAATTTCTGTGTTCCATAGTCAATATGAACGTACAAGGAATACAGTATACCTTAAGTGAAGCTTCGGAATCTAAAACTGGTCTCACAGGAAAGGCTCATATCATAGAATGAATAAAGGGTCAGTCCTCTTGTAATTAAGTCGGCACTGTGCCTTTTGTATTTAAACCGATCCAATTTCTGTGCTTCATCGTCAATAAGAATGTCCAAGGGATACAGTAAACATGAAATGAAGCATCCGAATCTAAAACTGGTCTCACAGGATTGGTTCAAAACATGAACATTAAGAAAGGTCAGACTTCTTGTACTTAAGTCGACATTGTGACTTTTGTATTTAATTCCGATGCAATTTCTGTGTTTCATCGTCAATATGAAGGTCTAAGGGATACAGTAAACCTGAGGTGATGCATCGGAATCTAAAACTGGTCTCACAGGAAAGGTTCAAATCATAGACAGTAAGAAGAGCCAGTGTTGTTGTACTTTAGTCGACATTGCGCCTACTGTATTTACTTCCGATGCAATTTCTGTGTATCATCGTCAATAAGAAGGTCCAAGGGATACAGTAACCCTGAAATGAAGCATCTGAATCTAAAATTGGTCTCACACGAAAGGCTCAAATCATAGAATGTATGAAGGGTTAGTCCTCTTGTACTTAGGTCGGCACTGTGCTTTTGTATTTCATTCCGATGCAATTTCTGTGTTTCATCGTGAATAAGAACGTCCAAGGGACACAGAAAACCTGAAGTGAAGCATCGGAATCCAAAACTGGTCTCACAGGAAGGGATCAAATCATAGAATGTATAAAGGGTCAGTCCTCTTGTACTTAGGTCGGCACTGTGCCTTTTGTATTTCATTCCGATGCAATTTCTGTGTCTCATCGTTAGTAAGAAGTTCCAAGGGATACAGTAAACCTTAAGTGAAGCATCGGAATCCAAACCTGGATTCACAGGATAGGTTCAAAACATAGACAGTAAGAAGAGTGAGACGTCTTGTACTTAAGCCGGCATTGTGCCTTTTGTAATGAATTCCGAAGCAATTTCTGTGTTTCATCGTCAATAAGAAGGTCCAAGGGATACAGTAAACCTTAAGTGAAGCATCGGAATCAAAAACTGGTCTCACAGAAAAGGCTCAAATCATAGAATGTATGAAGGGTTAGTCCTCTTGTACTTAAGTCGGCACTCTGCCATTTGTATCTAATTCCGATGCAATTTTTGAGCTTCATCGTCAATAAGAATGTCCAAGGGATACAGTAAACCAGACGTGAAGCATCGGAATCTAAAACTGGTCTTACAGGAAAGACTCAATTCATAGAATGTAAATAGTGGAAGTTTTCTTGTACTTAAGTCGGCATTGTACTTTTTGAATTTAATTCCGATGCATTTTCTGTGTTTCATAGTCAATATGAACGTTCAAGGAATACAGTAAACCTTAAGTGAAGAATCGGAATCTAAAACTGGTCTCACAGGAAAGGCTCATATCATAGAATGTATGATGTGTCAGTCCTCTTGTAATTAAGTCGGCACTGTGCTTTTGTATTTAATTCCGATCCAATTTCTGTGCTTCATCGTCATTAAGAATGTTTAAGGGATACAGTAAACATAAAATGAAGCATCGGAATCCAAAACTGGTCTCACAGGATAGGTTCAAAACATGGACATTAAGAAGGGTCAGACTTCTTGTACTTAAGTCGGCATTATGACTTTTGTATTTAATTCCGATGCAATTTCTGTGTATCATCGTCAATAAGAAGGTCCAAGGCATACAGTAAACCTGAAGTGAAGCATCGGAATCCAAAACTGGTCTCACAGGAAGGGTTCAAATCATAGAATGTATGAAGGGTCAGTCCTCTTGTACTTAGGTCGGCACTGTGCCTTTTGTATTTCATTCCGATGCAATTTCTGTGTTTCATCGTCAATATGAAGGTCCGAGGGATACAGTAAACCTGTAGTGAAGCATCGGAATAATAAAATGGTCTCGCAGGAAAGGCTCCAAACACATACAGGAAGTAGACTCAGTCATCTTGGACTTACATCGGCATTGTGCATTTTGTATTTAATTCCGATGCTATTTCTGTCTTTCATAGTCAATATGAACGTACGAGGAATACAGTAAGCCTGAAGTGAAGCTTCTGAATCTAAAACTGTTCTTATAGGAAAGGCTGAAAACATAGACAGTTAGAAGAGTCATTCTTCTTGTACTTCAGTCGGCATTGTGACTGTTGTATTTAATTCCGATGCAATTTCTGTGTTTCATGGTCAATAAGAAGGTACAAGGGATACAGTAAACCTAAAGTGAAGGATCGGAATCTAAAAGTGGTCTCACTGGAAAGGCTCAAATCATAGAATGTATGAAGGGTCAGTCCTCTTTTACTTAAGTCGCCACTGTGCCTTTTGTATTTACTTCCGATGAAATTTCTGTGTTTCATCATCAATATGAAGGTCCAAGGGATACAGTAAACCTGAAGTGAAGCATCGGAATCAAAAACTGGTCTCGCAGGAAAGGCTTGAAACACATACAGGAAGAAGACTCAGTATTCTTGTATTTACATCGGCATTGTGCATTTTGTATTTAATTCCAATGCAATTTCTGTGTTTCATAGTCAATATGAACGTGCAAGGAATACAGTAAACCTGAAGTGAAGCATCTGAATCTAAAACTGGTGTCATAGAAAAGGCTGAAAGCATAGACAGTTAGAAGAGTCATTCTTCTTGTACTTAAGCCGGCATTGTGCCTTTTGTATTTAATTCCGATGCAATTTCTGGCTTTCATCGTCAATAAGAATGTCCAAGGGATACAGTAAACCTGAAGTGAGGCATCGGAATCTAAAACTGGTCTTACAGGATAGGCATTTATCATAGAATGTAAGAAGAGTGAGTCCCCTTGTTTTTATGTCGGCATTGTGCCTTTTGTATTTAATTCAGATGCAATTTTTGAGCTTCATCGTCAACAAGAATGTCCAAGGGATACAGTAAACCGGAAGTGAAGCATCGGAATCTAAAACTAGTCTTAAAGGAAAGGCTCAAATCATAGAATGTAAGAAGAGTCAGTCCCCTTGTATTTATGTCGGCATTGTGCCTTTTGTATTTAATTCAGATGCAATTTTTGAGCCTTATCGTGAACAAGAATGTCCAAGGGATACAGTAAACCGAAAGTGAAGCAACTGAATAAAAAAACTGGTCTCACAGGAAAGGCTCACATCATAGAATGTATGAAGGGGCAGTCCTCTTGTACTTAAATCGGCACTGTGCCTTTTGTATTCAATTCCGATCCAATTTCTGTGCTTCATCGTCTATAAGAATGTCCAAGGGATACAGTAAACCTGAAGTGAGGCATCGGAATCTAAAACTGGTCTTACAGGATAGGCCATAATCATAGAATGTAAGAAGAGTCAGTCCCCTTGTATTTATGTCGGCATTGTGCATTTTGTATTTAATTCAGATGCAATTATAGAGCTTCATCGTCAACAACAATGACCAAGGGATTCAGTAAACCGGAAGTGAACCATCGGAATTCAAAACTGGTCTTACAGGAAAGGCTCAAATCATAGAATGTAAATAGAGTCAGTTTTCTTGTACTTAAGTCGGCATTGTACTTTTTGAATTTAATTCCGATGCAATTTCTGTGTTTCATCGTCAATAAGAAGGTCCAAGGGAGACAGGGAACCTGAAGTGAAGCATCAGAATCTAAAACTGGTCTCACAGGAAAGTTTCAAATCATAGACATTAAGAAGGGTCAGACGTCTTGTACTTAAGTCGGCATTGTGCCTTTTGTATTTAATTCCGATGGAATTTCTGTGTTTCATAGTCAATATGAAGGTCCAAGGGATACAGTAAACCTGAAGTGAAGCATCGGAATCAAAAGCTGGTCTCGCAGGAAAGGCTCGAAATTCATACAGGAAGAAGACTCAGTATTCTTGTATTTACATCGGCATTGTTCATTTTGTATTTAATTCCAATGCAATTTCTGTGTTTCATAGTCAATATGAAAGTGCAAGGAATACAGTAAGCCTGAAGTGAAGCTTCTGAATCTAAAACTGGTCTCATAGGAAAGGCTGAAAGCATAGACACATAGAAGAGTCATTCTTCTTGTACTTGAGTCGGCATTGTGCCTTTTGTATTTAATTACGATGCAATTCCTGTGTTTCATCGTCAGTAAGAAGGTCCCAGAGACTCAGTAAACCTAAAGTGCAGCATCGGAATCTAAAACTGGTCTCACAGGAAAGGCCCAAGCATAGAATGTAAGAAGAGTCAGACCTCTTGTACTTACTCGGCATTGTGCCTTTTGTATTTAATTCCGATGACATTTCTGTGTTTCATCATCAATATGAAGGTCCAAGGGATACAGTAAACCTGAAGTGAAGCATCGGAATCAAAAACTGGTCTCGCAGGAAAGGCTCCAAACACATACAGGAAGTAGACTCAGTCACCTTGGACTTACATCGGCATTGTGCATTTTGTATTTAATTCCGATGCTATTTCTGTCTTTCATAGTCAATATGAACGTACAAGGAATACAGTAAGCCTGAAGTGAAGCTTCTGAATCTAAAACTGGTCTTATAGGAAAGGCTGAAAACATAGACAGTTAGAAGAGTCATTCTTCTTGTACTTCAGTCGGCATTGTGACTGTTGTATTTAATTCCGATGCAATTTCTGTGTTTCATGGTCAATAAGAAGGTACAAGGGATACAGTAAACCTAAAGTGAAGGATCGGAATCTAAAAGTGGTCTCACTGGAAAGGCTCAAATCATAGAATGTATGAAGGGTCAGTCCTCTTTTACTTAAGTCGCCACTGTGCCTTTTGTATTTACTTCCGATGAAATTTCTGTGTTTCATCATCAATATGAAGGTCCAAGGGATACAGTAAACCTGAAGTGAAGCATCGGAATCAAAAACTGGTCTCGCAGGAAAGGCTCGAAACACATACAGGAAGAAGACTCAGTATTCTTGTATTTACATCGGCATTGTGCATTTTGTATTTAATTCCAATGCAATTTCTGTGTTTCATAGTCAATATGAACGTGCAAGGAATACAGTAAACCTGAAGTGAAGCATCTGAATCTAAAACTGGTATCATAGAAAAGGCTGAAAGCATAGACAGTTAGAAGAGTCATTCTTCTTGTATTTAAGCCGGCATTGTGCCTTTTGTATTTAATTCCGATGCAATTTCTGGCTTTCATCGTCAAAAGAATGTCCAAGGGATACAGTAAACCAGACGTGAAGCATCGGAATCTGAAACTGGTCTTACAGGAAAGACTCAATTCATAGAATGTAAATAGTGGAAGTTTTCTTGTACTTAAGTCGGCATTGTACTTTTTGAATTTAATTCCGATGCATTTTCTGTGTTTCATAGTCAATATGAACGTTCAAGGAATACAGTAAACCTTAAGTGAAGCATCGGAATCTAAAACTGGTCTCACAGGAAAGGCTCATATCATAGAATGTATGATGTGTCAGTCCTCTTGTAATTAAGTCGGCACTGTGCTTTTGTATTTAATTCCGATCCAATTTCTGTGCTTCATCGTCATTAAGAATGTTTAAGGGATACAGTAAACATAAAATGAAGCATCGGAATCCAAAACTGGTCTCACAGGATAGGTTCAAAACATGGACATTAAGAAGGGTCAGACTTCTTGTACTTAAGTCGGCATTGTGACTTTTGTATTTAATTCCGATGCAATTTCTGTGTATCATCGTCAATAAGAAGGTCCAAGGCATACAGTAAACCTGAAGTGAAGCATCGGAATCCAAAACTGGTCTCACAGGAAGGGTTCAAATCATAGAATGTATGAAGGGTCAGTCCTCTTGTACTTAGGTCGGCACTGTGCCTTTTGTATTTCATTCCGATGCAATTTCTGTGTTTCATCGTCAATATGAAGGTCCGAGGGATACAGTAAACCTGTAGTGAAGCATCGGAATAATAAAATGGTCTCGCAGGAAAGGCTCCAAACACATACAGGAAGTAGACTCAGTCATCTTGGACTTACATCGGCATTGTGCATTTTGTATTTAATTCCAATGCAATTTCTGTGTTTCATAGTCAATATGAACGTGCAAGGAATACAGTAAACCTGCAGTGAAGCATCTGAATCTAAAACTGGTATCATAGAAAAGGCTGAAAGCATAGACAGTTAGAAGAGTCATTCTTCTTGTACTTAAGCCGGCATTGTGCCTTTTGTATTTAATTCCGATGCAATTTCTGGCTTTCATCGTCAATAAGAATGTCCAAGGGATACAGTAAACCTAAAGTGAAGGATCGGAATCTAAAAGTGGTCTCACTGGAAAGGCTCAAATCATAGAATGTATGAAGGGTCAGTCCTCTTTTACTTAAGTCGCCACTGTGCCTTTTGTATTTACTTCCGATGAAATTTCTGTGTTTCATCATCAATATGAAGGTCCAAGGGATACAGTAAACCTGAAGTGAAGCATCGGAATCAAAAACTGGTCTCGCAGGAAAGGCTTGAAACACATACAGGAAGAAGACTCAGTATTCTTGTATTTACATCGGCATTGTGCATTTTGTATTTAATTCCAATGCAATTTCTGTGTTTCATAGTCAATATGAACGTGCAAGGAATACAGTAAACCTGAAGTGAAGCATCTGAATCTAAAACTGGTATCATAGAAAAGGCTGAAAGCATAGACAGTTAGAAGAGTCATTCTTCTTGTACTTAAGCCGGCATTGTGCCTTTTGTATTTAATTCCGATGCAATTTCTGGCTTTCATCGTCAATAAGAATGTCCAAGGGATACAGTAAACCTGAAGTGAGGCATCGGAATCTAAAACTGGTCTTACAGGATAGGCATTTATCATAGAATGTAAGAAGAGTGAGTCCCCTTGTTTTTATGTCGGCATTGTGCCTTTTGTATTTAATTCAGATGCAATTTTTGAGCTTCATCGTCAACAAGAATGTCCAAGGGATACAGTAAACCGGAAGTGAAGCATCGGAATCTAAAACTAGTCTTAAAGGAAAGGCTCAAATCATAGAATGTAAGAAGAGTCAGTCCCCTTGTATTTATGTCGGCATTGTGCCTTTTGTATTTAATTCAGATGCAATTTTTGAGCCTTATCGTGAACAAGAATGTCCAAGGGATACAGTAAACCGAAAGTGAAGCAACTGAATAAAAAAACTGGTCTCACAGGAAAGGCTCACATCATAGAATGTATGAAGGGGCAGTCCTCTTGTACTTAAATCGGCACTGTGCCTTTTGTATTCAATTCCGATCCAATTTCTGTGCTTCATCGTCTATAAGAATGTCCAAGGGATACAGTAAACCTGAAGTGAGGCATCGGAATCTAAAACTGGTCTTACAGGATAGGCCTTAATCATAGAATGTAAGAAGAGTCAGTCCCCTTGTATTTATGTCGGCATTGTGCATTTTGTATTTAATTCAGATGCAATTATAGAGCTTCATCGTCAACAACAATGACCAAGGGATTCAGTAAACCGGAAGTGAACCATCGGAATTCAAAACTGGTCTTACAGGAAAGGCTCAAATCATAGAATGTAAATAGAGTCAGTTTTCTTGTACTTAAGTCGGCATTGTACTTTTTGAATTTAATTCCGATGCAATTTCTGTGTTTCATCGTCAATAAGAAGGTCCAAGGGAGACAGGGAACCTGAAGTGAAGCATCAGAATCTAAAACTGGTCTCACAGGAGAGTTTCAAATCATAGACATTAAGAAGGGTCAGACGTCTTGTACTTAAGTCGGCATTGTGCCTTTTGTATTTAATTCCGATGGAATTTCTGTGTTTCATAGTCAATATGAAGGTCCAAGGGATACAGTAAACCTGAAGTGAAGCATCGGAATCAAAAGCTGGTCTCGCAGGAAAGGCTCGAAACACATACAGGAAGAAGACTCAGTATTCTTGTATTTACATCGGCATTGTTCATTTTGTATTTAATTCCAATGCAATTTCTGTGTTTCATAGTCAATATGAAAGTGCAAGGAATACAGTAAGCCTGAAGTGAAGCTTCTGAATCTAAAACTGGTCTCATAGGAAAGGCTGAAAGCATAGACACATAGAAGAGTCATTCTTCTTGTACTTGAGTCGGCATTGTGCCTTTTGTATTTAATTACGATGCAATTCCTGTGTTTCATCGTCAGTAAGAAGGTCCCAGAGACTCAGTAAACCTAAAGTGCAGCATCGGAATCTAAAACTGGTCTCACAGGAAAGGCCCAAGCATAGAATGTAAGAAGAGTCAGACCTCTTGTACTTACTCGGCATTGTGCCTTTTGTATTTAATTCCGATGACATTTCTGTGTTTCATCATCAATATGAAGGTCCAAGGGATACAGTAAACCTGAAGTGAAGCATCGGAATCAAAAACTGGTCTCGCAGGAAAGGCTCCAAACACATACAGGAAGTAGACTCAGTCATCTTGGACTTACATCGGCATTGTGCATTTTGTATTTAATTCCGATGCTATTTCTGTCTTTCATAGTCAATATGAACGTACAAGGAATACAGTAAGCCTGAAGTGAAGCTTCTGAATCTAAAACTGGTCTTATAGGAAAGGCTGAAAACATAGACAGTTAGAAGAGTCATTCTTCTTGTACTTCAGTCGGCATTGTGACTGTTGTATTTAATTCTGATGCAATTTCTGTGTTTCATGGTCAATAAGAAGGTACAAGGGATACAGTAAACCTAAAGTGAAGGATCGGAAACTAAAAGTGGTCTCACTGGAAAGGCTCAAATCATAGAATGTATGAAGGGTCAGTCCTCTTTTACTTAAGTCGCCACTGTGCCTTTTGTATTTACTTCCGATGAAATTTCTGTGTTTCATCATCAATATGAAGGTCCAAGGGATACAGTAAACCTGAAGTGAAGCATCGGAATCAAAAACTGGTCTCGCAGGAAAGGCTCGAAACACATACAGGAAGAAGACTCAGTATTCTTGTATTTACATCGGCATTGTGCATTTTGTATTTAATTCCAATGCAATTTCTGTGTTTCATAGTCAATATGAACGTGCAAGGAATACAGTAAACCTGAAGTGAAGCATCTGAATCTAAAACTGGTATCATAGAAAAGGCTGAAAGCATAGACAGTTAGAAGAGTCATTCTTCTTGTATTTAAGCCGGCATTGTGCCTTTTGTATTTAATTCCGATGCAATTTCTGGCTTTCATCGTCAAAAGAATGTCCAAGGGATACAGTAAACCTGAAGTGAGGCATCGGAATCTAAAACTGGTCTTACAGGATAGGCATTTATCATAGAATGTAAGAAGAGTGAGTCCCCTTGTTTTTATGTCGGCATTGTGCCTTTTGTATTTAATTCAGATGCAATTTTTGAGCTTCATCGTCAACAAGAATGTCCAAGGGATACAGTAAACCGGAAGTGAAGCATCGGAATCTAAAACTAGTCTTAAAGGAAAGGCTCAAATCATAGAATGTAAGAAGAGTCAGTCCCCTTGTATTTATGTCGGCATTGTGCCTTTTGTATTTAATTCAGATGCAATTTTTGAGCCTTATCGTGAACAAGAATGTCCAAGGGATACAGTAAACCGAAAGTGAAGCAACTGAATAAAAAAACTGGTCTCACAGGAAAGGCTCACATCATAGAATGTATGAAGGGTCAGTCCTCTTGTACTTAAATCGGCACTGTGCCTTTTGTATTCAATTCCGTCCAATTTCTGTGCTTCATCGTCTATAAGAATGTCCAAGGGATACAGTAAACCTGAAGTGAGGCATCGGAATCTAAAACTGGTCTTACAGGATAGGCCTTAATCATAGAATGTAAGAAGAGTCAGTCCCCTTGTATTTATGTCGGCATTGTGCATTTTGTATTTAATTCAGATGCAATTATAGAGCTTCATTGCCAACAACAATGACCAAGGGATTCAGTAAACCGGAAGTGAACCATCGGAATTCAAAACTGGTGTTACAGGAAAGGCTCAAATCATAGAATGTAAATAGAGTCAGTTTTCTTGTACTTAAGTCGGCATTGTACTTTTTGAATTTAATTCCGATGCAATTTTTGTGTTTCATCGTCAATAAGAAGGTCCAAGGGAGACAGGGAACCTGAAGTGAAGCATCAGAATCTAAAACTGGTCTCACAGGAGAGTTTCAAATCATAGACATTAAGAAGGGTCAGACGTCTTGTACTTAAGTCGGCATTGTGCCTTTTGTATTTAATTCCGATGGAATTTCTGTGTTTCATAGTCAATATGAAGGTCCAAGGGATACAGTAAACCTGAAGTGAAGCATCGGAATCAAAAGCTGGTCTCGCAGGAAAGGCTCGAAACACATACAGGAAGAAGACTCAGTATTCTTGTATTTACATCGGCATTGTTCATTTTGTATTTAATTCCAATGCAATTTCTGTGTTTCATAGTCAATATGAAAGTGCAAGGAATACAGTAAGCCTGAAGTGAAGCTTCTGAATCTAAAACTGGTCTCATAGGAAAGGCTGAAAACATAGACACATAGAAGAGTCATTCTTCTTGTACTTGAGTCGGCATTGTGCCTTTTGTATTTAATTACGATGCAATTCCTGTGTTTCATCGTCAGTAAGAAGGTCCCAGAGACTCAGTAAACCTAAAGTGCAGCATCGGAATCTAAAACTGGTCTCACAGGAAAGACCCAAGCATAGAATGTAAGAAGAGTCAGACCTCTTGTACTTACTCGGCATTGTGCCTTTTGTATTTAATTCCGATGACATTTCTGTGTTTCATCATCAATATGAAAGTCCAAGGGATACAGTAAACCTGAAGTGAAGCATCGGAATCAAAAACTGGTCTCGCAGGAAAGGCTCCAAACACATACAGGAAGTTGACAGTCTTCTTGGACTTACATCGGCATTGTGCATTTTGTATTTAATTCCGAAGCAATTTCTGTGTCATAATCAATATGAACGTACAAGGAATACAGTAAGCCGGAAGTGAAGCATCTGAATCTAAAACTGGTCTCATAGGAAAGGCTGAAAGCAAAGACAGTTAGAAGAGTTATTATTCTTGTACAGAAGTCGGCGTTGTGCCTTTTGTATTTAATTCCGATGCAATTTCTATGTTTCATCGTCAATAAGAAGGTCCAAGGGATACAGTAAATTTAAAGTGAAGCATCGGAATCTAAAAGTGGTCTCACTGGAAAGGCTCAAATCATAGAATGTATGTAGGGTCTGTCCTCTTCTACTTAAGTCGGCACTGTGCCTTTTGTATTTAATTCCGATGCAATTTCTGTGCTTCATCGTCAATAAGATTGTCCAAGAGATACAGTAAACCTGAGGTGAAGCATCGGAATCTAAAACTGGTCTCACAGGAAAGTTTAAAATCATAGACATTAAGAAGAGTCAGTCTTCTAGTACTTAAGTCGGCATTGTGCCTTTTTCATGTAATTCCGACGCAATTTCTGTATTTCATCGTCAATAGGAAGGTCCAAGGGATACTGTAAACCTGAAGTGAAGCATCGGAATGTAAAACTGGTCTCACCGGATAGGTTCATAACATAGACATTTAGAGGATTCAGACTTCTTGTACTTAAGTCGGCATTGTGCCTTTTATAATTAATTTCGATGCAATTTCTATGTTTCATCGTCAATAAGAAGATCCAACGGATACAGTAAACCTGAAGTGAAGCATCGGAAACTATATCTGCTCTAATTGGAAAGGCTGAAAACATAGACAGTAAGAAGAGCCGGTCTTCTTGTACTTAAGTCGACATTGTGCGTTTTGTATTTAATTCTTCTGCAATTTCTGTGTTTCATCGTCAATATGAAGGTCTAAAGGATACAGTAAACCTGAAGAGAAGCATCGGAATATAAACTGGTCTCACAGGAAACGTTCTAAACATAGAGAGTAAGAAGTGTCAGTCTCCTTGTACTTAAGTCTCCATTGTGCCTTTTGTATTTAATTCCGATGCAATTTCTGTGTTTCATCGTTAGTAGGAAGGTCCAAGGGATACAGCAAACCTGAAGTGAAGCATCGGAATCTAAAACTGGTCTCACAGGAAAGGTTCAAAACATAGACAGTAACCAGAGTCAGTCTTCCTATACTTAAGTCGACATTGTGCCCTTTGTTATTTAATTCCGATGCGATTTCTGTGTTTCATCGTCAATATGAAGGTCTACGGGATACAGTAAACCTGAAGTAAGGCATCGGAATTTGAAACTAATCTTACAGGAATGATTCAAAACATAGACATTAAGAAGAGCAAGTGTTCTTGTACTTTTGTCGACATTGTGCCATTTGTATTTAATTCCGATGCAATTTCTGTGTTTCATCGTCAATAAGAAGGTCCAAGGGATACAGTAAACCTGATGTGAAGTGTCGGAATCTAAAACTGGTCTCACAGGATAGGCTAATATCATAGAATGTAAGAAGATTCAGTCCTCTTGTACTTAAGTCGGCATTATGCCTTTTGTATTTAATTACGATGCAATATCTGTGTTTCATCGTCAATATGAAGGTCCAAGGGATACAGTAAACCTGAGGTGAACATCGGAATCTAAAACTGGTCTCACAGGAAAGGTTCAAATCATAGACAGTAAGAAGAGCCAGTGTACTTGTACTTTAGGCGACATTTTGCCATTTGAATTTAATTCCGATTCAACTTCTGTGTTTCATCGCGCAATAAGAAGGTCCAAGGAATACAGTAAACCTTAAATGAAGCATCGGAATCTAAATCTCGGCTCATAGGAAACGCTGAAAACGTAGACAGTAAGAAGACCCGGTCTTCTTGTACTTAAGTCGACATTGTGCGTTTTGTATTTAATTCCGATGCAATTTCTGTGTTTCATCGCCAATATGAAGGTCCAAGGGAGACAGTAAACCTAAAGTGAAGCCTCGGAATCTAAAACTGGTCTCAGAGGAATGGTTTAAAATATAGACAGTAAGAAGAGCCAGTGTTCTTGTACTTTTGTGGACATTGAGCCATTTGCATTTAATTCCGATGCAATATCTGTGTTTCATTGCCAATATGAAGGTCCAAGGGATACAGTAAACATGAAGTATAGCATCGGAATCTAAAACTGGTCCCACAGAAAAGGTTCAAAACATAGACAATAAGAAGGGTCAGATTTCTTGTACTTAAGTGGACATTGTGCGTTTTGTATTTAATTCTTCTGCAATTTCTGTGTTTCATCGTCAATATGAAGGTCTAAAGGATACAGTAAACCTGAAGAGAAGCATCGGAATCTAAAACTGGTCTCACAGGAAACGTTCTAAACATACAGAGTAAGAAGTGTCAGTCTCCTTGTACTTAAGTCGGCATTGTGCCTTTTGTATTTTATTCCGATGCAATTTCTGTGTTTCATCGTTAGTAAGAAGGTCCAAGGGATACAGTAAACCTGAAGTGAAGCATCGGAATCTAAAACTGGTCTCACAGGAAAGGTTCAAAACATAGACAGTAACAAGAGTCAGTCTTCCTATACTTAAGTCGACATTGTGCCCTTTGTTATTTAATTCCGATGCGATTTCTGTGTTTCATCGTCAATATGAAGGTCTACAGGATACAGTAAACCTGAAGTAAGGCATCGGAATTTGAAACTAATCTCACAGGAATGATTCAAAGCATAGCCATTAAGAAGAGCAAGTGTTCTTGTACTTTTGTCGACATTGTGCCATTTGTATTTAATTCCGATGCAATTTCTGTGTTTCATCGTCAATAAGAAGGTCCAAAGGATACAGTAAACCTGATGTGAAGTGTCGGAATCTAGAAATGGTCTCACGGAAAAGGTTCAACACATTGACAGTAAGAAGATTCAGTGTCCTTGTACGTAAGTCGGCATTGTGCTTTTTGTATTAAATTCGGATGGAATTTCTGTACTTCATCGTTAATAAGAAGGTCCAAGGTATACAGTAAACCTGAAGTGAAGCATCGGATTCTGAAACTGAACTCACTGGAGAGGTTCAAATCATAGCAAGTTAGAGTGTCCGTCCTCTTGTACTTAAGTCGGGATTGTGCCTTTTGTATTAAATTCTGATGCAATTTCTGTGTTTCATCGTCAATAAGAAGGTCCAAGGTATTCAGTAAACCTGAAGTGAAGCATCGGAATCTAAAACTGGACTCACAGGGCAGGTTCAAATAATAGAAAGTTAGAGTGTCAGTCCTCTTGTTCTTAAGTCGGCATTGTGCCTTTTGTATTAAATTCGGATGCAAATTCTGTGTTTCATCGTCAATAAGAAGGTACAAGGGATACAGTAATCCTGAAGTGAAGCATCGGAATCCAAAACTTGACTCACCGGAAAAGTTCAAATCATAAAATGTTAGAGTGTCAGTCCTCTTGAACTTAAGTCGGCATTGTGCCTTTTGTATTAACGTCGGATTCAATTTCTGAGTTTCATCGTCAATAATAAGTTCCAAGAGATACAGTATACCTGAAGTGAAGCATCGGAATCTTAAACTGGACTCACAGGAGAGGTTCAAATCATAGAAACTTAGAGTGACAGTCCTCTTGTACTTATGTCGGCATTGTGCCTTTTGTATTATATTCGGATGCAATTTCTGTATTTCAGCGTCAATAAGAAGATCAAAGGTATGCAGTAAACCTGAAGTGAAGCATCGGAATCTAAAACTGGACTCATAGGAGAGGTTCAAATCATTGAAAGTTAGAGTGTCAGTCCTCTTGTACTTATGTCGGCATTGTTCCTTTTGTATTAAATTGGGATGCAATTTATGTGTTTCATCGTCAATAAGAAGGTCCAAGGTATACAGTAAACCTGAAGTGAAGCATCGGAATCTAAAACTGGACTCACAGGCGAGGTTCAAATCATAGAAAGTTAGAGTGTCAGTCCTCTTGTACTTAAGTCGGCATTGTGTCTTTTGTATTAGATTCGGATGCAATTTCTGTATTTAATCGTCAGTAAGAAGGTCCAAGGGATACACTGAACCCGACGTGAAGCATCTGAATCTAAAACTGGGCTCACAGGAGAGGTTCAAATCATAGAAAGTTTGAGTGACAGTCCTCTTGTACTTAAGTCGGCATTGTGCCTTTTGTATTAAATTCGGATGCAATTTCTGTGTTTCATCGTCAATAAGTAGGTCCAAGGGATACAGTAAACCTGAAGTGAAGCATCGTAATCTAAAACTGGACTCACAGGAGAGGTTCAAATCATAGAAAGTTAGAGTGTCAGTCCTCTTGTTCTTATGTCGGCATTGTGCCTTTTGTATCAAATTCGGATGCAATTTCTGTGTTTCATCGTCAATAAGAAGGTGCAAGGGATACAGTAAACCTGAAGTGAAGCATCATAATCTAAAACTGGACTCACAGGAAAGGTTCAAATCATAGAAAGTTAGAGTGTCAGTCTTCTTGTACTTAAGTCGGCATTGTGCCTTTTGTATTAAATTCGGATGCAATTTCTGTGCTTAATCGTAAATCAGAAGGTCCAAGGTATACAGTAAACATGAAGTGAAGCATCGGAATCTAAAACTGGACTCACAGGAGAGGTTCAAATCATAGAAAGTTAGAGTGTCAGTCCTCTTGTTCTTAAGTCGGCATTGTACCTTTTGAATTTAATTCCGATGCAATTTCTGTACCTCATCGTCAATAAGAAGGTAAAAGGGATACAGTGAATCTGAAGTGAAACATCGGAATCCAAAACTGAACTCAGAGGAGCGTTTCAAATCATAGTAAGTTAGAGTATCAGTCCACTTGTACTTAAGTCGGCATTGTGATTTTTGAATTTAATTCCGATGCAATTTCTGTGCTTCATCGTCAATAAGAAGGTCTCAGGGATACACTAAACCTGACGTGAAGCATCGGAATCTAAAACTGGACTTACAGGACAGGTTCAAATCATAGAAAGTTAGAGTGTCAGTCCTCTTGTACCTAAGTCGGCATTGTGCCTTTTGTATTAAATTCGGATGCAATTTCTGTGTTTCATCGTTAATAAGAAGGTCCAAGGTATACAGTAAACCTGAAGTGAAGCATCGGAATCTGAAACTGAACTCACAGGAGAGGTTCAAATCATAGCAAGTTAGAGTGTCTGTCCTCTTGTACTTAAGTCGGGATTGTGCCTTTTGTATTAAATTCCGATGCAATTTCTGTGTTTCATCGGCAATAAGAAGGTCCAAGGGATACAGTAAATCTGAAATGAAACATCTGAAACTAAATTTGGTCTCATAGGAAATGCTGAAAGCATGGACATTAAGAAGAGCCGGTCTTATTGTACTTAATTCGACATTGTGCGATTTGTCTTAAATTCGGATGCCATTTCTGTGTTTCACCGTCAGTATGAAGGTCTAAGGGACACAGTAAACATGAGGTGAAGCATCGGAATCTAAAACTGTTCTCACAGGAAAGGTTCAAATCATAGACAGTAAGAAAGGCCATTGCTCTTGTACTTTAGTCGACATTGCGCCTTTTGTATTTAATTCCGATGCAATGTCTGTGTTACATCGTCAATAAGAAGGTCCAAGGGATACAGTAAACCTGAAGTGAAGCATCGGAATCTAAAAATGATCTAACAGGAAAGGTTCGAAACATAGACAGTAAGAAGATTCGGTCTTCTTGTACTTAAGTTGGCATTGTGCCTATTTGTATTTATTTCCGTTGCAATTTCTGTATTTCATCGTCAATGAGAAGTTCCTAGGGATACAGTAAACCTGAAGTGATGCATCGGAATCTAAAAGTGGTCTCATAGGATAGGTACAAAACATAGACATTAAGAAGAGTCAGACTTCTTGTACCAAAGTCGGCATTGTGCCTTTTGTATTTAAATCCAATGCAATTTCTGTGTTTCATCATCAATAAGAAGGTCAAAGGGATACAGTGAACCTGAAGTGAAGCATTGCAATCTAAAACTGGTCTCACAGGAGAAGCTCAAATCATAGAATGTAAGAAGAGTCAGTCCTCTTGTACTTACAGTCGGCATTATGCCTTTTGTATTTAATTCCGATGCAATTTCTGTGATTAATCGTCAATACGAAGGTCGAAGGGATACAGTAAATCTGAAATGAAGCATCGGAATCTATATCTGGACTCATAGGAAAGGCTGAAAACATAGACATTAAGAAAAGCCGGTCTTATTGTACTTAAGTCGACTTTGTGCGTTTTGCATTAAATTCGGATGCAATTTCTGTGTTTCATCGTCAATATGAAGGTCTAAGGGATATAGTAAACCTGAGGTGAAGCATCGGAATCTAAAACTGGTCTCACAGTAAAGGTTCAAATCATAGACAGTAAGAAGAGTCAGACTTCTTGTACATAAGTCGGCATTGTGCCTTTTGTATTTAATTCCGATGCAATTTCTGTGTTTCATCGTGAATGTGAAGGTCCAAGGGATACAGTAAACCTGAGGTGAAGCATCGGAATCTAAAACAGATCTTACAGGAATGGTTCAAAACATAGACAGTAAGGAGAGACGGTATTCTTGTACTTTAGTCGAAATTGTGTCATTTGTATTTAATTCCGATGCAATTTCTGTGTTTCATCATTAATGTGAAGGTCCAAGGGATACAGTAAATCTGAGGTGAAGCATCGGAATCTAAAACTGGTCTCACAGGAATGGTTCAAAACATAGACAGTAAGGAGAGCCAGTGTTCTTGTAGTTTAGTCGACATTGTGCCATTTGTATTTAATTCCGATGCAATTTCTGTGTTTCATCGTCAATAAGAAGGTCGAAGGGATACAGTAAACCTGAAATGAAGCATCGGAATCTAAATCTGGTCTCATAGGAAAGGCTGAAAACATAGACATTAAGAAGAGCCGGTCTTATTGTACTTAATTCGACATTGGGCGTTTTGTATTAAATTGGCATGCAATTTCTGTGTTTCATCGACAGTATGAAGGTCTAAGGGATACAGTAAACCTGAGGTTAAGCATCGGAATGTAAAACTGGCCTCACAGGAAAGGTCCAATTCATAGACAGTAACAAGAGTCAGTCTTCTTGTACTTAAGCCGGCATTGTGCCTTTTGTAAATAATTCCGATGCAAATTCTGTGTTTCATCGTCAATAAGAAGGTCCAAGGGATACAGTAAACCTTGAGTGAAGCATCGGAATCTAAAACTGGTCTCGCAGGAAAGGCTCCAAACACATACAGGAAGAAGACTCAGTATTCTTGTACTTACATCGGCCTTGTGCATTTTGTATTTAATTCCAATGCAATTTCTGTGATTCAAAGTCAATATGAACGTACAAGGAATACAGTAAACCTGAAGTGAAGCATCTGAAACTAAAATTGGTTTCATAGGAAATGCTGAAAGCATAGACAGTTAGAAGAGTCATTCCTCTTGTACTTTAGTCGACATTGCGCGTTTTGTATTTAATTCCGATGCAATTTCTGTGTATCATGGTCAGCAAGAAGGTCCAAGGGATACAGTAAACCTGAAGTGAAGCATCGGAATCTAAAACAGATCGAACAGGAAAGGTTCAAAACATAGACAGTTAGAAGAGTCAGACTTCTTGTACTGAAGTCGGCATTGTGCCTTTTGTATTTAATTCCGATGTAATTTCTATGTTTCATCATCAATAAGAAGATCTAAGGGGTACAGTCAACCTGAAGTGAAGCATCGGAATCTAAACGTGGTCTAACAGGAAAGGTTGAAACATAGACAGTAAGAAGAGTCAGTGTTGTTGTACTTAAGTCGGCATTGTGCCTTTTGTATTTAATTCCGATGAAATTTCTGTGTTTCATCTTCAATAAGAAGGTCCAAGGGAGACAATAAATCTGAAGTGAAACTTCGCAATCTAAAACTGGTCTCACAGGAAAGGCTTAAATCATAGAATGTAAGAAGAGTCAGTTCTCTTGTATTTATGTCGGCATTGTGCCTTTTGTATTTAATTCCGATGCAATTTCTGTGTTTCATCGTAGCAAGAAGTTCCAAGGGATACAGTAAACCTGAAGTGAAGCATCGGAATCCAAAACTGGATTCACAGGATAGGTTCAAAACATAGACAGTAAGAAGAGTCAGCCTTCTTGTACTTAAGCCGGCATTGTGCCTTTTGTAAAGAATTCCGATGCAATTTCTGTGTTTCATCGTCAATAAGAAGGTCCAAGGGATACAGTAAACCTTAAGTGAAGCATCGGAATCTAAAACTGGTCTCACTGGAAAGGCTCAAATCATAGAATGTATGAAGGGTCAGTCCTCTTGTACTTAAGTCGGCACTCTGCCATTTGTATTAAATTCCGATGCAATTTTTGAGCTTCATCGTCAATAAGAATGTCCAAGGGATACAGTAAACCGGAAGTGAAGCATCGGAATCTAAAACTGGTCTTACAGGAAAGACTCAAATCATAGAATGTAAATAGAGTCAGTTTTCTTGTACTTAAGTCGGCATTGTACTTTTTGAATTTAATTCCTATGCAATATCTGTGTTTCATCGTCAATATAAAGGTCCAAGGGATACAGGAAACCTGAAGTGAAGCATCCGACTCTAAAACTGGTCTCACAGGATTGGTTCAAAACATGGACATTAAGAAAGGTCAGACTTCTTGTACTGAAGTCGACATTGTGACTTTTGTATTTAATTCCGATGCAATTTCTGTGTTTCATCGTCAATATGAAGGTCTAAGGGATACCGTAAACCTGAGGTGATGCATCGGAATCTAAAACTGGTCTCCCAGGAAAGGTTCAAATCATAGACAGTAAGAAGAGCCAGTGTTGTTGTACTTTAGTCGACATTGCGCCTATTGTATTTAATTCCGATGCAATTTCTGTGTATCATCGTCAATAAGAAGGTCCAAGGGATACAGTAACCCTGAAATGAAGCATCTGAATCTAAAATTGGTCTCACACGAAAGGCTCAAATCATAGAATGTATGAAGGGTCAGTCCTCTTGTACTTAGGTCGGCACTGTGCTTTTGTATTTCATTCCGATGCAATTTCTGTGTTTCATCGTGAATAAGAACGTCCAAGGGACACAGAAAACCTGAAGTGAAGCATCGGAATCCAAAACTGGTCTCACAGGAAGGGTTCAAATCATAGAATGTATAAAGGGTCAGTCCTCTTGTACTTAGGTCGGCACTGTGCCTTTTGTATTTCATTCCGATGCAATTTCTGTGTCTCATCGTTAGTAAGAAGTTCCAAGGGATACAGTAAACCTTAAGTGAAGCATCGGAATCCAAACCTGGATTCACAGGATAGGTTCAAAACATAGACAGTAAGAAGAGTCAGACGTCTTGTACTTAAGCCGGCATTGTGCCTTTTGTAAAGAATTCCGATGCAATTTCTGTGTTTCATCGTCAATAAGAAGGTCCAAGGGATACAGTAAACCTTAAGTGAAGCATCGGAATCAAAAACTGGTCTCACAGAAAAGGCTCAAATCATAGAATGTATGAAGGGTTAGTCCTCTTGTACTTAAGTCGGCACTCTGCCATTTGTATTTAATTCCGATGCAATTTTTGAGCTTGATCGTCAATAAGAATGTCCAAGGGATACAGTAAACCAGACGTGAAGCATCGGAATCTAAAACTGGTCTTACAGGAAAGACTCAAATCATAGAATGTAAATAGTGTAAGTTTTCTTGTACTTAAGTCGGCATTGTACTTTTTGAATTTAATTCCGATGCATTTTCTGTGTTTCATAGTCAATATGAACGTTCAAGGAATACAGTAAACCTTAAGTGAAGCATCGGAATCTAAAACTGGTCTCACAGGAAAGGCTCATATCATAGAATGTATGATGTGTCAGTCCTCTTGTAATTAAGTCGGCACTGTGCTTTTGTATTTAATTCCGATCCAATTTCTGTGCTTCATCGTCATTAAGAATGTTTAAGGGATACAGTAAACATAAAATGAAGCATCGGAATCCAAAACTGGTCTCACAGGATAGGTTCAAAACATGGACATTAAGAAGGGTCAGACTTCTTGTACTAAAGTCGGCATTGTGACTTTTGTATTTAATTCCGATGCAATTTCTGTGTATCATCGTCAATAAGAAGGTCCAAGGCATACAGTAAACCTGAAGTGAAGCATCGGAATCCAAAACTGGTCTCACAGGAAGGGTACAAATCATAGAATGTATGAAGGGTCAGTCCTCTTGTACTTAGGTCGGCACTGTGCCTTTTGTATTTCATTCCGATGCAATTTCTGTGTTTCATCGTCAATATGAAGGTCCGAGGGATACAGTAAACCTGTAGTGAAGCATCGGAATAATAAAATGGTCTCACAGGAAAAGCTCCAAACACATACAGGAAGTAGACTCAGTCATCTTGGACTTACATCGGCATTGTGCATTTTGTATTTAATTCCGATGCTATTTCTGTCTTTCATAGTCAATATGAACGTACAAGGAATACAGTAAGCCTGAAGTGAAGCTTCTGAATCTAAAACTGGTCTTATAGGAAAGGCTGAAAACATAGACAGTTAGAAGAGTCATTCTTCTTGTACTTCAGTCGGCATTGTGACTGTTGTATTTAATTCCGATGCAATTTCTGTGTTTCATGGTCAATAAGAAGGTACAAGATACAGTAAACCTAAAGTGAAGGATCGGAATCTAAAAGTGGTCTCACTGGAAAGGCTCACATCATAGAATGTATGAAGGGTCAGTCCTCTTTTACTTAAGTCGCCACTGTGCCTTTTGTATTTAATTCCAATGCAATTTTTGTGTTTCATAGTCAATATGAACGTGCAAGGAATACAGTAAACCTGAAGTGAAGCATCTGAATCTAAAACTGGTATCATATAAAAGGCTGAAAGCATAGACAGTTAGAAGAGTCATTCTTCTTGTACTTAAGCCGGCATTGTGCCTTTTGTATTTAATTCCGATGCAATTTCTGGCTTTCATCGTCAACAAGAATGTCCAAGGGATACAGTAAACCGGAAGTGAAGCATCGGAATCTAAAACTAGTCTTAAAGGAAAGGCTCAAATCATAGAATGTAAGAAGAGTCAGTCCCCTTGTATTTATGTCGGCATTGTGCCTTTTGTATTTAATTCAGATGCAATTTTTGAGCCTTATCGTGAACAAGAATGTCCAAGGGATACAGTAAACCGAAAGTGAAGCAACTGAATAAAAAAACTGGTCTCACAGGAAAGGCTCTCATCATAGAATGTATGAAGGGTCAGTCCTCTTGTACTTAAATCGGCACTGTGCCTTTTGTATTCAATTCGGATCCAATTTCTGTGCTTCATCGTCTATAAGAATGTCCAAGGGATACAGTAAACCTGAAGTGAGGCATCGGAATCTAAAACTGGTCTTACAGGATAGGCCTTAATCCTAGAATGTAAGAAGAGTCAGTCCCCTTGTATTTATGTCGGCATTGTGCATTTTGTATTTAATTCAGATGCAATTATAGAGCTTCATCGTCAACAACAATGACCAAGGGATTCAGTAAACCGGAAGTGAACCATCGGAATTCAAAACTGGTCTTACAGGAAAGGCTCAAATCATAGAATGTAAATAGAGTCAGTTTTCTTGTACTTAAGTCGGCATTGTACTTTTTGAATTTAATTCCGATGCAATTTCTGTGTTTCATCGTCAATAAGAAGGTCCAAGGGAGACAGGGAACCTGAAGTGAAGCATCAGAATCTAAAACTGGTCTCACAGGAAAGTTTCAAATCATAGACATTAAGAAGGGTCAGACGTCTTGTACTTAAGTCGACATTGTGCCTTTTGTATTTAATTCCGATGGAATTTCTGTGTTTCATACTCAATATGAAGGTCCAAGGGATACAGTAAACCTGAAGTGAAACATCGGAATCAAAAGCTGGTCTCGCAGGAAAGGCTCGAAACACATACAGGAAGAAGACTCAGTATTCTTGTATTTACATCGGCATTGTTCATTTTGTATTTAATTCCAATGCAATTTCTGTGTTTCATAGTCAATATGAAAGTGCAAGGAATACAGTAAGCCTGAAGTGAAGCTTCTGAATCTAAAACTGGTCTCATAGGAAAGGCTGAAAACATAGACACATAGAAGAGTCATTCTTCTTGTACTTGAGTCGGCATTGTGCCTTTTGTATTTAATTACGATGCAATTCCTGTGTTTCATCGTCAGTAAGAAGGTCCCAGAGACTCAGTAAACCTAAAGTGCAGCATCGGAATCTAAAACTGGTCTCACAGGAAAGGCCCAAGCATAGAATGCAAGAAGAGTCAGACCTCTTGTACTTACTCGGCATTGTGCCTTTTGTATTTAATTCCGATGACATTTCTGTGTTTCATCATCAATATAAAGGTCCAAGGGATACAGTAAACCTGAAGTGAAGCATCGGAATCAAAAACTGGTCTCGCAGGAAAGGCTCCAAACACATACAGGAAGTAGACTCAGTCATCTTGGACTTACATCGGCATTGTGCATTTTGTATTTAATTCCGATGCTATTTCTGTCTTTCATAGTCAATATGAACGTACAAGGAATACAGTAAGCCTGAAGTGAAGCTTCTGAATCTAAAACTGGTCTTATAGGAAAGGCTGAAAACATAGACAGTTAGAAGAGTCATTCTTCTTGTACTTCAGTCGGCATTGTGACTGTTGTATTTAATTCCGATGCAATTTCTGTGTTTCATGGTCAATAAGAAGGTACAAGGGATACAGTAAACCAAAAGTGAAGGATCGGAATCTAAAAGTGGTCTCACTGGAAAGGCTCAAATCATAGAATGTATGAAGGGTCAGTCCTCTTTTACTTAAGTCGCCACTGTGACTTTTGTATTTACTTCCGATGAAATTTCTGTGTTTCATCATCAATATGAAGGTCCAAGGGATACAGTAAACCTGAAGTGAAGCATCGGAATCAAAAACTGGTCTCGCAGGAAAGGCTCGAAACACATACAGGAAGAAGACTCAGTATTCTTGTATTTACATCGGCATTGTGCATTTTGTATTTAATTCCAATGCAATTTCTGTGTTTCATAGTCAATATGAACGTGCAAGGAATACAGTAAACCTGAAGTGAAGCATCTGAATCTAAAACTGGTATCATAGAAAAGTCTGAAAGCATAGACAGTTAGAAGAGTCATTCTTCTTGTACTTAAGCCGGCATTGTGCCTTTTGTATTTTATTCCGATGCAATTTCTGGCTTTCATCGTCAATAAGAATGTCTAAGGGATACAGTAAACCTGAAGTGAGGCATCGGAATCTAAAACTGGTATTACAGGATAGGCATTTATCATAGAATGTAAGAAGAGTCAGTCCCCTTGTTTTTATGTCGGCATTGTGCCTTTTGTATTTAATTCAGATGCAATTTTTGAGCTTCATCGTCAACAAGAATGTTCAAGGGATACAGTAAACCGGAAGTGAAGCATCGGAATCTAAAACTAGTCTTAAAGGAAAGGCTCAAATCATAGAATGTAAGAAGAGTCAGTCCCCTTGTATTTATGTCGGCATTGTGCCTTTTGTATTTAATTCAGATGCAATTTTTGAGCCTTATCGTGAACAAGAATGTCCAAGGGATACAGTAAACCGAAAGTGAAGCAACTGAATAAAAAAACTGGTCTCACAGGAAAGGCTCACATCATAGAATGTATGAAGGGTCAGTCCGCTTGTACTTAAATCGGCACTGTGCCTTTTGTATTCAATTCCAATCCAATTTCTGTGCTTCATCGTCTATAAGAATGTCCAAGGGATACAGTAAACCTGAAGTGAGGCATCGGAATCTAAAACTGGTCTTACAGGATAGGCCTTAATCATAGAATGTAAGAAGAGTCAGTCCCCTTGTATTTATGTCGGCATTGTGCATTTTGTATTTAATTCAGATGCAATTATAGAGCTTCATTGCCAACAACAATGACCAAGGGATTCAGTAAACCGGAAGTGAACCATCGGAATTCAAAACTGGTCTTACAGGAAAGGCTCAAATCATAGAATGTAAATAGAGTCAGTTTTCTTGTACTTAAGTCGGCATTGTACTTTTTGAATTTAATTCCGATGCAATTTCTGTGTTTCATCGTCAATAAGAAGGTCCAAGGGAGACAGGGAACCTGAAGTGAAGCATCAGAATCTAAAACTGGTCTCACAGGAGAGTTTCAAATCATAGACATTAAGAAGGGTCAGACGTCTTGTACTTAAGTCGGCATTGTGCCTTTTGTATTTAATTCCGATGGAATTTCTGTGTTTCATAGTGAATATGAAGGTCCAAGGGATACAGTATACCTGAAGTGAAGCATTGGAATCAAAAGCTGGTCTCGCAGGAAAGGCTCGAAACACATACAGGAAGAAGACTCAGTATTCTTGTATTTACATCGGCATTGTTCATTTTGTATTTAATTCCAATGCAATTTCTGTGTTTCATAGTCAATACGAAAGTGCAAGGAATACAGTAAGCCTGAAGTGAAGCTTCTGAATCTAAAACTGGTCTCATAAGAAAGGCTGAAAACATAGACACATAGAAGAGTCATTCTTCTTGTACTTGAGTCGGCATTGTGCCTTTTGTATTTAATTACGATGCAATTCCTGTGTTTCATCGTCAGTAAGAAGGTCCCAGAGACTCAGTAAACCTAAAGTGCAGCATCGGAATCTAAAACTGGTCTCACAGGAAAGGCCCAAGCATAGAATGTAAGAAGAGTCAGACCTCTTGTACTTACTCGGCATTGTGCCTTTTGTATTTAATTCCGATGACATTTCTGTGTTTCATCATCAATATGAAGGTCCAAGGGATACAGTAAACCTGAAGTGAAGCATCGGAATCAAAAACTGGTCTCGCAGGAAAGGCTCCAAACACATACAGGAAGTTGACAGTCTTCTTGGACTTACATCGGCATTGTGCATTTTGTATTTAATTCCGATGCAATTTCTGTGTGTCATAGTCAATATGAACGTACAAGGAATACAGTAAGCCGGAAGTGAAGCATCTGAATCTAAAACTGGTCTCATAGGAAAGGCTGAAAGCATAGACAGTTAGAAGAGTTATTATTCTTGTACAGAAGTCGGCATTGTGCCTTTTGTATTTAATTCCGATGCAATTTCTATGTTTCATCGTCAATAAGAAGGTCCAAGGGATACAGTAAATTTAAAGTGAAGCTTCGGAATCTAAAAGTGGTCTCACTGGAAAGGCTCAAATCATAGAATGTATGTAGGGTCTGTCCTCTTCTACTTAAGTCGGCACTGTGCCTTTTGTATTTAATTCCGATGCAATTTCTGTGCTTCATCGTCAACAAGATTGTCCAAGAGATACAGTAAACCTGAAGTGAAGCATCAGAATCTAAAACTGGTCTCACAGGAAAGGTTCAAAATATAGACAGTAACAAGAGTCAGTCTTCCTATACTTAAGTCGACATTGTGCCCTTTGTTATTTAATTCCGATGCGATTTCTGTGTTTCATCGTCAATATGAAGGTCTAAAGGATACAGTAAACCTGAAGTAAGGCATCGGAATTTGAAACTAATCTCACAGGAATGATTCAAAGCATAGACATTAAGAAGAGCAAGTGTTCTTGTACTTTTGTCGACATTGTGCCATTTGTATTTAATTCCGATGCAATTTCTGTGTTTCATCGTCAATAAGAAGGTCCAAGGGATACAGTAAACCTGATGTGAAGTGTCGGAATCTAGAACTGGTCTCACGGGAAAGGTTCAACACATTGACAGTAAGAAGATTCAGTGTCCTTGTACGTAAGTCGGCATTGTGCCTTTTGTATTTAATTCCGATGCAATTTCGGTGTTTCATAGTCAATATCAAGGTCCAAGGGATGCAGTAAACCTGAAGTAAAGCATCGGAATCAAAAACTGGTGTCACAGGAAAGGTTCAAATCATAGACATTAAGAAGAGTCAGTCCTCTTGTATGTATGTCGGCATTGTGCCTTTTGTATTTACTTCCGATGCAATTTCTGTGTTTCATCGTCAATAAGTAGGTCCAAGGGATACAGTAAACCTGAAGTGAAGCATCGTAATCTAAGACTGGACTCACAGGAGAGGTTCAAATCATAGAAAGTTAGAGTGTCAGTCCTCTTGTACTTAAGTCGGCATTGTGCCTTTTGTATAAAATTCGGATGCAATTTCTGTGTTTCATCGTCAATAAGAAGGTCCAAGGGATACAGTAAACCTGAAGTGAAGCATCATAATCTAAAACTGGACTCACAGGAAAGGTTCAAATCATAGAAAGTTAGAGTGTCAGTCTTCTTGTACTTAAGTCGGCATTGTGCCTATTGTATTAAATTCGGATGCAATTTCTGAGTTTCATCGTCAACAAGAAGGTCCAAGGGATACAGTAAACCTGAAGTGAAGCACCGGAAACTAAAACTGGACTCACAGGAGAGGTTCAATTCATCGGAAGTTAGAGTGTCAGTCCACTTGTACTTAAGTTGGCATTGTGCCTTTTGTATTAAATTCGGATGCAATTTCTGTGCTTCATCGTCAATCAGAAGGTCCAAGGTATACAGTAAACCTGAAGTGAAGCATCGGAATGTAAAACTGGACTCACAGGAGATGTTCAAATCATAGAAAATTAGAGTGTCAGTCCTCTTGTACTTAAGTCGGCATTGTACCTTTTGAATTTAATTCCGATGCAATTTCTGTACCTCATCGTCAATAAGAAGGTAAAAGGGATACAGTGAATCTGAAGTGAAACATCGGAATCCAAAACTGGACTCACAGGAGTGTTTCAAATCATAGTAAGTTAGAGTGTCAGTCCTCTTGTACTTAAGTCGGCATTGTGATTTTTGAATTTAATTCCGATGCAATTTCTGTGCTTCATCGTCAATAAGAAGGTCTCAGGGATACACTAAACCTGAGGTGAAGCATCGGAATCTAAAACTGGACTTACAGGACAGATTCAAATCAGAGAAAGTTAGAGTGTCAGTCCTCTTGTACCTAAATCGGCATTGTGCCTTTTGTATTAAATTCGGATGGAATTTCTGTGTTTCATCGTTAATAAGAAGGTCCAAGGTATACAGTAAACCTGAAGTGAAGCATCGGATTCTGAAACTGAACTCACTGGAGAGGTTCAAATCATAGCAAGTTAGAGTGTCCGTCCTCTTGTACTTAAGTCGGGTTTGTGCCTTTTGTATTAAATTCAGATGCAATTTCTGTGTTTCATCGTCAATAAGAAGGTCCAAGGTATTCAGTAAACCTGAAGTGAAGCATCGGAATCTAAAACTGGACTCACAGGGGAGGTTCAAATAATAGAAAGTTAGAGTGTCAGTCCTCTTGAACTTAAGTCGGCATTGTGCCTTTTGTATTAACGTCGGATTCAATTTCTGAGTTTCATCGTCAATAGGAAGTTCCAAGAGATACAGTATACCTGAAGTGAAGCATCGGAATCTTAAACTGGACTCACAGGAGAGGTTCAAATCATAGAAACTTAGAGTGACAGTCCTCTTGTACTTAAGTCGGCATTGTGCCTTTTGTATTATATTCGGATGCAATTTCTGTATTTCAGCGTCAATAAGAAGATCCAAGGTATACAGTAAACCTGAAGTGAAGCATCGGAATCTAAAACTGGACTCATAGGAGAGGTTCAAATCATTGAAAGTTAGAGTGTCAGTCCTCTTGTACTTATGTCGGCATTGTTCCTTTTGTATTAAATTCGGTTGCAATTTATGTGTTTCATCGTCAATAAGAAGGTCCAAGGTATACAGTAAACCTGAAGTGAAGCATCGGAATCTAAAACTGGACTCACAGGCGAGGTTCAAATCATAGAAAGTTAGAGTGTCAGTCCTCTTGTACTTAAGTCGGCATTGTGTCTTATGTATTATATTCGGATGCAATTTCTGTATTTAATCGTCAATAAGAAGGTCCAAGGGATACACTGAACCCGACGTGAGCATCTGAATCTAAAACTGGGCTCACAGGAGAGGTTCAAATCATAGAAAGTTTGAGTGACAGTCCTCTTGTACTTAAGTCGGCATTGTGCCTTTTGTATTAAATTCGGATGCAATTTCTGTGTTTCATCGTCAATAAGTAGGTCCAAGGGATACAGTAAACCTGAAGTGAAGCATGGTAATCTAAAACTGGACTCACAGGAGAGGTTCAAATCATAGAAAGTTAGAGTGTCAGTCCTCTTGTTCTTAAGTCGGCATTGTAGCTTTTGAATTTAATTCCGATGCAATTTCTGTACCTCATCGTCAATAAGAAGGTAAAAGGGATACAGTGAATCTGAAGTGAAACATCGGAATCCAAAACTGAACTCAGAGGAGCGTTTCAAATCATAGTAAGTTAGAGTGTCAGTCCACTTGTACTTAAGTCGGCATTGTGATTTTTGAATTTAATTCCGATGCAATTTCTGTGCTTCATCGTCAATAAGAAGGTCTCAGGGATACACTAAACCTGACGTGAAGCATCGGAATCTAAAACTGGACTTACAGGACAGGTTCAAATCATAGAAAGTTAGAGTGTCAGTCCTCTTGTACCTAAGTCGGCATTGTGCCTTTTGTATTAAATTCGGATGCAATTTCTGTGTTTCATCGTTAATAAGAAGGTCCAAGGTATACAGTAAACCTGAAGTGAAGCATCGGAATCTGAAACTGAACTCACAGGAGAGGTTCAAATCATAGCAAGTTAGAGTGTCCGTCCTCTTGTACTTAAGTCGGGATTGTGCCTTTTGTATTAAATTCAGATGCAATTTCTGTGTTTCATCGTCAATAAGAAGGTCCAAGGTATACAGTAAACCTGAAGTGAAGCATCGGAATCTAAAACTGGACTCACAGGAGAGGTTCAAATAATAGAAACTTAGAGTGTTAGTCCTCCTGTTCTTAAGTCGGCATTGTGCATTTGTATTAAATTCGGATGCAATTTCTGTGTTTCATTGTCAATACGAAGGTCCAAGAGATACAGTAAACCTGAAGTGAAGCATCAGAATCTAAAACTGGGCTCACAGGAGATGTTCAAATCATAGAAAGTTACACTTTCAGTCCTCTTGTACTTAAGTCGGCATTGTGTCTTTTGAATTTAATTCCGATGCAATTTCTGTACTTCATCGTCAATAAGATGTTAAAAGGGATACAGTGAATCTGAAGTGAAGCATCGGAATCTAAAACTGGACTCTCAGGAGCGGTTCAAATCATAGAAAGTTAGAGTGTCAGCCCTCTTGTACTTAAGCCGGCATTGTTTGCCTTTTGAATTTAATTCCGATGCAATTTCTGTGCTTCATCGACAATAAGAAGGTCGAAGGGATACACTAAACCTGAGGTAAGGCATCGGAATCTAAAACTGGACTCACAGGAGAGATTCAAATCGTAGAATTTTAAAGTGTCTCTCCGCTTGTACATAAGTCGGTATTGTGCCGATTGTATTACATTCGGATGCAATTTCTGTTTTTCATCGTCAATAAGAAGGTCCAAGGTATACAGTAAACCTGAAGTGAAACATCGGAATCAGAAACTGGACTCACTGGAGAGGTTCAAATCATAGCAAGTTAGAGCGTCAGTCCTCTTGTTCTTAAGTCGGCATTGTGCCATTTGTATTAAATTTGGATTCAATTTCTGAGTTTCTTTGTCAATAAGAAGGGCCAAGGGATACAGTAAACTTGAAGTGAAGCATCGGAATCTAAAACTGGACTCACAGGAGAAGTTCAAATCATAGAACGTTAGAGTGTCAGTCCTCTTGTATTTAAGTCGGCATTGTGCCTTTTGAATTTAATACCGATGCTATTTCTGTACTTCATCGTCAATAAGATGGAAAAAGGGATACAGTGAATCTGAAGTGAAGCATTGGAATCTAAAACTGGACTCACAGGAGAGGTTCAAATCATAGAAAGTTAGAGTGTCAGTTCTCTTGGACTTAAGTCGGCATTGTGCCTATTGTATTAAATTCGGATGCAATTTCTGTGCTTCATCGTCAATAAGAAGGTCCAAGGGATACAGAAAACCTGAAGTGAAGCATCGGAATCTAGAACTGGACTCACAGGAGAGGTTCAAATAATAGAAAGTTAGAGTGTCAGTCCTCTTGTACTTAAGTCGGCATTGTGCCTTTTCTATTAAATTCGGATGCAATTTCTGTGTTTCATCGTCAATAATCAGGTCCAAGGGATACAGTAAACCTGAAGTGATGCATCGGAAACGAAAACTGGACTCACAGGAGAGGTTCAATTCATAGAAAGTTAGAGTTTCAGTCCTCTTGTACTTAAGTCGGCATTGTGCCTTTTGAATTTAATTCCGATGCAATTTCTGTGCTTCATCGTCAATAAGAAAGTCCCAGGGATACAGTAAACCTGAAGTGAAGCATCGGAATCTAACACTGGACTCACAGGAGAGGTTCAAATCATAGAAAGTTAGAGTGTCAGTCCTCTTGTACTTAAGTCGGCATTGTGCCTTTTCAATTTAATTCCGATGCAATTTCTGTGCTTCATCGTCAATAAGAAGGTCCAAGGGATACACTAAACCTGAGGTGAAGCATCGGAATCTAAAACTTGACCAACAGGAGAGGTTCAAATCATAGAAAGTTTGAGTGTCAGTCCTCTTGTACTTAAGCCCTCATTGGGCCTTTTGTATTAAATTCGGATGCAATTTCTGTTTTTCTTCATCAATAAGAAGGTCCAAGGGATACAGTAAACCTGAAGTGAAGCATCGAAATCTTAAATTGGACTCACAGGAGAGGTTCAAATCATAGAAATTTAGACTGTCAGTCCTCTTGTACTTAAGTCGGCATTGTACCTTTTGTATTAAATTCGGATGCAATATCTGTGTCTCATCGTCAATAAGAAGGTCCAAGGGATACAGTAAACCTGAAGTGAAGCATCGGAATCTAAAACTGGACTCACAGGAGAGGTTCAAATCATAGTAATTTAGAGTGTCAGATCTCTTGTACTTAAGTCGGCATTATGCCTTTTGTATTAAATTCGGATGCAATTTCTTTGTTTCATCGTCAATAAGAAGGTCCAAGGGATACAGTAAACCAGAAGTGAAGCATCAGAATCTAAAACTGGGCTCACAGGAGATGTTCAAATCACAGAAAGTTACACTTTCAGTCCTCTTGTACTTAAGTCGGCATTGTGTCTTTTGAATTTAATTCCGATGCAATTTCTGTACTTCATCGTCAATAAGATATTAAAAGGGATACAGTGAATCTGAAGTGAAGCATCGGAATCTAAAACTGGACTCTCAGAAGCGGTTCAAATCATAGAAAGTTAGAGCGTCAGTCCTCTTGTACTTAAGTCGGCATTGTGCCATTTGTATTAAGTTTGGATTCAATTTCTGAGTTTCTTTGTCAATAAGAAGGGCCAAGGGATACAGTAAACTTGAAGTGAAGCATCGGAATCTAAAACTGGACTCACAGGAGATGTTCAAATCATAGAACGTTAGAGTGTCAGTCCTCTTGTATTTAAGTCGGCATTGTGCCTTTTGAATTTAATACCGATGCAATTTCTGTACTTCATCGTCAATAAGATGGTAAAAGGGATACAGTGAATCTGAAGTGAAGCATTGGAATCTAAAACTGGACTCACAGGAGAGGTTCAAATCATAGAAAGTTAGAGTGTCATTTCTCTTGGACTTAAGTCAGCATTGTGCCTATTGTATTAAATTCGGATGCAATTTCTGTGCTTCATCGTCAATAAGAAGGTCCAAGGGATACAGTAAACCTGAAGTGAAGCATCGGAATCTAAAACTGGACTCACAGGAGAGGTTCAAATAATAGAAAGTTAGAGTGTCAGTCCTCTTGTACTTAAGTCGGCATTGTGCCTTTTGTATTAAATTCGGATGCAATTTCTGTGTTTCATCGTCAATAATCAGGTCCAAGGGATACAGTAAACCTGAAGTGATGCATCGGAAACGAAAACTGGACTCACAGGAGAGGTTCAATTCATAGAAAGTTAGAGTGTCAGTCCTCTTGTACTTAAGTCCGCATTGTGCCTATTGAATTTAATTCCGATGCAATTTCTGTGCTTCATCGTCAATAAGAAAGTCCCAGGGATACAGTAAACCTGAAGTGAAGCATCGGAATCTAACACTGGACTCACAAGAGAGGTTCAAATCATAGAAAGTGAGAGTGTCAGTCCTCTTGTACTTAAGTCGGCATTGTGCCTTTTGAATTTAATTCCGATGCAATTTCTGTGCTTCATCGTCAATAAGAAGGTCCAAGGGATACACTAAACCTGAGGTGAAGCATCGGAATCTAAAACTTGACTAACAGGAGAGGTTCAAATCATAGAAAGTTAGAGTGTCAGTCCTCTTGTACTTAAGCCGGCATTGGGCCTTTTGTATTAAATTCGGATGCAATTTCTGTTTTTCTTCGTCAATAAGAAGGTCCAAGGGATACAGTAAACCTGAAGTGAAGCATCGGAATCTAAAACTGGACACACAGGAGAGGTTCACATCATAGAAAGTTAGTGTCAGTCCTCTTGTACTTGAGTCGGCATTGTGAAATTTGTATTATATTCGGATGCAATTTCTGTGTTTCATCGTCAATAAGAAGGTCCAAGGCATACAGTAAACCTGAAGTGAAGCATCGGTAAATAAAACTGGACTCACAGGGGAGGTTCAAATAATAGAAAGTTAGAGGTTCAGTCCTCTAGTACTTATGTCGGCATTGTGCCATTTGTATTAAATTCGGATGTGATTTCTGTGCTTCATCGTCAATAAGAAGGTCCAAGGTATACAATAAACCTGAAGTGAAGCATCGGAATCTAAAACTGGACTCACAGGAGAGGTTCAAATCATAGAAAGTTAGAGTGTCAGTCCTCTTGTACTTAAGTCGGCATTGTGACTTTTGTATTAAATTGGGATGCAATTTCTGTGTTTCATTGTCAATAACAAGGTCCAAGGGATACAGTAAACCTGAAGTGAAGCATCGGAATCTAAAACTGGACTCACAGGGCAGGTTCAAATAATAGAAAGTTTGAGTGTCGGTCCTCTTGTTCTTAAGTCGGCATTGTGCATTTGTATTAAATTCGGATGCAATTTCTGTGTTTCATCGTCAATACGAAGGTCCAAGGGATACAGTAAACCTGAAGTGAAGCATCAGAATCTAAAACTGGGCTCACAGGAGATGTTCAAATCATAGAAAGTTACACTTTCAGTCCTCTTGTACTTAAGTCGGCATTGTGTCTTTTGAATTTAATTCCGATGCAATTTCTGTACTTCATCGTCAATAAGATGTTAAAAGGGATACAGTGAATCTGAAGTGAAGCATCGGAATCTAAAACTGGACTCTCAGGAGCGGTTCAAATCATAGAAAGTTAGAGTGCCAGCCCTCTTGTACATAAGTCGGCATTGTTTGCCTTTTGAATTTAATTCCGATGCAATTTCTGTGCTTCATCGACAATAAGAAGGTCGAAGGGATACACTAAACCTGAGGTAAGGCATCGGAATCTAAAACTGGACTCACAGGAGAGGTTCAAGTAATAGAAACTTAGAGTGTCAGTCCTCTTGTTCTTAAGTCGGCATTGTGCATTTGTATTAAATTCGGATGCAATTTCTGTGTTTCATCGTCAATACGAAGGTCCAAGGGATACAGTAAACCTGAAAGGAAGCATCAGAATCTAAAACTGGGCTCACAGGAGATGTTCAAATCATAGAAAGTTACACTTTCAGTCCTCTTGTACTTAAGTCGGCATTGTGTCTTTTGAATTTAATTCCGATGCAATTTCTGTACTTCATCGTCAATAAGATGTTAAAAGGGATACAGTGAATCTGAAGTGAAGCATCGGAATCTAAAACTGGACTCTCAGGAGAGGTTCAAATCATAGAAAGTTAGAGTGTCAGCCCTCTTGTACTTAAGTCGGCATTGTTTGCCTTTTGAATTTAATTCCGATGCAATTTCTGTGCTTCATCGACAATAAGAAGGTCGAAGGGATACACTAAACCTGAGGTAAGGCATCAAAATCTAAAACTGGACTCACAGGAGAGATTCAAATCGTAGAATTTTAAAGTGTCTCTCCGCTTGTACTTAAGTCGGTATTGTGCCGTTTGTATTACATTCGGATGCAATTTCTGTTTTTCATCGTCAATAAGAAGGTCCAAGGTATACAGTAAACCTGAAGTGAAACATCGGAATCAGAAACTGGACTCACTGGAGAGGTTCAAATCATAGCAAGTTAGAGCGTCAGTCCTCTTGTACTTAAGTCGGCATTGTGCCTTTTGTATTAAATTCGGATGCAATTTCTGTGTTTCATCGTCAATAATCAGGTCCAAGGGATACAGTGAACCTGAAGTGATGCATCGGAAACGAAAACTGGACTCACAGGAGAGGCTCAATTCATAGAAAGTTAGAGGGTCAGTCCTCTTGTACTTAAGTCGGCATTGTGCCTTTTGAATTTAATTCCGATGCAATTTCTGTGCTTCATCGTCAATAAGAAAGTCCCAGGGATACAGTAAACCTGAAGTGAAGCATCGGAATCTAACACTGGACTCACAGGAGAGGTTCAAATCATAGAAAGTTAGAGAGTCAGTCCTCTTGTACTTAAGTCGGCATTGTGCCTTTTGAATTTAATTCCGATGCAATTTCTGTGCTTCATCGTCAATAAGAAGGTCCAAGGGATACACTAAACCTGAGGTGAAGCATCGGAATCGAAAACTTGACTAACAGGAGAGGTTCAAATCATAGAAAGTTAGAGTGTCAGTCCTCTTGTACTTAAGCCGGCATTGGGCCTTTTGTATTAAATTTGGATGCAATTTCTGTTTTTCTTCGTCAATAAGAAGGTCCAAGGGATACAGTAAACCTGAAGTGAAGCATCGAAATCTTAAATTGGACTCACAGGAGAGGTTCAAATCATAGAAATTTAGAGTGTCAGTCCTCTTGTACTTAAGTCGGCATTGTACCTTTTGTATTAAATTCGGATGCAATATCTGTGTCTCATCGTCAATAAGAAAGTCCAAGGTATTCAGTAAACCTGAAGTGAAGCATCGGAATCTAAAACTGGACTCACAGGGGAGGTTCAAATAATAGAAAGTTAGAGTGTCAGTCCTCTTGAACTTAAGTCGGCATTGTGCCTTTTGTATTAACGTCGGATTCAATTTCTGAGTTTCATCGTCAATAGGAAGTTCCAAGAGATACAGTATACCTGAAGTGAAGCATCGGAATCTTAAACTGGACTCACAGGAGAGGTTCAAATCATAGAAACTTAGAGTGACAGTCCTCTTGTACTTAAGTCGGCATTGTGCCTTTTGTATTATATTCGGATGCAATTTCTGTATTTCAGCGTCAATAAGAAGATCCAAGGTATGCAGTAAACCTGAAGTGAAGCATCGGAATCTAAAACTGGACTCATAGGAGAGGTTCAAATCATTGAAAGTTAGAGTGTCCGTCCTCTTGTACTTATGTCGGCATTGTTCCTTTTGTATTAAATTCGGATGCAATTTATGTGTTTCATCGTCAATAAGAAGGTCCAAGGTATACAGTTAACCTGAAGTGAAGCATCGGAATCTAAAACTGGACTCACAGGCGAGGTTCAAATCATAGAAAGTTAGAGTGTCAGTCCTCTTGTACTTAAGTCGGCATTGTGTCTTTTGTATTAGATTCGGATGCAATTTCTGTATTTAATCGTCAATAAGAAGGTCCAAGGGATACACTGAACCCGACGTGAAGCATCTGAATCTAAAACTGGACTCACAGGAGAGGTTTAAATCATAGAAAGTGAGAGTGTCAGTCCTCTTGTACTTAAGTCGGCATTGTGCCTTTTGAATTTAATTCCGATGCAATTTCTGTGCTTCATCGTCAATAAGAAGGTCCAAGGGATACACTAAACCTGAGGTGAAGCATCGGAATCTAAAACTTGACTAACAGGAGAGGTTCAAATCATAGAAAGTTAGAGTGTCAGTCCTCTTGTACTTAAGTCGGCATTGGGCCTTTTGTATTAAATTCGGATGCAATTTCTGTTTTTCTTCGTCAATAAGAAGGTCCAAGGGATACAGTAAACCTGAAGTGAAGCATCGGAATCTAAAACTGGACTCACAGGAGAGGTTCACATCATAGAAAGTTACAGTGTCAGTCCTCTTGTACTTGAGTCGGCATTGTGAATATTGTATTATATTCGGATGCAATTTCTGTGTTTCATCGTCAATAAGAAGGTCCAAGGCATACAGTAAACCTGAAGTGAAGCATCGGTAAATAAAACTGGACTCACAGGGGAGGTTCAAATAATAGAAAGTTAGAGTGGCAGTCCTCTTGTACTTATGTCGGCATTGTGCCATTTGTATTAAATTCGGATGTGATTTCTGTGCTTCATCGTCAATAAGAAGGTCCAAGGTATACAGTAAACCTGAAGTGAAGCATCGGAATCTAAAACTGGACTCACAGGAGAGATTCAAATCATAGAAAGTTAGAGTGTCAGTCCTCTTGTACTTAAGTCGGCATTGTGACTTTTGTATTAAATTGGGATGCAATTTTGTGTTTCATTGTCAATAACAAGGTCCAAGGGATACAGTAAACCTGAAGTGAAGCATCGGAATCTAAAACTGGACTCACAGGGCAGGTTCAAATAATAGAAAGTTTGAGTGTCAGTCCTCTTGTTCTTAAGTCGGCATTGTGCATTTGTATTAAATTCGGATGCAATTTCTGTGTTTCATCGTCAATACGAAGGTCCAAGGGATACAGTAAACCTGAAGTGAAGCATCAGAATCTAAAACTGGGCTCACAGGAGATGTTCAAATCATAGAAAGTTGCACTTTCAGTCCTCTTGTACTGAAGTCGGCATTGTGTCTTTTGAATTTAATTCCGATGCAATTTCTGTACTTCATCGTCAATAAGATGTTAAAAGGGATACAGTGAATCTGAAGTGAAGCATCGGAATCTAAAACTGGACTCTCAGGAGCGGTTCAAATCATAGAAAGTTAGAGTGTCAGCCCTCTTGTACTTAAGTCGGCATTGTTTGCCTTTTGAATTTAATTCCGATGCAATTTCTGTGCTTCATCGACAATAAGAAGGTCGAAGGGATACACTAAACCTGAGGTAATTCATCGGAATCTAAAACTGGTCTCACAGGAGAGGTTCAAATAATAGAAAGTTAGAGTGTCAGTCCTCTTGTACTTAGGTCTGCATTGTACATTTGTATTAAATTCGGATGCAATTTCTGTGTTTCATCGGCAATACGAAGGTTTAAGGGATACAGTAAACCTGAAGTGAAGCATCAGAATCAAAAACTGGGGTCTAAGGAGAGGTTCAAATTATAGAAAGTTAGAGAGTGAGTCCTCTTGTACTTAAGTCGGCATTGTGCCTTTTGTATTAAATTCGGATGCAATTTCTGTGTTTCATCGTCAAGAAGAAGGTCCAAGGTATACAGTAAACCTGAAGTGAAGCATCGGAATCTGAAACTGAACTCACAGGAGACGTTCAAATTATAGCAAGTTAGAGTGTCCGTCCTCTTGTACTTAAGTCGGGATTGTGCCTTTTGTATTAAATTCAGATGCAATTTCTGTGTTTCATCGTCAATAAGAAGGTCCAAGGTATACAGTAAACCTGATGTGAAGCATCGGAATCTAAAACTGGACTCACAGGAGAGGTTCAAATAATAGAAACTTAGAGTGTCAGTCCTCTTGTTCTTAAGTCGGCATTGTGCATTTGTATTAAATTCGGATGCAATTTCTGTGTTTCATCGTCAATACGAAGGTCCAAGGGATACATTAAACCTGAAAGGAAGCATCAGAATCTAAAACTGGGCTCACAGGAGATGTTCAAATCATAGAAAGTTACACTTTCAGTCCTCTTGTACTTAAGTCGGCATTGTGTCTTTTGAATTTAATTCCGATGCAATTTCTGTACTTCATCGTCAATAAGATGTTAAAAGGGATACAGTGAATCTGAAGTGAAGCATCGGAATCTAAAACTGGACTCTCAGGAGAGGTTCAAATCATAGAAAGTTAGAGTGTCAGCCCTCTTGTACTTAAGTCGGCATTGTTTGCCTTTTGAATTTAATTCCGATGCAATTTCTGTGCTTCATCGACAATAAGAAGGTCGAAGGGATACACTAAACCTGAGGTAAGGCATCGGAATCTAAAACTGGACTCACAGGAGAGATTCAAATCGTAGAATTTTAAAGTGTCTCTCCGCTTGTACTTAAGTCGGTATTGTGCCGTTTGTATTACATTCGGATGCAATTTCTGTTTTTCATCGTCAATAAGAAGGTCCAAGGTATATAGTAAACCTGAAGTGAAATATCTTAATTAGAAACTGGACTCACTGGAGAGGTTCAAATCATAGCAAGTTAGAGCGTCAGTCCTCTTGTACTTAAGTCGGCATTGTGCCTTTTGTATTAAATTCGTATGCAATTTCTGTGTTTCATCGTCAATAATCAGGTCCAAGGGATACAGTGAACCTGAAGTGATGCATCGGAAACGAAAACTGGACTCACAGGAGAGGTTCAATTCATAGAAAGTTAGAGTGTCAGTCCTCTTGTACTTAAGTCGGCATTGTGCCTTTTGAATTTAATTCCGATGCAATTTCTGTGGTTCATCGTCAATAAGAAAGTCCCAGGGATACAGTAAACCTGAAGTGAAGCATCGAAATCTTAAATTGGACTCAATGGAGAGGTTCAAATCATAGAAATTTAGAGTGTCAGTCCTCTTGTACTTAAGTCGGCATTGTACCTTTTGTATTAAATTCGGATGCAATATCTGTGTCTCATCGTCAATAAGAAGGTCCAAGGGATACAGTAATCCTGTAGTGAAGCATCGGAATCCAAAACTTGACTCACCGGAAAAGTTCAAATCATAAAATGTTAGAGTGTCAGTCCTCTTGAACTTAAGTCGGCATTGTGCCTTTTGTATTAACGTCGGATTCAATATCTGAGTTTCATCGTCAATAGGAAGTTCCAAGAGATACAGTATACCTGAAGTGAAGCATCGGAATCTTAAACTGGACTCACAGTAGAGGTTCAAATCATAGAAACTTAGAGTGACAGTCCTCTTGTACTTAAGTCGGCATTGTGCCTTTTGTATTATATTCGGATGCAATTTCTGTATTTCAGCGTCAATAAGAAGATCCAAGGTATGCAGTAAACCTGAAGTGAAGCATCGGAATCTAAAACTGGACTCATAGGAGAGGTTCAAATCATTGAAAGTTAGAGTGTCCGTCCTCTTGTACTTAAGTCGGGATTGTGCCTTTTGTATTAAATTCAGATGCAAATTCTGTGTTTCATCGTCAATAAGAAGGTCCAAGGTATACAGTAAACCTGAAGTGAAGCATCGGAATCTAAAACTGGACTCACAGGGCAGGTTCAGATAATAGAAAGTTAGAGTGTCAGTCCTCTTGTTCTTAAGTCGGCATTGTGCATTTGTATTAAATTCGGATGCAATTTCTGTGTTTCATCGTCAATACGAAGGTCCAAGGGATGCAGTAAACCTGAAGTGAAGCATCAGAATCTAAAACTGGTCTCACAGGAGATGTTCAAATCATAGAAAGTTACACTTTCAGTCCTCTTGTACTTAAGTCGGCATTGTGTCTTTTGAATTTAATTCCGATGCAATTTCTGTACTTCATCGTCAATACGATGTTAAAAGGGATACAGTGAATCTGAAGTGAAGCATCGGAATCTAAAACTGGACTCTCAGGAGCGGTTCAAATCATAGAAAGTTAGAGTGTCAGCCCTCTTATACTTAAGTCGGCATTGTTTGCCTTTTGAATTTAATTCCGATGCAATTTCTGTGCTTCATCGACAATAAGAAGGTCGAAGGGATACACTAAACCTGAGGTAAGGCATCGGAATCTAAAACTGGACTCACAGGAGTGATTCAAATCGTAGAATTTTAAAGTGTCTCTCCGCTTGTACTTAAGTTGGTATTGTGCCGTTTGTACTACATTCGGATGCAATTTCTGTTTTTCATCGTCAATAAGAAGGTCGAAGGTATACAGTAAACCTGAATTGAAACATCGGAATCAGAAACTGGACTCACTGGAGAGGTTCAAATCATAGAACGTTAGAGTGTCAGTCCTCTTGTATTTAAGTCGGCATTGTGCCTATTGTATTAAATTCGGATGCAATTTCTGTGCTTCATCGTCAATAGGAAGGTCCAAGGGATACAGTAAACCTGAAGTGAAGCATCGGAATCTAAAACTGGACTCACAGGAGAGGTTCAAATAATAGAAAGTTAGAGTGTCAGTCCTCTTGTACTTAAGTCGGCATTGTGCCTTTTGTATTAAATTCGGCTGCAATTTCTGTGTTTCATCGTCAATAATCAGGTCCAAGGGATACACTAAACCTGAGGTGAAGCATCGGAATCTAAAACTTGACTAACAGGAGAGGTTCAAATCGTAGAAAGTTAGAGTGTCAGTCCTCTTGTACTTAAGCCGGCATTGGCCTTTTGTATTAAATTCGGATGCAATTTCTATTTTTCTTCGTCAATAAGAAGGTCCAAGGAATACAGTAAACCTGAAGTGAAGCATCGAAATCTTAAATTGGACTCACAGGAGAGGTTCAAATCATAGAAATTTAGAGTGTCAGTCCTCTTGTACTTAAGTCGGCATTGTACCTTTTGTATTAAATTCGGATGCAATATCTGTGTCTCATCGTCAATAAGAAGGTTCAAGGGATACAGTAAACCTGAAGTGAAGCATCGGAATCTAAAACTGGACTCACAGGAGAGGTTCAAATCATAGAAATTTAGAGTGTCAGTTCTCTTGTACTTAAGTCGGCATTATGCCTTTTGTATTAAATTCGGATGCCATTTCTTTGATTCATCGTCAATAAGAAGGTCCAAGGGATACAGTAAACCTGAAGTGAAGCATCGGAAACTAAAACTGGACTCACAGGAGAGGTTCACATCATAGAAAGTTACAGTGTCAATCCTCTTGTACTTGATTCGGCATTGTGAATATTGTATTATATTCGGATGCAATTTCTGTGTTTCATCGTCAATAAGAAGGTCCAAGGCATACAGTAAACCTGAAGTGAAGCATCGGAATCTAAAACTGGACTCACAGGAGAGGTTCAAATAATAGAAAGTTAGAGTGTCAGTCCTCTTGTACTTAGGTCGGCATTGTACATTTGTATTAAATTCGGATGCAATTTCTGTGTTTCATCGTCAATACGAAGGTTTAAAGGATACAGTAAACCTGAAGTGAAGCATCAGAATCAAAAACTGGGCTCTAAGGAGAGGTTCAAATTATAGAAAGTTAGAGTGTGAGTCCTCTTGTACTTAAGTCGGCATTGTGCCTTTTGTATTAAATTCGGACGCAAATTTCTGTGTTTCATCGTCAAGAAGAAGGTCCAAGGGATACAGTAAACCTGAAGTGAAGCATCGGAATCTAAAACTGGACTCACAGGAGAGGTTCAAATCATAGAAAGTTAGAGGGTCAGTCCTCTTGTACTTAAGTCGGCATTGTGCATTTAAATTTAATTCCGATGCAATTTCAGTACTTCATCGTCAATGAGAAGGTAAAAGGTATACAGTGAATCTGAAATGATGCATCGGAATCTAAAACTGGACTCACAGGAGCGGTTCAAATCATAGAAAGTTTGAGTGTCAGTCCTCTTGCACTTAAGTCGGCATTGTGACATTTGAATTTAATTCCGATGCAATTTCTGTGCTTTATCGTCAATAAGAAGGTCTAAGGGATACACTAAACCGGTGGTGAAGCATGGGAATCTAAAACTGGACTCACATGACAGGTTCAAATCATAGAAAGTTAGAGCGTCAGTCCTCTTGTACTTAAGTCTGCATTGTGCCTTTTGTATTAAATTCGGATGCAATTTCTGTGTTTCATCGTCAATAAGAATGTCCAAGGTATACAGGAAACCTGAAGTGAAGCATCGCAATCTGAATCTGGGCTCACTGGAGAGGTTCAAAACATAGCAAGTTAGAGTGTGAGTCCACTTGTACTTAAGTCGGCATTGTGCCTTTTGTATTATATTCGGATGCTATTTCTGTATTTCAGCGTCAATAAGAAGATCCAAGGAATGCAGTAAACCTGAAGTGAAGCATCGGAATCTAAAACTGGACTCACAGGAGAGGTTCAAATCATAGAAACTTAGAGTGTCCGTCCTCTTGTACTTAAGTCGGCATTGTGCCTTTTGTATTATATTCAGATGCAATTTATGTATTTCAGCGTCAATAAGAAGATCCAAGGAATGCAGTAAACCTGAAGTGAAGCATCGGAATCTAAAACAGGTCTCACAGGAGCGGTTCAAATCATAGAAAGTTTGAGTGTCAATCCTCTTGCACTTAAGTCGGCATTGTGACATTTGAATTTAATTCCGATGCAATTTCTGTGCTTTATCGTCAATAAGAAGGTCTAAGGGATACACTAAACCTGAGGTGAAGCATTGGAATCTAAAACTGGACTCACATGACGGGTTCAATTAATAGAAAGTTAGAGTGTCAGTCCTCTTGTACTTAAGTCGGCATTGTGCCTTTTGTATTAAGTTCGGATGCAAATTCTGTGTTTCATCGTCAATAAGAAGTTCCAAGGGATACAGTAAACCTGAAGTGAAGCATCGGATTCCCAAAACTTGACTCACCGGAGAAGTTCTAATCATAGAAAGTTAGAGTGTCAGTCCTCTTGAACTTATGTCGGCATTGTGCCTTTTGTATTTACGTCGGATTCAATTTCTGAGTTTCATCGTCAATAGGAAGTTCCAAGAGATACAGTATACCTGAAGTGAAGCATCGGAATCTTAAACTGGACTCACAGGAGAGGTTCAAATCATAGAAAGTTAGAGTGTCAGTCCTCTTGTACTTAAGTCGGCATTGTGCCATTTGTATTAAATAGGGATGCAATTTCTGTGTTTCATTGTCAATAAGAAGGTCCAAGGGATACAGTAAACCTGAAGTGAAGCATCTGAATCTAAAACTGGACTCACAGGAGAGGTTCAAATAATAGAAATTTAGAGTGTCACTCCTCTTGTACTTAGGTCGGCATTGTGCATTTGTATTAAATTCGGATGCAATTTCTGTGTATCATCGTCAATACGAAGGTCCAAGGGCTACAGTAAACCTGAAGTGAAGCATCAGAATCTAAAACTTGGCTCACAGGAGAGGTTCAAATCATAGGAAGTTACACTGTCAGTCCTCTTGTACTTAAGTCGGCATTGTGCCTTTTGAATTTATTTCCGATGCAATTTCTGTACTTCATCGTCAATAAGATGTTAAAAGGGTTACAGTGAATCTGAAGTGAAGCATCGGAATCTAAAACTGGACACACAGGAGCGGTTCAAATCATAGAAAATTAGAGTGTCAGCCCTCTTGTACTTAAGTCGGCATTGTTTGCCTTTTGAATTTAATTCCGATGCAATTTCTGTGCTTCATCGACAATAAGAAGGTCGAAGGGATACACTAAACCTGAGGTAAGGCATTGGAATCTAAAACTGGTCTCACAGGAGAGATTCAAATCGTAGAATGTTAAAGTGTCTGTCCTCTTGTACTTACGTCGGTATTGTGCCGTTTGTATTACATTCGGATGCAGTTTCTGTTTTTCATCGTCAATAAGAAGGTCCAAGGTATACAGTAAACCTGAAGTGAAGCATTGGAATCAGAAACTGGACTCACAGGAGAGGTTCAAATCATAGCAAGTTAGAGTGTCAGTCCTCTTGTACTTAAGTCGGCATTGTGCCATTTGTATTAAATTCGGATTCAATTTCTGAGTTTCTTTGTCAATAAGAAGGGCCAAGGGATACAGTAAACCTGAAGTGAAGCATCGGAATCTAAAACTGGACTCACAGGAGATGTTTAAATCATAGAACGTTAGAGTGTCAGTCCCCTTGTATTTAAGTCGTCATTGTGCCTTTTGAATTTAATACCGATGCAATTTCTGTACTTCATCGTCAATAAGATGGTAAAAGGGATACAGTGAATCTGAAGTGAAGCATTGGAATCTAAAACTGGACTCACAGGAGAGATTCAAATCATAGAAAGTTAGAGTGACAGTCCTCTTGTACTTAAGTCGGCATTGTTCCTTTTGTATAAAATTCGGATGCAATTTCTGTGTTTCATCGTCAATAAGAAGGTCCAAGGGATACAGTAAACCTGAAGTGAAGCATCATAATCTAAAACTGTACTCACAGAAATGTTCAAATCATAGAAAGTTAGAGTGTCAGTCCACTTGTACTTAAGTCGGCATTGTGCCTTTTGTATTAAATTCAGATGCAATTTCTGTTTTTCTTCGTCAATAAGAAGGTCCAAGGGATACAGTAAACCTGAAGTGAAGCATCGGAATCTAAAACTGGACTCACAGGAGAGATTCAAATCATAGAAAGTTTGAGTGACAGTCCTCTTGTACTTAGGTCGGCATTGTGCATTTGTATTAAATTCGGATGTAATTTCTGTGTATCATCGTCAATACGAAGGTCCAAGGGCTACAGTAAACCTGAAGTGAAGCATCGGAAACGAAAACTGGACTCACAGGAGAGGTTCAATTCATAGAAAGTTAGAGTGTCAGTCCTCTTGTACTTAAGTCGGCATTGTGCCTTTTGAATTTAATTCCGATGCTATTTCTGTGCTTCATCGTCAATAAGAAAGTCCCAGGGATACAGTAAACCTGAAGTGAAGCATCGGAATCTAAAACTACACTCACAGGAGAGGTTCAAATCGTAGAAAGTTACAGTGTCAGTCCTCTTGTACTTAAGTCGGCATTGTGAATATTGTATTATGTGCGGATGCAATTTCTGTGTTTCATCGTCAATAAGAAGGTCCAAGGCATACAGTAAACCTGAAGTGAAGCATCGCAATCTAAAACTGGACTCACAGGAGAGGTTCAAATCATAGAAAATTAGAGAGTCAGTCCTCTTGTACTTAAGTCTGCATTGTGCCTTTTGTATTGGATTCGGATGTAATTTCTATGTTTCATCGTCAATAAGAAGGTCCAAGGGATACACTAAACCCAAAGTGAAGCATCGGAATCTAAAACTGGACTCACAGGAGAGGTTCAAATCATAGAAAGTTAGAGGGTCAGTCCTCTTGTACTTAAGTCGGCATTGTGTTATTTGTATTAAATTGGGATGCAATTTCTGTGTTTCATTGTCAATAACAAGGTCCAAGGGATGCAGTAAACCTGAAGTGAAGCATCGGAATCTAAAACTGGACTCACAGGAGAGGTTCAAATAACAGAAAGTTAGAGTGTCAGTCCTCTTGAACTTTTGTCGGCATTGTGCCATTTGTATTAAATTCGGATGCAATTTCTGTGTTTCATTGTCAATAAGAATGTCCAAGGTATACAGTAAACCTGAAGTGAAGCATCGGAATCTGAAACTGGGCTCACTGGAGAGGTTCAAATCATAGCAAAATAGAGTGTCAGTCCGCTTCTACTTAAGTCGGCATTGTGCCTTTTGTATTATATTCGGATGCAATTTCTGTATTTCAGCGTCAATAAGAAGATCCAAGGAATGCAGTAAACCTGAAGTGAAGCATCGGAATCTAAAACTGGACACACAGAAGAGGTTCAAATCATAGAAACTTAGAGTGTCCGTCCTCTTGTACTTAAGTCGGCATTGTGCCTTTTGTATTATGTTCGGATGCAATTTCTGTATTTCAGCGTCAATAAGAAGATCCAAGGAATGCAGTAAACCTGAAGTGAAGCATCGGAATCTAAAACTGGACTCACAGGCGAGGTTCAAATAATAGAAATTTAGAGTGTCACTCCTCTCGTACTTAAGTCGGCATTGTGCCTTTTGAATTTAATTCCGATGCAATTTCTGTACTTCATCGTCAATGAGAAGTTAAAAGGGATACAGTGAATCTGAAATGAAGCATCGGAATCTAATACTGGACTCACAGGGGCGGTTCAAATCATAGAAAGTTTGAGTGTCAGTCCTCTTGCACTTAAGTCGGCATTGTGACATTTGAATTTAATTCCGATGCAATTTTTGTGCTTTATCGTCAATAAGAAGGTCTAAGGGATACACTAAACCTGAGGTGAAGCATCGGAATCTAAAACTGGACTCACATGACAGGTTCAAATAATAGAAAGTTAGAGTGACAGTCCTCTTGTACTTAAGTCGGCATTGTGCCTTTTGTATTAAATTCGGATGCAAATTCTGTGTTTCATCGTCAATAAGAAGGTCCAAGGGATACAGTAAACCTGAAGTGAAGCATCGGAATCCAAAACTTGACTCACCGGAAAAGTTCAAATCATAGAAAGTTGGAGTGTCAGTCCTCTTGAAATTACGTCGGCATTGTGCCTTTTGTATTAACGTCGGATTCAATTTCTGAGTTTCATCGTCAATAGGAAGTTCCAAGAGATACAGTATACCCGAAGTGAAGCATCGGAATCTTAAACTGGACTCACAGGAGAGGTTCAAATCATAGAAAGTTAGAGTGACAGTCCTCTTGTACTTAAGTCGGCATTGTGCCATTTGTATTAAATAGGGATGCAATTTCTGTGTTTCATTGTCAATAAGAAGGTCCAAGGGATACAGTAAACCTGAAGTGAAGCATCGGAAACTAAAAGTAAACTCACAGGAGAGGTTCAAATAATAGAAATGTAGAGTGTCACTCCTCTTGTACTTAGGTCGGCATTGTGCATTTGTATTAAATTCGGATGCAATTTCTGTGTTTCATCGTCAATACGAAGGTCCAAGGGATACAGTAAACCTGAAGTGAAGCATCAGAATCTAAAACTGGGCTCACAGGAGAGGTTCAAAGCATAGAAAGTTACACTGTCAGTCCTATTGTACTTAAGTCGGCATTGTGCCTTTGGAATTTAATTCCGATGCAATTTCTGTACTTCATCGTCAATAAGATGTTAAAAGGGATACAGTGAATCTGAAGTGAAGCATCGGAATCTGAAACTGGACTCACAGGAGCGGTTCAAATCATAGAAAGTTAGAGTGTCAGCCCTCTTGTACTTAAGTCGGCATTGTTTGCCTTTTGAATTTAATTCCGATGCAATTTCTGTGCTTCATCGACAATAAGAAGGTCGAAGGGATACACTAAACCTGAGGTAAGGCATCGGAATCTAAAACTGGACTCACAGGAGAGATTCAAATCGTAGAATGTTAAAGTGTCTGTCCTCTTGTAATTAAGTCGGTTATGTGCCGTTTGTATTACATTCGGATGCAATTTCTGTTTTTCATCGTCAATAAGAAGGTCCAAGGTATACAGTAAACCTGAAGTTAAGCATCGGAATCAGAAACTGTACTCACAGGAGAGGTTCAAATCATAGCAAGTTAGAGTGTCAGTCCTCTTGTACTTAAGTCGGCATTGTGCCATTTGTATTAAATTTGGATTCAATTTCTGAGTTTCTTTGTCAATAAGAAGGGCCAAGGGATACAGTAAACCTGAAGTGAAGCATCGGAATCTAAAACTGGACTCACAGGAGATGTTCAAATCGTAGAACGTTAGAGTGTCGGTCCTCTTGAATTTAAGTCGGCATTGTGCCTTTTGAATTTAATACCGATGCAATTTCTGTACTTCATTGTCAATAAGATGGTGAAAGGGATACAGTGAATCTGAAGTGAAGCATTGGAATCTATAACTGGACTCACAGGAGAGATTCAAATCAAAGAAAGTTAGAGTGACAGTCCTCTTGTACTTAAGTCGGCATTGTGCCTTTTGTATAAAATTCGGATGCAATTTCTGTGTTTCATCGTCAATAAGAAGGTCCAAGGGATACAGTAAACCTGACGTGAAGCATCATAATCTAAAACTGTACTCACAGAAAAGGTTCAAATCATAGATAGTAAGAGTGTCAGTCCACTTGTACTTAAGTCGGCATTGTGCCTTTTGTATATAATTCGGATGCAATTTCTATTTTTCATCTTCAATAAGAAGGTCGAAGGGATACAGTAAACCTGAAGTTAAGCATCGGAATCAGAAACTGTACTCACAGGAGAGGTTCAAATCATAGCAAGTTAGAGTGACAGTCCTCTTGTACTTAAGTCGGCATTGTGCCTTTTGTATAAAATTCGGATGCAATTTCTATTTTTCATCTTCAATAAGAAGGTCGAAGGGATACAGTAAACCTGAAGTGAAGCATCGGAATCCAAAACTGGACTCACAGGAAGGGGTTCAAATCATAGAAAGTTAGAGTGTCAGTCCTCTTGTACTTAAGTCGGCATTGTGCCTTTTGTATTAAATTCGGATGCAATTTCTGTGTTTCATCGTCAATAAGCAGGTCCAAGGGATACAGTAAACCTGAAGTGAAGCATCGGAAACGAAAACTGGACTCACAGGAGAGGTTCAATTCATAGAAAGTTAGAGCGGTAGTCCTCTTGTACTTAAGTCGGCATTGTGCCTTTTGAATTTAATTCCGATGCAATTTCTGTGCTTCATCGTCAATAAGAAAGTCCCAGGGATACAGTAAACCTGAAGTGAAGCATCGGAATCTAAAACTACACTCACAGGAGAGGTTCAAATCGTAGAAAGTTAGAATGTTAGACCTCTTGAACTTAAGCCGGCATTGGGCCTTTTGTATTAAATTCGGATGCAATTTCTGTTTTTCTTCGTCAATAAGAAGGTCCAAGGGATACAGGAAACCTGAAGTGAAGCATCGGAATCTAAAACTGGACTCACAGGAGAGGTTCAAATCATAGAAAGTTAGAGTGTCAGTTCTCTTGTACTTAAGTCGGCATTATGCCTTTTGTATTAAATTCGGATGCAATTTCTTTGTTTCATCGACAATAAGAAGGTCCAAGGTATACAGTAACCCTGAAGTGAAGCATTGGAATCTAAAACTGGACTCACAGGAGAGGTTCACATAATAGAAAGTTACAGTGTCAGTCCTCTTGTACTTAAGACGGCATTGTGAATATTGTATTATATACGGATGCAATTTCTGTGTTCCATCGTCAATAAGAAGGTCCAAGGTATACAGAAACCTGAAGTGAAGCATCGGAAAATAAAACTGGGCTCACAGGGGAGGTTCAAATAATAGAAAGTTAGAGTGTCAGTCCTCTTGTACTTATGTCGGCATTGTGCCTTTTGTATTTAATTCGGATGTAATTTCTATGCTTCATCGTCAATAAGAAGGTCCAAGGTATACAGTAAACCTGAAGTGAAGCATCGGAATCTAAAACTGGACTCACAGGAGAGGTTCAAATCATAGAAAGTTAGAGAGTCAGTCCTCTTGTACTTAAGTCTTCATTGTGCCTTTTGTATTGGATTCGGATGTAATTTCTATGTTTCATCGTCAATAAGAAGGTCCAAGGGATACACTAAACCCGAAGTGAAGCATCGGAATCTAAAACTGGACTCACAGGAGAGGTTCAAATCATAGAAAGTTAGAGTGTCAGTCATCTTGTACTTAAGTCGGCATTGTGCCTTTTGTATTAAATACGGATGCAATTTCTGTGTTTCATCGTCAATAAGCAGGTCCAAGGGATACAGTAAACCTGAAGTGAAGCATCGGAATCTAAAAATTGACTCGCAGGAGAGGTTCAAATCATAGAAAGTTAGAGTGTCAGTCCTCTTGTACTTAAGTCGGCATTGTGCCTTTTGTATTACGTCGGATTCAATTTTTGATTTTCATCGTCAAAAAGAATGTCCAAGGGGTACAGTAAACCTGAAGTGAAGCATCGGAATCTTAAATTGGACTCACAGGAGAGGTTCAAATCATAGAAATTTAGAGTGTCAGTCCTCTTGTACTTAAGTCGGCATTGTACTTTTGTATTAAATTCGGATGCAATATCTGTGTCTCATCGTCAATAAGAAGGTCCAAGGGATACAGTAAACCTGAAGTGAAGCATCGGAATCTAAAACTGGACTCACAGGAGAGGTTCAAATCATAGAAAGTTAGAGTGTCAGTTCTCTTGTACTTAAGTCAGCATTATGCCTTTTGTATTAAATTCGGATGCAATTTCTTTGTATCATCGTCAATAAGAAGGTATAAGGTATACAGTAAACCTGAAGTGAAGCATCGGAATCTAAAACTGGACTCACAGCAGAGGTTCACATCATAGAAAGTTACAGTGTCAGTGTTCTTGTACTTAAGTCGGCATTGTGAATATTGTATTATATTCGGATGCAATTTCTGTGTTTCATCGTCAATAAGAAGGTCCAAGGTATACAGTAAACCTGAAGTGAAGCATCGGTAAATAAAACTGGACTCACAGGGGAGGTTCAAATAATAGAAAGTTAGAGTGGCAGTCCTCTTGTACTTATGTCGGCATTGTGACTTTTGTATTAAATTCGGATGTAATTTCTGTGCTTCATCGTCAATAAGAAGGTCCAAGGTATACAGTAAACCTGAAGTGAAGCATCGGAAACTAAAACTGGACTCACAGGAGAGGTTAAGATCATAGAAAGTTAGAGTGTCAGTCCTCTTGTACTTAAGTCGGCATTGTGCTATTTGTTTTAAATTGGGATGCAATTTCTGTGTTTCATTGTCAATAACAAGGTCCAAGGGATACAGTAAACCTGAAGTGAAGCATCGGAATCTAAAACTGGACTCACAGGAGAGGTTCAAATAATAGTAAGTTAGAGTGTGAGTCCTCTTGTACTTAAGTCGGCATTGTGCCTTTTGTATTAAATTCGGATGCAATTTCTGTGTTTCATCGTCAAGAAGAAGGTCCAAGGGATACAGTAAACCTGAAGTGAAGCATCGGAATCTAAAACTGGACTCACAGGAGAGGTTCAAATCATAGAAAGTTAGAGTGTCAGTCCTCTTGTACTTAAGTCGGCATTGTGCCTTTTGAATTTAATTCCGATGCAATTTCTGTACTTCATCGTCAATGAGAAGATAAAAGGGATACAGTGAATCTGAAATGAAGCATCGGAATGTAAAACTGGACTCACAGGAGCGGTTCAAATCATAGAAAGTTAGGGTGACAGTCCTCTTGTACATAAGTCGGCATTGTGCCTTTTGTATAAAATTCGGATCCAATTTCTGTGTTTCATCGTCAATAAGAAGGTCGAAGGGATACAGTTAACCTGAAGTGAAGCATTATAATCTAAAACTGGACTCACAGGAAAGGTTCAAATCTTAGAAAGTTAGAGTGTCAGTCCTCTTGTACTTAAGTCGGCATTGTGACTTTTGTATTAAATTCGGATGCAATTTCTGTGTTTCATCGTCAATAAGAAGGTCCAAGGTATACAGTAAACCTGAAGTGAAGCATCGGAAACTAAAACTGGACTCACAGGAGAGGTTCAAATCATAGGAAGGTAGAGTGTCAGTCCACTTGTACTTAAGTTGGCATTGTGCCTTTTGTATTAAATTCGGATCCCATTTCTGTGCTTCATCGTCAGTCAGAAGGTCCAAGGTATACAGTAAACCTGAAGTGAAGCATCGGAATCTAAAATTGGACTCACAGGAGAGGTTCAAATCATAGAAAGTTAGAGTGGCAGTCCTCTTGTACTTAAGGCGGCATTGTGCCTTTAGTATAAAATTCGGTTGCAAGAAGGTCCAGGGGATACGGTAAACCTGAAGTGAAGCATCGGAATCTAAAACTGGACTCACAGGAGAGGTTCAAATCATAGAAAGTTAGAGTGTCAGTCCTCTTGTACTTAAGTCCGCATTAAGCCCTTTGAATTTAATTCCGATGCAATATCTGTACTTCATCGTCAATAAGAAGGTCAAGGGATACACTAAACCTGAGGTGAAGCATCGGAATCTAAAACTGGACCCACGGGAGTGGTTCAAATGATAGAAAGTTAGAGTGTCAGTCCTCTTGTACTTAAGTCGGCATTGTGCCTTTGGTATTAAATTCGGATGCAATTTATGTGTTTCATCGTCAATAAGAAGATCCAAGGTATACAGTAAACCTGAAGTGAAGCATCGGAATCTAAAACTGGTCTCACAGGAGAGGTTCAAATCATTGAAAGTTAGAGTGTCAGTCCTCTTGTACTTAAGTCGGCGTTGTGCCTTTTGTATTAAATTCGGATGCAATTTATGTGTTTCATCGACAATAAGAAGTTCCAAGGTATACAGTAAACCTGAAGTGAAGCATCGGAATCTAAAACTGGACTCACAGGAGAGGTTCAAATCATAGAAAATTAGTGTGTCTGTCCACTTGTACTTAAGTCGGCATTGTGCCTTTTGTATTAAATTCGGATGGAATTTCTGTGCTTCATCGTCAATAAGAAGGTCCAAGGTATACAGTAAACCTGAAGTGAAGCTTCGGAATCTAAAACTGGACTCACAGGAGAGGTTCAAATCATAGAATGTTAGAGTGTCAGTCCTCTTGTACTTAAGTTGGCATTGTGCCTTTTGTATTAGATTCGGATGCAATTTCTGTGTTTCATCGTCAATAAGAAAGTCCAAGGTATACTGTAAACCTGAAGTGAAGCATCGGAATCTAAAACTGGACTCACAGGAGAGGTTCAAATCATAGAAAATTAGTGTGTCAGTCCTCTTGCACTTAAGTCGGCATTGTGACATTTGATTTTAATTCCGATGCAATTTCTGTGCTTTATCGTCAATAAGAAGGTCTAAGGGATACACTAAACCTGAGGTGAAGCATCGGAATCTAAAACTAGACTCACATGACAGGTTCAAATCATAGAAAGTTAGAGTGTCAGTCCTCTTGTACTTAAGTCGGCATTGTGCCATTTGTATTAAATTCGGATGCAATTTCTGTGTTTCATCGTCAATAAGAATGTCCAAGGTATACAGTAAACCAGAAGTGAAGCATCGGAATCTGAAACTGGGTTCACTGGAGAGGTTCAAATCATAGCATATTAGAGTGTCCGTCCGCTTGTACTTAAGTCGGCATTGTGCCTTTTGTATTATATTCGGATGCAATTTCTGTATTTCAGCGTCAATAAGAAGATCCAAGGAATGCAGTAAACCTGAAGTGAAGCATCGGAATCTAAAACTGGACTCACAGGAGAGGTTCAAATCATAGAAACTTAGAGTGTCCTTCCTCTTGTACTTAAGTCGGCATTGTGCCTTTTGTATTATATTCGGATGCAATTTCTGTATTTCAGCGTCAATTAGAAGATCCAAGGAATGCAGCAAACCTGAAGTGAAGCATCGGAATCTAAAACTGGACTCACAGGCGAGGTTCAAATCATTGAAAGTCAGAGTGTCAGTCCCCTTGTACTTATGTCGGCATTGTGCCTTTTGAATTTAATTCCGATGCAATTTCTGTAGTTAATCGTCAATAAGAAGGTGAAAGGGATACAGTGAATCTGAAGTGAAGCATCGGAATCTAAAACTGGACTCACAGGAGCGGTTCAAATCATAGAAAGTTAGAGTGTCAGTCCTCTTGTACTTAAGTCGGCATTGTGCCTTTTCAAATTAATTCGGATGCAATATCTGTTTCTCATCGTCAATAAGAAGGTCCAACGAATACAGTAAACCTGAAGTGAAGCATCGGAATCTAAAACTGGACTCACAGGAGAGGTTCAAATCATAGGAAGTTAGAGTGTCAGTCCCCTTGTACTTAAGTCGGCATTGTGCCTTTTGAATTTAATTCCGATGCAATTTCTGTACTTCATCGTCAATAAGAAGGTAGAAGGGATACAGTGAATCTGAAGTGAAGCATCGGAATCTAAAACTGGATTCACAGGAGCGGTTCAAATCATAGAAAGTTAGAGTGTCAGTCCTCTTGTACCTAAGTCGGCATTGTGCCTTTTGTATTAAATTTGGATGCAATTTCTGTGTTTCATCGTCAACAAGACGGCAAAAGGGATACAGTGAACCTGAAGTGAAGCATCGGAATCTGAAGCTGAACTCACAGGAGAGGTTCAAATCATAGAGAGTTAGAGTGACAGTCCTTTTGTACTTAACTCGGTATTGTGCCTTTTGTATTAAGTTCGGATGCAATTTCTGTGTCTCATTGTCAATAAGAAGCTACAAGGGATACAGTAATCCTGAAGTCATGCATCGGAATCTAAAACTGGACTCACAGGAGATGTTCAAATCATAGAAAGTAAGAGTGTCAGTCCACTTGTACTTAAGACGTCATTGTGCCTTTTGTATTAAATTCGATTGCAATATCTGTGTTTCATCGTCAATAAGAAGGTCCAAGGGATACAGTAAACCTTAAGTGAAGCATCGCAATCTAAAACAGGACTCACAGGAGAGGTTCAAATCATAGAAAGTTAGAGTGTCAGTCCTCTTGTACTTAAGTCGGCATTGTGCCTTTTGAATTTAATTCCGATGCAATTTCTGTGCTTCATCGTCAATAAGAAGGTCCAAGGGATACACTAAACCTGAGGTGAAGCATCGGAATCAAAAACTGGACTCACAGGAGAGGTTCAAAACATAGAAAGTTAGAGTGTCAGTCCTTTTGTACTTAAGGCGGCATTTTGCCTTTTGTATTAAATTCGGATGCGATTTCTGTGTTTCATCGTCAATAAGAAGGTCCAAGGGATACAGTAAACCTGAAGTGAAGCATCGGAATCTAAAACTGGACTCACAGGAGAGGTTCAAATCCTAGAGAGTTAGAGTGTCAGTCCTCTTGTACTTAAGTCGGCATTGTGCTTTTTGTATTAAATTCGGATGCAAATTCTGTGTTTCATCGTGAATAAGAAGGTACAAGGGATACAGTAAACCTGAAGTGATACATCGGAATCTAAAACTGGACTCATAGGAGAGGTTCAAATCATAGGAAGTTAGAGTGTCAGTCCCCTTGTACTTAAGTCGGCATTGTGCCTTTTGAATTTAATTCCGATGCAATTTCTGTACTTCATCGTCAATAAGAAGGTAAAATAGATACGGTGAATCTAAAGTGAAGCATCGGAATCTAAAACTGGACTCACAGGAGCGGTTCAAATCATAGAAAGTTAGACTGTCAGTCCTCTTGTACTTAAGTCGGCATTGCGCCTTTTGAATTTAATTCGGTGCAATATCTGTTTCTCATCGTCAATAAGAAGGTAAAAGGAATACAGTAAACCTGAAGTGAAGCATCGGAATCTAAAACTGGACTCTCAGGAGAGGTTCAAATCATAGAAAGTTAGAGTGTCAGTCCTCTTGTACTTAAGTCGGCATTGTGCCTTTTGTATTAAATTCGGATGCAATTTATGTGTTTCATCGTCAATAAGAAGGTCCAAGGTACGCAGTAAACCTGAAGTGAAGCATCGGAATCTAAAACTGGACTCACGGGAGAGGTTCAAATCATAGAAAGTTAGAGTGTCAGTCCTCTTGTAATTAAGTCGGCATTGTGCCTTTTGTATTTAATTCGGATGCAATTTCTGTGTTTCATCGTCAATAAGAGGGTCCAAGGGATACAGAAAACCTGAAGTGAAGCATCATATTCTAAAACTGGTCTCACTGGAAAGGTTCAAATCATAGAAAGTTAGAGTGTCAGTCCTCTTGTACTTAAGTCGGCATTGTGCCTCTTGTATTAAATTCGGATTCAATTTCTGTGTTTCATCGTCAATAAGAAGGTCCAAGGAATACAGTAAACCTGAAGTGAAACATCGGAATCTAAAACTGGACTCACAGGAGACGTTCAAATCATAGGAAGTTAGAGTGTCAGTCCCCTTGTACTTAAGTCGGCATTGTGCGTTTTTAATTTAATTCCGATGCAATTTCTGTTCTTCATCGTCAATAAGAAGGTAAAAGGGATACAGTGAATCTGAAGTGAAGCATCGGAATCGAAAACTGGACTCACAGGAGCGGTTCAAATCATAGAAAGTTAGAGTGTCAGTCCTCTTGTACTTAAGTCGGCATTGTGCCTTTTGAAATTAATTCGGATGCAATATCTGATTCTCATCGTCAATAAGAAGGTCCAACGAATACAGTAAACCTGAAGTGAAACATCGCAATCTAAAACTGGACTCACAGGAGAGGTTCAAATCATAGGAAGTTAGAGTGTCAGTCCCCTTGTACTTAGGTCGGCATTGTGCCTTTTGAATTTAATTCCGATGCAATTTCTGTACTTCATCGTCAATAAGAAGGTAAAAGGGATACAGTGAATCTGAAGTGAAGCATCGGAATCTAAAACTGGACTCACAGGAGCGCTTCAAATGATAGAAAGTTAGAGTGTCAGTCCTCTTGTACTTAAGTCGGCATTGTGCTTTTGTATTAAATTAGGATGCAATTTCTGTGTTTCATCGTCAATAAGAAGGTCCAAGGGATACAGTGAACCTGAAGTGAAGCATCGGAATCTGAAGCTGGACTCACAGGAGAGGTTCAAATCATAGAGAGTTAGAGTGACAGTCCTTTTGTACTTAACTCGGTATTGTGCCTTTTGTATTAAATTAGGATGCAATTTCTGTGTTTCATCGTCAATAAGAAGGTCCAAGGGATGCAGTAAACCTGAAGTGAAGCATCGGAATCTATAACTGGACTCACAGGAGAGGTTCAAATCCCAGAAAGTTAGAGTGTCAGTCCTCTTGTACTTAGGTCGGCATTGTGCTTTTTGAATTCAATTCCGATGCAATTTCTGTGCTTCATCGTCAATAAGAAGGTCCAAGGGATACACTAAACCTGAGGTGAAGCATCGGAATCAAAAACTGGACTCACAGGAGAGGTTCAAAACATAGAAAGTTAGAGTGTCAGTCCTTTTGTACTTAAGGCGGCATTTTGCCTTTTGTATTAAATTCGGATGCGATTTCTGTGTTTCATCGTCAGTAAGAAGGTCCAAGGGATACAGTAAACCTGAAGTGAAGCATCGGAATCTAAAACTGGACTCACAGGAGAGGTTCAAATCCTAGAGAGTTAGAGTGTCAGTCCTCTTGTACTTAAGTCGGCATTGTGCTTTTTGTATTAAATTCGGATGCAAATTTTGTGTTTCATCGTGAATAAGAAGGTACAAGGGATACAGTAAACCTGAAGTGAAACATCGGAATCTAAAACTGGACTCACAGGAGAGGTTCAAATCATAGGAAGTGAGAGTGTCAGTCCCCTTGTACTTAAGTCGGCATTGTGCCTTTTGAATTTAATTCCGATGCAATTTCTGTACTTCATCGTCAATAAGAAGGTAAAATAGATACGGTGAATCTAAAGTGAAGCATCGGAATCTAAAACTGGACTCACAGGAGCGGTTCAAATCATAGAAAGTTAGACTGTCAGTCCTCTTGTACTTAAGTCGGCATTGTGCCTTTTGAATTTAATTCGGTGCAATATCTGTTTCTCATCGTCAATAAGAAGGTAAAAGGAATACAGTAAACCTGAAGTGAAGCATCGGAATCTAAAACTGGACTCTCAGGAGAGGTTCAAATCATAGAAAGTTAGAGTGTCAGTCCTCTTGTACTTAAGTCGGCATTGTGCCTTTTGTATTAAATTCGGATGCAATTTATGTGTTTCATCGTCAATAAGAAGGTCCAAGGTACGCAGTAAACCTGAAGTGAAGCATCGGAATCTAAAACTGGACTCACGGGAGAGGTTCAAATCATAGAAAGTTAGAGTGTCAGTCCTCTTGTAATTAAGTCGGCTTTGTGCCTTTTGTATTAAATGCGGATGCATTTTCTGTGCTTCATCGTCAATAGGAAGGTCCAAGGTATACAGTAAACCTGAAGTGAAGCATCGGAATCTAAAACTGGACTCACAGGAGAGGTTCAAATCATAGAAAGTTAAAGTGTCAGTCCTCTTTTACTTAAGTCTGCATTCTGCCTTTTGTATTTAATTCGGATGCAATTTCTGTGTTTCATCGTCAATAAGAAGGTCCAAGGGATACAGAAAACCTGAAGTGAAGCATCATATTCTAAAACTGGTCTCACTGGAAAGGTTCAAATCATAGAAAGTTAGAGTGTCAGTCCTCTTGTACTTAAGTCGGCATTGTGCCTCTTGTATTAAATTCGGATGCAATTTCTGTGTTTCATCGTCAATAAGAAGGTCCAAGGAATACAGTAAACCTGAAGTGAAACATCGGAATCTAAAACTGGACTCACAGGAGACGTTCAAATCATAGGAAGTTAGAGTGTCAGTCCCCTTGTACTTAAGTCGGCATTGTGCCTTTTGAATTTAATTCCGATGCAATTTCTGTACTTCATCGTCAATAAGAAGGTAAAAGGGATACAGTGAATCTGAAGTGAAGCATCGGAATCGAAAACTGGACTCACAGGAGCGGTTCAAATCATAGAAAGTTAGAGTGTCAGTCCTCTTGTACTTAAGTCGGCATTGTGCCTTTTGAAATTAATTCGGATGCAATATCTGATTCTCATCGTCATTAAGAAGGTCCAACGAATACAGTAAACCTGAAGTGAAACATCGCAATCTAAAACTGGACTCACAGGAGAGGTTCAAATCATAGGAAGTTAGAGTGTCAGTCCCCTTGTACTTAAGTCGGCATTGTGCCTTTTGAATTTAATTCCGATGCAATTTCTGTACTTCATCGTCAATAAGAAGGTAAAAGGGATACAGTGAATCTGAAGTGAAGCATCGGAATCTAAAACTGGACTCACAGGAGCGCTTCAAATGATAGAAAGTTAGAGTGTCAGTCCTCTTGTACTTAAGTCGGCATTGTGCCTTTTGTATTAAATTAGGATGCAATTTCTGTGTTTCATCGTCAATAAGAAGGTCCAAGGGATACAGTGAACCTGAAGTGAAGCATCGGAATCTGAAGCTGGACTCACAGGAGAGGTTCAAATCATAGAGAGTTAGAGTGACAGTCCTTTTGTACTTAACTCGGTATTGTGCCTTTTGTATTAAATTCGGATGCAATTTCTGTGTTTCATTGTCAATAAGAAGCTCCAAGGGATACAGTAATCCTGAAGTCATGCATTGGAATCTAAAACTGGACTCACAGGAGAGGATCAAATCCTAGAGAGTTAGAGTGCCAGTCCTCTTGTACTTAAGTCGGCATTGTGCTTTTTGTATTAAATTCGGATGCAAATTCTGTGTTTCATCGTGAATAGGAAGGTACAAGGGATACAGTAAAGCTGAAGTGAAACATCGGAATCTAAAACTGGACTCACGGGAGAGGTTAAAACATAGAAAGTTAGAGTGTCAGTCCTCTTGTACTTAAGGCGGCATTTTGCCTTTTGTATTAATTTCAGATGCGATTTCTGTGTTTCATCGTCAATAAGAAGGTCCAAGGGATACAGTAAACCTGAACTGAAGCATCGGAATCTGAAACTGGACTCACAGGAGAGGATCAAATCCTAGAGAGTTAGAGTGTCAGTCCTCTTGTACTTAAGTCGGCATTGTGCTTTTTGTATTAAATTCGGATGCAAATTCTATGTTTCATCGTGAATAAGAAGGTACAAGGGATACAGTAAAGCTGAAGTGATACATCGGAATCTAAAACTGGACTCACAGGAGAGGTTCAAATCATAGGAAGTTAGAGTGTCAGTCCCCTTTTACTTAAGTCGGCATTGTGCCTTTTGAATTTAATTCCGATGCAATTTCTGTACTTCATCGTCAATAAGAAGGTAAAAGGGATACAGTGAATCTGAAGTGAAGCATCGGAATCTAAAACTGGACTCACAGGAGCGGTTCAAATCATAGGAAGTTAGAGTGTCAGTCCTCTTGTACTTAAGTCGGCATTGTGCCTTTTGAATTTAATTCGGATGCAATATCTGTTTCTCAGCGTCAATAAGAAGGTCCAAGGAATACAGTAAACCTGAAGTGAAGCATCGGTATCTAAAACTGGACTCTCAGGAGAGGTTCAAATCATAGAAATTTGGAGTGTCAGTCGTCTTGTACTTAAGTCGGCATTGTGCCTTTTGAATTTAATTCCGATTCAATTTCTGTGCTTCATCGTCAATAAGAAAGTCCAAGGCATACCCTAAACATGAGGTGAAGCATCGGAATCTAAAACTGGACTCACAGGAGAGGTTCAAATCATAGAAAGTTAGAGTGTCAGTCCTCTTGTACTTAAGTCGGCATTTTGCCTTTTGTATTAAATTCGGATGCGATTTCTGTGTTTCATCGTCAATAAGAAGGTCCAAGGGATACAGTAAACCTGAAGTGAAGCATCGGAATCTATAACTGGACTCAAAGGAGAGGTTCAAATCCTAGAAAGTTAGAGTGTCAGTCCTCTTGTACTTAGGTCGGCATTGTGCTTTTTGAATTTAATTCCGATGCAATTTCTGTGCTTCATCGTCAATAAGAAGGTCCAAGGGATACACTAAACCTGAGGTGAAGCATCGGAATCAAAAACTGGACTCACAGGAGAGGTTCAAAACATAGAAAGTTAGAGTGTCAGTCCTTTTGTACTTAAGGCGGCATTTTGCCTTTTGTATTAAATTCGGATGCGATTTCTGTGTTTCATCGTCAATAAGAAGGTCCAAGGTATACAGTAAACCTGAAGTGAAGCATCGGAATCTAAAACTGGACTCACAGGAGAGGTTCAAATCATAGAAAGTTAAAGTGTCAGTCCTCTTTTACTTAAGTCTGCATTCTGCCTTTTGTATTTAATTCGGATGCAATTTCTGTGTTTCATCGTCAATAAGAAGGTCCAAGGTACGCAGTAAACCTGAAGTGAAGCATCGGAATCTAAAACTGGACTCACGGGAGAGGTTCAAATCATAGAAAGTTAGAGTGTCAGTCCTCTTGTAATTAAGTCGGCATTGTGCCTTTTGTATTAAATGCGGATGCATTTTCTGTGCTTCATCGTCAATAAGAAGGTCCAAGGTATACAGTAAACCTGAAGTGAAGCATCGGAATCTAAAACTGGACTCACAGGAGAGGTTCAAATCATAGAAAGTTAAAGTGTCAGTCCTCTTTTACTTAAGTCTGCATTCTGCCTTTTGTATTTAATTCGGATGCAATTTCTGTGTTTCATCGTCAATAAGAAGGTCCAAGGGATACAGAAAACCTGAAGTGAAGCATCATATTCTAAAACTGGTCTCACTGGAAAGGTTCAAATCATAGAAAGTTAGAGTGTCAGTCCTCTTGTACTTAAGTCGGCATTGTGCCTCTTGTATTAAATTCGGATGCAATTTCTGTGTTTCATCGTCAATAAGAAGGTCCAAGGAATACAGTAAACCTGAAGTGAAACATCGGAATCTAAAACTGGACTCACAGGAGACGTTCAAATCATAGGAAGTTAGAGTGTCAGTCCCCTTGTACTTAAGTCGGCATTGTGCCTTTTGAATTTAATTCCGATGCAATTTCTGTACTTCATCGTCAATAAGAAGGTAAAAGGGATACAGTGAATCTGAAGTGAAGCATCGGAATCGAAAACTGGACTCACAGGAGCGGTTCAAATCATAGAAAGTTAGAGTGTCAGTCCTCTTGTACTTAAGTCGGCATTGTGCCTTTTGAAATTAATTCGGATGCAATATCTGATTCTCATCGTCAATAAGAAGGTCCAACGAATACAGTAAACCTGAAGTGAAACATCGCAATCTAAAACTGGACTCACAGGAGAGGTTCAAATCATAGGAAGTTAGAGTGTCAGTCCCCTTGTACTTAAGTCGGCATTGTGCCTTTTGAATTTAATTCCGATGCAATTTCTGTACTTCATCTTCAATAAGAAGGTAAAAGGGATACAGTGAATCTGAAGTGAAGCATCGGAATCTAAAACTGGACTCACAGGAGCGGTTCAAATCATAGGAAGTTAGAGTGTCAGTCCTCTTGTACTTAAGTCGGCATTGTGCCTTTTGAATTTAATTCGGATGCAATATCTGTTTCTCAGCAACAATAAGAAGGTCCAAGGAATACAGTAAACCTGAAGTGAAGCATCGGTATCTAAAACTGGACTCTCAGGAGAGGTTCAAATCATAGAAAGTTGGAGTGTCAGTCGTCTTGTACTTAAGTCGGCATTGTGCCTTTTGAATTTAATTCCGATTCAATTTCTGTGCTTCATCGTCAATAAGAAAGTCCAAGGCATACCCTAAACCTGAGGTGAAGCTTCGGAATCTAAAACTGGACTCACAGGAGAGGTTCAAATCATAGAAAGTTAGAGTGTCAGTCCTCTTGTACTTAAGTCGGCATTGTGCTTTTTGTATTAAATTCGGATGCAAATTCTGTGTTTCATCGTGAATAAGAAGGTACAAGGGATACAGTAAAGCTGAAGTGAAACATCGGAATCTAAAACTGGACTCACAGGAGAGGTTAAAACATAGAAAGTTAGAGTGTCAGTCCTCTTGAACTTAAGGCGGCATTTTGCCTTTTGTATTAATTTCAGATGCGATTTCTGTGTTTCATCGTCAATAAGAAGGTCCAAGGGATACAGTAAACCTGAAGTGAAGCATCGGAATCTAAAACTGGACTCACAGGAGCGGTTCAAATCATAGGAAGTTAGAGTGTCAGTCCTCTTGTACTTAAGTCGGCATTGTGCCTTTTGAATTTAATTCGGATGCAATATCTGTTTCTCAGCAACAATAAGAAGGTCCAAGGAATACAGTAAACCTGAAGTGAAGCATCGGTATCTAAAACTGGACTCTCAGGAGAGGTTCAAATCATAGAAAGTTGGAGTGTCAGTCGTCTTGTACTTAAGTCGGCATTGTGCCTTTTGAATTTAATTCCGATTCAATTTCTGTGCTTCATCGTCAATAAGAAAGTCCAAGGCATACCCTAAACCTGAGGTGAAGCTTCGGAATCTAAAACTGGACTCACAGGAGAGGTTCAAATCATAGAAAGTTAGAGTGTCAGTCCTCTTGTACTTAAGTCGGCATTTTGCCTTTTGTATTAAATTCGGATGCGATTTCTGTGTTTCATCGTCAATAAGAAGGTCCAAGGGATACAGTAAACCTGAAGTGAAGCATCGGAATCTATAACTGGACTCACAGGAGAGGTTCAAATCCTAGAAAGTTAGAGTGTCTGTCCTCTTGTACTTAGGTCGGCATTGTGCTTTTTGTATTAAATTCGGATGCAATTTCTGTGTTTCATCGTGAATAAGAAGGTACAAGGGATACAGTAAACCTGAAGTGAAACATCGGAATCTAAAACTGGACTCACAGGAGAGGTTCAAATCATAGGAAGTTAGAGTGGCAGTCCCCTTGTACTTAAGTCGGCATTGTGCCTCTTGAATTTAATTCCGATGCAATTTCTGTACTTCATCGTCAATAAGAAGGTAAAAGGGATACAGTGAATCTGAAGTGAAGCATCGGAATCTAAAACTGGACTCACAGGAGCGGTTCAAATCATAGGAAGTTAGAGTGTCAGTCCTCTTGTACTTAAGTCGGCATTGTGCCTTCTGAATTTATTTCGGATGCAATATCTGTTTCTCAGCGTGAATAAGAAGGTCCAAGGAATACAGTAAACCTGAAGTGAAGCATCGGAATCTAAAACTGGACTCTCAGGAGAGGTTCAAATCATAGAAAGTTGGAGTGTCAGTCGTCTTGTACTTAAGTCGGCATTGTGCCTTTTGAATTTAATTCCGATTCAATTTCTGTGCTTCATCGTCAATAAGAAGGTCCAAGGCATACCCTAAACCTGAGGTGAAGCATCGGAATCTAAAACTGGACTCACAGGAGAGGTTCAAAACATAGAAAGTTAGAGTGTCAATCCTCTTGTACTTAAGTCGGCATTTTGCCTTTTGTATTAAATTCGGATGCGATTTCTGTGTTTCATCGTCAATAAGAAGGTCCAAGGGATACAGTAAACCTGAAGTGAAGCATCGGAATCTAAAACTGGACTCACAGGAGAGGTTCAAATCCTAGAAAGTTAGAGTGTCAGTCCTCTTGTACTTAGGTCGGCATTGTGCTTTTTGTATTAAATTCGGATGCAATTTCTGTGTTTCATCGTGAATAAGAAGGTACAAGGGATACAGTAAACCTGAAGTGAAACATCGGAATCTAAAACTGGACTCACAGGAGAGGTTCAAATCATAGGAAGTTAGAGTGTCAGTCCCCTTGTACTTAAGTCGGCATTGTGCCTTTTGAATTTTATTCCGATGCAATTTCTGTACTTCATCGTCAATAAGAAGGTAAAAGGGATACAGTGAATCTAAAGTGACGCATCGGAATCTAAAACTGGACTCACAGGAGCGGTTCAAATCATAGAAAGTTAGAGTGTCAGTCCTCTTGTACTTAAGTCGGCATTGTGCCTTTTGAATTTAATTCGGTGCAATATCTGTTTCTCATCGTCAATAAGAAGGTCCAAGGAATACAGTAAACCTGAAGTAAAGCATCGGAATCTAAAACTGGACTCACAGGAGAGGTTGAAATCATAGGAGGTTAGAGTGTCAGTCCCCTTGTACTTAAGTCGGCATTGTGCCTTTTGAATTTATGTCCGATGCAATTTCTGTATTTCATCGTCAATAAGAAGGTAAAAGGGATACAGTGAATCTGAAGTGAAGCATCGGAATCTCAAACTGGACTCACAGGAGCGTTTCAAATCATAGGAAGATAGAGAGTCAGTCCCCTTGTACTTCAGTCGGCATTGTGCCTTTTGAATTTAATTCGGATGCAATATCTGTTTCTCAGCGTCAATAAGAAGGTCCAAGGAATACAGTAAACCTGAAGTGAAGCATCGGAATCTAAAACTGGACCTCAGGAGAGGTTCAAATCATAGGAAGTTAGAGTGTCAGTCACCTTGTACTTAAGTCGGCATTGTGCCTTTTGAATTTAATTCCGAAGCAATTTCTGTACTTCATCGTCAATAAGAAGGTAAAATGGATACAGTGAATCTAAATTGAAGCATCGGAATCTAAAACTGGACTCACAGGAGCGGTTCAAATCATAGAAAGTTAGAGTGTTAGTCCTCTTGTACTTAAGTCGGTATTGTGCCTTTTGAATTTAATTCGGTGCAATATCTGTTTCTCATCGTCAATAAGAAGGTCCAAGGAATACAGTAAACCTGAAGTGAAGCATCGTAATCTAAAACTGGACTCTCAGGAGAGGTTCAAATCATAGAAAGTTAGAGTGTCAGTCCTCTTGTATTTAAGTCGGCATTGTGTCTTTTGTATTAAATACAGATGCAATTTCTGTGTTTCATCGTCAATAAGAAGGTCCAAGGTATACAGTAAACCTGAAGTGAAGCATCATATTCTAAAACTGGTCTCACTGGAAAGGTTCAAATCATAGAAAGTAAGAGTGTCAGTCCTCTTGTACTTAAGTCGGCATTGTGCCTCTTGTATTAAATTCGGATGCAATTTCTGTGTTTCATCGTCAATAAGAAGGTCCAAGGAATACAGTAAACCTGAAGTGAAGCATCGGAATCTAAAACTGGACTCACAGGAGAGGTTCAAATCATAGGAAGTTAGAGTGTCAGTCCCCGTTTACTTAAGTCGGCATTGTGCATTTTGAATTTAATTCCGATCAATTTCTGTACTTCATCGTCAATAAGAAGGTAAGAGGGATACAGTTAATCTGAAGTGAAGCATCGGAATCTAAAACTGTACTCACAGGAGCGGTTCAATTCATAGAAAGTTAGAGTGTCAGTCCTCTTGTACTTAACTCGGTATTGTGCCTTTTGTATTAAATTCGGATGCAATTTCTGTGTTTCATCGTGAATAAGAAGGAACAAGGGATACAGTAAACCTGAAGTAAAACATCGGAATCCAAAACTGGACTCATAGGAGAGGTTCAACTCATAGGAATTGAGAGTGTCAGTCCCCTTGTACTTAAGTCGGCATTGTGCCTTTTGAATTTAATTCCGATGCAATTTCTGTACTTCATCGTCAATAAGAAGGTAAAAGGGATACAGTGAATCTGAAGTGATGCATCGGAATCTAAAACTGGACTCACAGGAGCGGTTCAAATCATAGGAAGTTAGAGTGTCAGTCCTCTTGTACTTAAGTCGGCATTGTGCCTTTTGAGTTTAATTCGGATCCAATATCTGTTTCTCAGCGTCAATAAGAAGGTCCAAGGAATACAGTAAACCTGAAGTGAAGCATCGGAATCTAAAACTGGACTCTCAGGAGAGGTTCAAATCATAGAAAGTTAGAGTGTCAATCCTCTTGTACTTAAGTCGGCATGGTGCCTTTTGTATTAAATTCAGATGCAATTTATGTGTTTCATCGTCAATAAGATGGTCCAAGGAATACAGTAAACCTGAAGTGAAGCATCGGTATCTAAAACTGGACTCTCAGGAGAGGTTCAAATCATAGAAAGTTGGAGTGTCAGTCGTCTTGTACTTAAGTCGGCATTGTGCCTTTTGAATTTAATTCCGATTCAATTTCTGTGCTTCATCGTCAATAAGAAAGTCCAAGGCATACCCTAAACCTGAGGTGAAGCTTCGGAATCTAAAACTGGACTCACAGGAGAGGTTCAAATCATAGAAAGTTAGAGTGTCAGTCCTCTTGTACTTAAGTCGGCATTGTGCTTTTTGTATTAAATTCGGATGCAAATTCTGTGTTTCATCGTGAATAAGAAGGTACAAGGGATACAGTAAAGCTGAAGTGAAACATCGGAATCTAAAACTGGACTCACAGGAGAGGTTAAAACATAGAAAGTTAGAGTGTCAGTCCTCTTGAACTTAAGGCGGCATTTTGCCTTTTGTATTAATTTCAGATGCGATTTCTGTGTTTCATCGTCAATAAGAAGGTCCAAGGGATACAGTAAACCTGAAGTGAAGCATCGGAATCTAAAACTGGACTCACAGGAGCGGTTCAAATCATAGGAAGTTAGAGTGTCAGTCCTCTTGTACTTAAGTCGGCATTGTGCCTTTTGAATTTAATTCGGATGCAATATCTGTTTCTCAGCAACAATAAGAAGGTCCAAGGAATACAGTAAACCTGAAGTGAAGCATCGGTATCTAAAACTGGACTCTCAGGAGAGGTTCAAATCATAGAAAGTTGGAGTGTCAGTCGTCTTGTACTTAAGTCGGCATTGTGCCTTTTGAATTTAATTCCGATTCAATTTCTGTGCTTCATCGTCAATAAGAAAGTCCAAGGCATACCCTAAACCTGAGGTGAAGCTTCGGAATCTAAAACTGGACTCACAGGAGAGGTTCAAATCATAGAAAGTTAGAGTGTCAGTCCTCTTGTACTTAAGTCGGCATTTTGCCTTTTGTATTAAATTCGGATGCGATTTCTGTGTTTCATCGTCAATAAGAAGGTCCAAGGGATACAGTAAACCTGAAGTGAAGCATCGGAATCTATAACTGGACTCACAGGAGAGGTTCAAATCCTAGAAAGTTAGAGTGTCTGTCCTCTTGTACTTAGGTCGGCATTGTGCTTTTTGTATTAAATTCGGATGCAATTTCTGTGTTTCATCGTGAATAAGAAGGTACAAGGGATACAGTAAACCTGAAGTGAAACATCGGAATCTAAAACTGGACTCACAGGAGAGGTTCAAATCATAGGAAGTTAGAGTGTCAGTCCCCTTGTACTTAAGTCGGCATTGTGCCTCTTGAATTTAATTCCGATGCAATTTCTGTACTTCATCGTCAATAAGAAGGTAAAAGGGATACAGTGAATCTGAAGTGAAGCATCGGAATCTAAAACTGGACTCACAGGAGCGGTTCAAATCATAGGAAGTTAGAGTGTCAGTCCTCTTGTACTTAAGTCGGCATTGTGCCTTCTGAATTTATTTCGGATGCAATATCTGTTTCTCAGCGTGAATAAGAAGGTCCAAGGAATACAGTAAACCTGAAGTGAAGCATCGGAATCTAAAACTGGACTCTCAGGAGAGGTTCAAATCATAGAAAGTTGGAGTGTCAGTCGTCTTGTACTTAAGTCGGCATTGTGCCTTTTGAATTTAATTCCGATTCAATTTCTGTGCTTCATCGTCAATAAGAAGGTCCAAGGCATACCCTAAACCTGAGGTGAAGCATCGGAATCTAAAACTGGACTCACAGGAGAGGTTCAAAACATAGAAAGTTAGAGTGTCAATCCTCTTGTACTTAAGTCGGCATTTTGCCTTTTGTATTAAATTCGGATGCGATTTCTGTGTTTCATCGTCAATAAGAAGGTCCAAGGGATACAGTAAACCTGAAGTGAAGCATCGGAATCTAAAACTGGACTCACAGGAGAGGTTCAAATCCTAGAAAGTTAGAGTGTCAGTCCTCTTGTACTTAGGTCGGCATTGTGCTTTTTGTATTAAATTCGGATGCAATTTCTGTGTTTCATCGTGAATAAGAAGGTACAAGGGATACAGTAAACCTGAAGTGAAACATCGGAATCTAAAACTGGACTCACAGGAGAGGTTCAAATCATAGGAAGTTAGAGTGTCAGTCCCCTTGTACTTAAGTCGGCATTGTGCCTTTTGAATTTTATTCCGATGCAATTTCTGTACTTCATCGTCAATAAGAAGGTAAAAGGGATACAGTGAATCTAAAGTGACGCATCGGAATCTAAAACTGGACTCACAGGAGCGGTTCAAATCATAGAAAGTTAGAGTGTCAGTCCTCTTGTACTTAAGTCGGCATTGTGCCTTTTGAATTTAATTCGGTGCAATATCTGTTTCTCATCGTCAATAAGAAGGTCCAAGGAATACAGTAAACCTGAAGTAAAGCATCGGAATCTAAAACTGGACTCACAGGAGAGGTTGAAATCATAGGAGGTTAGAGTGTCAGTCCCCTTGTACTTAAGTCGGCATTGTGCCTTTTGAATTTATGTCCGATGCAATTTCTGTATTTCATCGTCAATAAGAAGGTAAAAGGGATACAGTGAATCTGAAGTGAAGCATCGGAATCTCAAACTGGACTCACAGGAGCGTTTCAAATCATAGGAAGATAGAGAGTCAGTCCCCTTGTACTTCAGTCGGCATTGTGCCTTTTGAATTTAATTCGGATGCAATATCTGTTTCTCAGCGTCAATAAGAAGGTCCAAGGAATACAGTAAACCTGAAGTGAAGCATCGGAATCTAAAACTGGACCTCAGGAGAGGTTCAAATCATAGGAAGTTAGAGTGTCAGTCACCTTGTACTTAAGTCGGCATTGTGCCTTTTGAATTTAATTCCGAAGCAATTTCTGTACTTCATCGTCAATAAGAAGGTAAAATGGATACAGTGAATCTAAATTGAAGCATCGGAATCTAAAACTGGACTCACAGGAGCGGTTCAAATCATAGAAAGTTAGAGTGTTAGTCCTCTTGTACTTAAGTCGGTATTGTGCCTTTTGAATTTAATTCGGTGCAATATCTGTTTCTCATCGTCAATAAGAAGGTCCAAGGAATACAGTAAACCTGAAGTGAAGCATCGTAATCTAAAACTGGACTCTCAGGAGAGGTTCAAATCATAGAAAGTTAGAGTGTCAGTCCTCTTGTATTTAAGTCGGCATTGTGTCTTTTGTATTAAATACAGATGCAATTTCTGTGTTTCATCGTCAATAAGATGGTCCAAGGTATACAGTAAACCTGAAGTGAAGCATCATATTCTAAAACTGGTCTCACTGGAAAGGTTCAAATCATAGAAAGTAAGAGTGTCAGTCCTCTTGTACTTAAGTCGGCATTGTGCCTCTTGTATTAAATTCGGATGCAATTTCTGTGTTTCATCGTCAATAAGAAGGTCCAAGGAATACAGTAAACCTGAAGTGAAGCATCGGAATCTAAAACTGGACTCACAGGAGAGGTTCAAATCATAGGAAGTTAGAGTGTCAGTCCCCGTTTACTTAAGTCGGCATTGTGCATTTTGAATTTAATTCCGATCAATTTCTGTACTTCATCGTCAATAAGAAGGTAAGAGGGATACAGTTAATCTGAAGTGAAGCATCGGAATCTAAAACTGTACTCACAGGAGCGGTTCAATTCATAGAAAGTTAGAGTGTCAGTCCTCTTGTACTTAACTCGGTATTGTGCCTTTTGTATTAAATTCGGATGCAATTTCTGTGTTTCATCGTGAATAAGAAGGAACAAGGGATACAGTAAACCTGAAGTAAAACATCGGAATCCAAAACTGGACTCATAGGAGAGGTTCAACTCATAGGAATTGAGAGTGTCAGTCCCCTTGTACTTAAGTCGGCATTGTGCCTTTTGAATTTAATTCCGATGCAATTTCTGTACTTCATCGTCAATAAGAAGGTAAAAGGGATACAGTGAATCTGAAGTGATGCATCGGAATCTAAAACTGGACTCACAGGAGCGGTTCAAATCATAGGAAGTTAGAGTGTCAGTCCTCTTGTACTTAAGTCGGCATTGTGCCTTTTGAGTTTAATTCGGATCCAATATCTGTTTCTCAGCGTCAATAAGAAGGTCCAAGGAATACAGTAAACCTGAAGTGAAGCATCGGAATCTAAAACTGGACTCTCAGGAGAGGTTCAAATCATAGAAAGTTAGAGTGTCAATCCTCTTGTACTTAAGTCGGCATGGTGCCTTTTGTATTAAATTCAGATGCAATTTATGTGTTTCATCGTCAATAAGATGGTCCAAGGTATGCAGTAAACCAGAAGTGAAGCATCGGAATCTAAAACTGGACTCACTGCAGAGGTTCAAATCATAGAAAGTTAGAGTGTCAGTCCTCTTGTACTTAAGTCGGCATTGTGCCTTTTGTATTAAATTTGGATGCAATTTCTGTGCTTCATCGTCAATAAGAAGGTCCAAGGGATACTGTAAACCTGAAGTGAAGCATCGGAATCTGAAACTAGACTCACAGGAGAGGTTCAAAACATACAGAGTTAGAGTATCAGTCCTTTTGTACTTAACTCGGCATTGTGCCTTTTGTATTAAATTCGGATGCAATTTCTGTGTTTCATTGTCCATAAGAAGCTCCAAGGAATACAGTAATCCTGAAGTCATTCATCGGAATCTAAAACTGGACTCACAGGAGAAGTTCAAATCATAGAAAGTTAGAGTGACAGTCCACTTGTACTTAAGACGGCATTGTGCCTTTTGTATTAAATTCGGATGCAATTTCTGTGTTTCATCGTCAATAAGAAGGTCCAAGGGATACAGTAAACCTGAAGTGAAGCATCGGAATCTAAAACTGGACTCACAGAAGAGGTTCAAATCATAGGAAGTTAGAGTGTCAGTCCCGTTGTACTTAAGTCGGCATTGTGCTCTTTGTATTAAATTCGGATGCAATTTTTGTGTTTCATCGTGAATAAGAAGGTACAAGGGATACAGTAAACCTGAAGTGAAACATCGGAACCTAAAACTGGACTCATAGGAGAGGTTCAAATCATAGGAAGTAATAGTGTCAGTCCCCTTGTACTTAAGTCGGCATTGTGCCTTTTGAATTTAATTCCGATGTAATTTCTGTACTTCATCGTCAATAAGAAGGTAAAAGGGATACAGTGAATCTGAAGTGAAGCATCGGACTCTAAAACTGGACTCACAGGAGCGGTTCAAATCATAGGAAGTTAGAGTGTCAGTCCTCTTGTACTTAAGTCGGCATTGTGCCTTTTGAATTTAATTCGGATGCAATATCTGTTTCTCAGCGTCAACAAGAATGTCCAAGGGATACAGTAAACCTGAAGTGAAGCATCGGAATCTAAAACTGGACTCACAGGAGAGGTTCAAATCATAGAAAGTTAGAGTGTCAGTCCTCTTGTACTTAAGTCGGCATTGTGCCTTTTGTAATAAATTCGGATGCAATATCTGTATTTCATTGTCCATAAGAAGCTCCAAGGGATACATTAATCCTGAAGTCATGCATCGGAATCTAAAACTAGACTCACAGGAGATGTTCAAATCATAGAAAGTTAGAGTGTCAGTCCACTTGTACTTAAGACGGCATTGTGCCTTTTGTATTAAATTCGGATGCAATTTCTGTGTTTCATCGTCAATAAGAAGGTCCAAAGTATACAGTAAACCTTAAGTGAAGCATAGGAATCTAACACAGGACTCACAGGAGAGGTTCAAATCATAGAAAGGTAGAGTGTCAGTCCTCTTGTACTTAAGTCGGCATTTTGCCTTTTGTATTAAATTCGGATGCAATTTCTGTGTTTCATCGTCAATAAGAAGGTCCAAGAGATACAGTAAGCCTGAAGTGAAGCATCGGAATCTAAAACTGGACTCACAGAAGAGGATCAAATCATAGAAAGTTAGAGTGTCAGTCCTCTTGTACTTAAGTCGGCATTGTTCCTTTTGTATTAATTTCGGATGCAATTTCTGTGTTTCATCGTCAATAAAGGTCCAAGGGATACAGTAAACCTGAAGTGAGGCATCGGAATCTAAAACTGGACTCACAGGAGAGGTTCAAATCATAGGAAGTTAGAGTGTCAGTCCCCTTGTACTTAAGTCGGCATTGTGCCTTTTGAATTTAATTCCGAAGCAATATCTGTGCTTCATCGTCATTAAGAAGGTCCAAGGGATACACTAAACCTGAGGTGAAGCATCGGAATCTAAAACTGGACTCACAGGAGATATTCAAATCATAGAAAGTTAGAGTGTCAGTCCTCGTGTACTTTAGTCGACATTGTGCCTCTTGTATTAAATTCGGATGCAATTCCTGTGTTTCATCTTCAATAAGAAGGTCCAAGGTATACAGTAAACCTGAAGTGAAGCATCGGAATCTAAAACTTGACTCACAGGAGAGGTTCAAATCATAGAAAATAAGAGTGTCGGTCCTCTTGTACTTAAGTCGGCATTGTGTCTTTTGTATTAAATTCAGATGCAATTTCTGTGTTTCATCGTCTATAAGAAGGTCCAAGGGATACAGTAAACCTGAAGTGAAGCATAGGAAACTAAAACTGGGTTCACAGGAGAGATTCAAATCATATTAAGTTAGTGTGTCAGTCCTCTTGTACTTAATTTGGCATTGTGCCTTTTGTATAAAATTCGGATGCAATTTCTGTGTTTCATCGTCAATAAGAAGGTTCAAATGATACAGTAAACCTGAAGTGAAGCATCATATTCTAAAACTGGTCTCACAGGAAAGGTTCAAATCATAGAAAGTTAGAGTGTCAGTCCTCTTGTACGTAAGTCAGAATTGTGCCTTTTGTATTAAATTCGGATGCAATTTCTGTGTTTCATCGTCAATAAGAAGGTCCAAGGGATACAGTAAACCTGAAGTGAGGCATCGGAATCTAAAACTGGACTCACAGGAGAGGTTCAAATCATAGAAATTTAGAGTATCAGTCCTCCTGTACTTAAGTCGGCATTGTGTCATTTGTATTAAATTCGGATACAATTTCTGTGTTTCATCGTCAGTAAGAAGGTCCAAGGGATACAGTAAACCTGAAGTGAAGCATCGGAATCTAAAACTGGAGTCACAGGAGAGGTTCAAATCATAGAAAGTTGGAGTGTCAGTCGTCTTGTACTTATGTCGGCATTGTGCCTTTTGAATTTAATTCCGATTCAATTTATGTGCCTCATCGTCAATAAGAAGGTCCAAGGCATACACTAAACCTGAGGTGAAACATCGGAATCTAAAACTGGACTCACAGTAGAGGTTCAAAACATAGAAAGTTAGAGTGTCAGTCCTCTTATACTTAAGTCGGCATTTTGCCTTTTGTATTAAATTCGGATACGATTTCTGTGTTTCATCGTCAATAAAAAGGTCCAAGGGATACAGTAAACCTGAAGTGAAGCATCGGAATCTAAAACTGGACTCTCAGGAGAGGTTCAAATCATAGAAAGTTAGAGTGTCAGTCGTCTTGTACTTAAGTCGGCATTGTGCCTTTTGTATTAATTTCGGATGCATTTTCTGTGCTTCATCGTCAATAAGAAGGTCTAAGGTATACAGTAAACCTGAAGTGAAGCATCGGAATCTAAAACTGGACTCACAGGAAAGGTTCGAATCATAGAAAGTTAGAGTGTCAGTCCTCTTTTACTTAAGTCGGCATTCTGCCTTTTGTATTAAATTCAGATGCAATTTCTGTGTTTCATCGTCAATAAGAAGGTCCAAGGGATACAGTAAACCTGAAGTGAAGCATCATATTCTAAAACTGGTGTCACTGGAAAGGTTCAAATCATAGAAAGTAAGAGTGTCAGTCCTCTTGTACTTAAGTAGGCATTGTGCCTCTTGTATTAAATTCGGATGCAATTTCTGTGTTTCATCGTCAATAAGAAGGTCCAAGGAATACAGTAAACCTGAAGTGAAGCATCGGAATCTAAAACTGGACTCACAGGAGAGGTTCAAATCATAGGAAGTTAGAGTGTCAGTCCCCTTTTACTTAAGTCGGCATTGTGCCTTTTGAATTTAATTCCGATGCAATTTCTGTACTTCATCGTCAATAAGAAGGTAAGAGGGATACAATGAATCTGAAGTGAAGCATCGGAATCTAAAACTGGACTCACAGGAGCGGTTCAATTCATAGAAAGTTAGAGTGTCAGTCCTCTTGTACTTAACTCGGTATTGTGCCTTTTGTATTAAATTCGGATGCAATTTCTGTGTTTCATCGTGAATAAGAAGGAACAAGGGATACAGTAAACCTGAAGTGAAACATCGGAATCTAAAACTGGACTCTCAGGAGAGGTTCAAATCATAGAAAGTTAGAGTGTCAGTCCTCTTGTACTTAAGTCGGCATGGTGCCTTTTGTATTAAATTCAGATGCAATTTATGTGTTTCATCGTCAATAAGATGGTCCAAGGTATGCAGTAAACCAGAAGTGAAGCATCGGAATCTAAAACTGGACTCACTGGAGAGGTTCAAATCATTGAAAGTTAGAGTGTCAGTCCTCTTGTACTTAACTCGGTATTGTGCCTTTTGTATTAAATTCGGATGCAATTTCTGTGTTTCATCGTCAATAAGAAGGTCCAAGGGATACTGTAAACCTGAAGTGAAGCATCGGAATCTGAAACTAGACTCACAGGGGAGGTTCAAAACATACAGAGTTAGAGTGTCAGTCCTTTTGTACTTAACTCGGCATTGTGCCTTTTGTATTAAATTCGGATGCAATTTCTGTGTTTCATTGTCCATAAGAAGCTCCAAGGAATACAGTAATCCTGAAGTCATTCATCGGAATCTAAAACTGGACTCACAGGAGATGTTCAAATCATAGAAAGTTAGAGTGTCAGTCCACTTGTACTTAAGACGGCATTGTGCCTATTATATTAAATTCGGATGCAATGTCTGTGTTTCAGCGTTTATAAGAAGGTCCAAGGGATACAGTAAACCTGAAGTGAAGCATCGGAATCGAAAACAGGACTCACAGGAGAGGTTCAAATCATAGAAATTTTGAGTGTCAGTCCTCTTGTACTTAAGCCGGCATTGTGCCTTTTGTATTAAATTTGGATGCAATTTCTGTGTTTCATCGTCAATAAGAAGGTCCAAGGGATACTGTAAACCTGAAGTGAAGCATCGGAATCTGAAACTGGACTCACAGGAGAGGTTCAAAACATACAGTGTTAGAGTGTCAGTCCTTTTGTACTTAACTCGGCATTGTGCCTTTTGTAATAATTTCGGATGCAATATCTGTGTTTCATTGTCCATAAGAAGCTCCAAGGGATACATTAATCCTGAAGTCATGCATCGGAATCTAAAAGTGGACTCACAGGATATGTTCAAATCATAGAAAGTTAGAGTGTCAGTCCACTTGTACTTAAGACGGCATTGTGCCTTTTGTATTAAATTCGGATGCAATTTCTGTGTTTTATCGTCAATAAGAAGGTCCAAGGTATACAGTAAACCTTACGTGAAGCATCGGAATGTAACACAGGACTCACAGGAGAGGGTCAAATCATAGAATGTTAGAATGTCAGTCATCTTGTACTTAAGTCGGCATTTTGCCTTTTGTATTAAATTCGGATGCAATTTCTGTGTTTCATCGTCAATAAGAAGGACTAAGGGATACAGTAAACCTGAAGTGAAGCATCGGAATCTAAAACTGGACTCACAGAAGAGGTTCAAATCATTGGAAGTTAGAGTGTCAGTCCCCTTGTACTTAAGTCGGCATTGTGCCTTTTGTATTAAATTCGGATGCAATTTTTGTGTTTCATCGTGAATAAGAAGGTACAAGGGATACAGTAAACCTGAAGTGAAACATCGGAATCTAAAACTGGACTCATAGGAGAGGTTCAAATCATAGGAATTAATAGTGTCAGTCCCCTTGTACTTAAGTCGGCATTGTGCCTTTTGAATTTAATTCCGATGCAATTTCTGTACTTCATCGTCGATAAGAAGGTAAAAGGGATACAGTGAATCTGAAGTGAAGCATCGGACTCTAAAACTGGACTCACAGGAGCGATTCAAATCATAGGAAGTTAGAGTGTCAGTCCTCTTGTACTTAAGTCGGCATTGTGCCTTTTGAATTTAATTCGGATGCAATATCTGTTTCTCAGCGTCAATAAGAAGGTCCAAGGAATACAGTAAACATGAAGTGAAGCATCGGAATCAAAAACTGGACTCTCAGGAGAGGTTCAAATCATAGAAAGTTAGAGTGTCAGTCCTCTTGTACTTAAGTCGGCATTGTGCCTTTTGTATTAAATTCGGATGCAATTTATGTGTTTCATCGTCAATAAGATGGTCCAAGGTATGCAGTAAACCAGAAGTGAAGCATCGGAATCTAAAACTGGACTCACAGAAGAGGTTCAAATCATTGGAAGTTAGAGTGTCAGTCCCCTTGTACTTAAGTCGGCATTGTGCCTTTTGTATTAAATTCGGATGCAATTTTTGTGTTTCATCGCGAATAAGAAGGTACAAGGGATACAGTAAACCTGAAGTGAAACATCGGAATCTAAAACTGGACTCATAGGAGAGGTTCAAATCATAGGAAGTAATAGTGTCAGTCCCCTTGTACTTAAGTCGGCATTGTGCCTTTTGAATTTAATTCCGATGCAATTTCTGTGCTTCATCGTCAATAAGAAGGTCCAAGGCATACACTAAACCTGAGGTGAAGCATCGGAATCTAAAACTGGACTCACAGGAGAGGTTCAAAACATAGAAAGTTAGAGTGTCAGTCCTCTTGTACTTAAGTCGGCATTTTGCCTTTTGTATTAAATTCGGATACGATTTCTGTGTTTCATCGTCAATAAAAAGGTCCTAGGGATACAGTAAACCTGAAGTGAAGCATCGGAATCTAAAACTGGACTCACAGGAGAGGTTCAAATCCTAGTAAGTTAGAGTGTCAGTCCTCTTGTACTTAGGTCGGCATTGTGCTTTTTGTATTAAATTCGGATGCAATTTCTGTGTTTCATCGTGAATAAGAAGGTACAAGGGATACAGTAAACCTGAAGTGAAACATCGGAATCTAAAACTGGACTCACAGGAGAGGTTCAAATCATAGGAAGTTAGAGTGTCAGTCCCCTTGTACTTAAGTCGGCATTGTGCCTTTTGAATTTAATTCCTTTGCAATTTCTGTACTTCATCGTCAATAAGAAGGTAAAAGGGATACAGTGAATCTAAAGTGAAGCATCGGAATCTAAAACTGGACTCACAGGAGCGGTTCAAATCATAGAAAGTTAGAGTGTCAGTCCTCTTGTACTTAAGTCGGCATTGTGCCTTTTGAATTTAATTCGGTGCAATATCTGTTTCTCATCGTCAATAAGAAGGTCCAAGGAATACAGTAAACCTGAAGTGACGCATCGGAATCTAAAACTGGACTCACAGGAGAGGTTGAAATCATAGGAGGTTAGAGTATCAGTCCCCTTGTTCTTAAGTCGGAATTGTGCCTTTTGAATTTAATTCCGATGCAATTTCTGTATTTCATCGCCAATAAGAAGGTAAAAGGGATACAGTGAATCTGAAGTGAAGCATCGGAATCTAAAACTGGACTCACATGAGCGTTTCAAATCATAGGAAGTCAGAGTGTCAGTCCCCTTGTACTTAAGTCGGCATTGTGCCTTTTGAATTTAATTCGGTTGCAATATCTGTTTCTCAGCGTCAATAAGAAGGTCCAAGGAATACAGTAAACCTGAAGTGAAGCATCGGAATCTAAAACTAGACTCTCAGGAGAGGTTCAAATCATAGAAAGTTAGAGTGTCAGTCGTCTTGTACTTAAGTCGGCATTGTGCCATTTGAATTTAATTCCGATTCAATTTCTGTGCTTCATCGTCAATAAGAAGGTCCAAGGGATACACTAAACCTGAGGTGAAGCATCGGAACCTAAAACTGGACCCACAGGAGAGGTTCAAAACATAGAAAGTTAGAGTGTTAGTCCTCTTGTACTTAAGTCGGCATTTTGCCTTTTGTATTAAATTCGGATGCGATTTCTGTGTTTCATCGTCAATAAGAAGGTCCAAGGGATACAGTAAACCTGAAGTGAAGCATCGAAATTTAAAACTGGACTTACAGGAGAGGTTCAAATCCTAGAAAGTTAGAGTGTCAGTCCTCTTGTACTTAGGTCGGCATTGTGCTTTTTGTATTAAATTCGGATGCAATTTCTGTGTTTCATCGTGAATAAGAAGGTACAAGGGATACAGTAAACCTGAAGTGAAACATCGGAATATAAAACAGGATTCACAGGAGAGGTTCAAATCATAGGAAGTTAGAGTGTCAGTCCCCTTGTACTTAAGTCGGCATTGTGCCTTTTGAATTTAATTCCGATGCAATTTCTGTACTTCATCGTCAATAAGAAGGTAAAATGGATACAGTGAATCTAAATTGAAGCATCAGAATCTAAAACTGGACTCACCGGAGCGGTTCAAATCATAGAAAAATAGAGTGTCAGTCCTCTTGTACTTAAGTCGGTATTGTGCCTTTTGAATTTAATTCGGTGCAATATCTGTTTCTCATCGTCAAAAAGAAGGTCCAAGGAATACAGTAAACCTGAAGTGAAGCATCGGAATCTAAAACTGGACTCTCAGGAGAGGTTCAAATCATAGAAAGTTAGAGTGTCAGTCCTCTTGTACTTAAGTCGGCATTGTGCCTTTTGTATTAATTTCGGATGCATTTTCTGTGCTTCACCGTCAATAAGAAGTTCTAAGGTATACAGTAAACCTGAAGTGAAGCATCGGAATCTAAAACTGGACTCACAGGAAAGGTACAAATCATAGAAAGTTAGAGTGTCAGTCCTCTTTTACTTAAGTCGGCATTCTGCCTTTTGTATTAAATTCAGATGCAATTTCTGTGTTTCATCGTCAATAAGAAGGTCCAAGGGATACAGTAAACCTGAAGTGAAGCATCATATTCTAAAACTGGTCTCACTGGAAAGGTTCAAATCATAGAAAGTAAGAGTGTCAGTCCTCTTGTACTTAAGTAGGCATTGTGCCTCTTGTATTAAATTCGGATGCAATTTCTGTGTTTCATCGTCAATAAGAAGGTCCAAGGAATACAGTAAACCTGAAGTGAAGCATCGGAATCTAAAACTGGACTCACAGGAGAGGTTCAAATCATAGGAAGTTAGAGTGTGAGTCCCCATTTACTTAAGTCGGCATTGTGCCTTTTGAATTTAATTCCGATGCAATTTCTGTACTTCATCGTCAATAAGAAGGTAAAAGGGATACAGTGAATCTGAAGTTAAGCATCGGAATCTAAAACTGGACTCACAGGAGCTGTTCAAATCATAGGAAGTTAGAGTGTCAGTCCTCTTGTACTTAAGTCGGCATTGTGCCTTTTGAGTTTAATTAGGATGCAATATCTGTTTCTCAGCGTCAATAAGAAGGTCCAAGGAATACAGTAAACCTGAAGTGAAGCATCGTAATCTAAAACTGGACTCTCAGGAGTGGTTCAAATCATAGAAAGTTAGAGTGTCAGTCCTCTTGTACTTAAGTCGGCATGGTGCCTTTTGTATTAAATTCAGATGCAATTTATGTGTTTCATCGTCAATAAGATGGTCCAAGGTATGCAGTAAACCAGAAGTGAAGCATCGGAATCTAAAACTGGACTCACAGGAGAGGTTCAAATCATAGAAAGTTAGAGTGTCAGTCCTCTTGTACTTAAGTCGGCATTGTGCCTTTTGTATTAAATTTGGATGCAATTTCTGTGCTTCATCGTCAATAAGAAGGTCCAAGGGATACTGTAAACCTGAAGTGAAGCATCGGAATCTGAAACTAGACTCACAGGGGAGGTTCAAAACATACAGAGTTTGAGTGTCAGTCCTTTTGTACTTAACTAGGCATTGTGCCTTTTGTATGAAATTCGGATGCAATTTCTGTGTTTCATTGTCCATAAGATGCTCCAAGGAATACAGTAATCCTGAAGTCATTCATCGGAATCTAAAACTGGACTCACAGGAGATGTTCAAATAATAGAAAGTTAGAGTGTCAGTCCACTTGTACTTAAGACGGCATTGTGCCTTTTGTATTAAATTCGGATGCAATGTCTGTGTTTCATCGTCAATAAGAAGGTCCAAGGGATACTGTAAACCTGAAGTGAAGCATCGGAATCTGAAACTGGACTCACAGGAGAGGTTCAAAACATACAGAGTTAGAGTGTCAGTCCTTTTGTACTTAACTCGGCATTGTGCCTTTTGTAATAAATTCGGATGCAATATCTGTGTTTCATTGTCCATAAGAAGCTCCAAGGGATACATTAATCCTGAAGTCATGCATCGGAATCTAAAAGCGGACTCACAGGATATGTTCAAATCATAGAAAGTTAGAGTGTCAGTCCACTTGTACTTAAGACGGCATTGTGCCTTTTGTATTAAATTTGGATGCAATTTCTGTGTTTTATCGTCAATAAGAAGGTCCAAGATATACAGTAAACCTTAAGTGAAGCATCGGAATCTAACACAGGACTCACAGGAGAGGGTCAAATCATAGAATGTTAGAATGTCAGTCATCTTGTACTTAAGTCGGCATTTTGCCTTTTGTATTAAATTCGGATGCAATTTCTGTGTTTCATCGTCAATAAGAAGGTCCAAGGGATACAGTAAACCTGAAGTGAAGCATCGGAATCTAAAACTGGACCCACAGAAGAGGTTCAAATCATTGGAAGTTAGAGTGTCAGTCCCCTTGTACTTAAGTCGGCATTGTGCCTTTTGTATTAAATTCGGATGCAATTTTTGTGTTTCATCGTGAATAAGAAGGTACAAGGGATACAGTAAACCTGAAGTGAAACATCGGAATCTAAAACTGGAGTCATAGGAGAGGTTCAAATCATAGGAAGTAATAGTGTCAGTCCCCTTGTACTTAAGTCGGCATTGTGCCTTTTGAATTTAATTCCGATGCAATTTCTGTACTTCATCGGCAATAAGAAGGTAAAAGGGATACAGTGAATCTGAAGTGAAGCATCGGACTCTAAAACTGGACTCACAGGAGCGATTCAAATCATAGGAAGTTAGAGTGTCAGTCCTCTTGTACTTAAGTCGGCATTGTGCCTTTTGAAATTTAATTCGGTTGCAATATCTGTTTCTCAGCGTCAATAAGAAGGTCCAAGGAATACAGTAAACATGAAGTGAAGCATCGGAATCAAAAACTGGACTCTCAGGAGAGGTTCAAATCATAGAAAGTTAGAGTGTCAGTCCTCTTGTACTTAAGTCGGCATTGTGCCTTTTGTATTAAATTCGGATGCAATTTATGTGTTTCATCGTCAATAAGATGGTCCAAGGTATGCAGTAAACCAGAAGTGAAGCATCGGAATCTAAAACTGGACTCACAGGAGAGGTTCAAATCATAGAAAGTTAGAGTGTCAATTTTCTTGTACTTAAGTCGGCATTGTGCCTTTTGTATTAAATTCGGATGCATTTTCTGTGCTTCATCGTCAATAAGAAGGTCCAAGGTATACAGTAAACCTGAAGTGAAGCATCGGAATCTAAAACTGGACTCACAGGAGAGGTTCAAATCATAGAAAGTTAGAGTGTCAGTCCTCTTTTACTTAAGTCGGCATTCTGCCTTTTGTATTAAATTCGGATGCAATTTCTCTGTTTCATCGTCAATAAGAAGGTCCAAGGGATACAGTAAACCTGAAGTGAAGCATCATATTCTAAAACTGGTTTCACTGGAAAGGTTCAAATCATAGAAAGTTAGAATGTCAGTCCTATTGTACTTAAGTCGGCATTTTGCCTTTTGTATTAAATTCGGATGCCATTTCTGTGTTTCATCGTCAATAAGAAGGTCCAAGGGATACAGTAAACCTGAAGTGAAGCATCGGAATCTAAAACTGGACTCACAGGAGAGGTTCAAATCATAGAAAGTTAGAGTGTCAGTCCTCTTGTACTTAAGTCGGCATTGTGCCTTTTGTATTAAATTTGGATGCAATTTCTGTGTTTCATCGTCAATAAGAAGGTCGAAGGGATACTGTAAACCGGAAGTGAAGCATCGGAATCTGAAACTAGACTCACAGGAGAGGTTCAAAACATACAGAGTTAGTGTGTCAGCCCTTTTGTACTTAACTCGGCATTGTGCCTTTTGTATTAAATTCGGATGCAATGTCTGTGTTTCATCGTCAATAAGAAGGTCCAAGGTATACAGTAAACCTTAAGTGAAGCATCGGAATCTAACACAGGACTCACAGGAGAGGTTCAAATCATAGAAAGTTAGAGTGTCAGTCCTCTTTTACTTAAGTCGGCATTCTGCCTTTTGTATTAAATTCGGATGCAATTTCTCTGTTTCATCGTCAATAAGAAGGTCCAGAGGATACAGTAAACCTGAAGTGAAGCATCATATTCTAAAACTGGTTTCACTGGAAAGGTTCAAATCATAGAAAGTTAGAGTGTCAGTCCTCTTGTACTTAAGTCGGCATTTTGCCTTTTGTATTAAATTCGGATGCCATTTCTGTGTTTCATCGTCAATAAGAAGGTCCAAGGGGTACAGTAAACCTGAAGTGAAGCATCGGAATCTAAAACTGGACTCACAGGAGTGGTTCAAATCATAGGAAGTTAGAGTGTCAGTCCCCTTGTACTTAAGCCGGCATTGTGCCTTTTGAATTTAATTCCGATGCAATATCAGTGCTTCATCGTCAATAAGAAGGTCCAAGGGATACACTAAACCTGAGGTGAAGCATCGGAATCTAAAACTGGACTCACAGGAGAGATTCAAATCATAGAAAGTTAGAGTGTCAGTCCTCGTGTACTTAGTCGACATTGTGCCTCTTGTATTAAATTCGGATGCAATTTCTGTGTTTCATCTTCAATAAGAAGGTTCAAGGTATACAGTAAACCTTAAGTGAAGCATGGGAATCTAAAACTGGACACACAGGAGAGGTTCAAATCATAGCAAGTTAGAGTGTCAGTACTCTTGTACTTAAGTCGGCATTGTGCCTTTTGTATTAAATTCGGATGCAATATCTGTTTCTCATCGTCAATAAGAAGGTCCAAGGGATACAGTAAACCTGAAGTGAAGCATCGGAATCTAAAACTGGACTCACAGGAGAGGTTCAAATCATAGAAAGTTAGAGTGTCAGTCCTCTTGCACTTAAGTCGGCATTGTGCCTTTGGTATTAAATTCGGATGCAATTTCTGCGCTTCATCGTCAATAAGAAGGTACAAGGTATACAGTAAACCTGCAGTGAAGCATCGGAATCTAAAACTGGACTCACAGGAGAGGTTCAAATCATAGAAAGTAAGAGTGTCAGTCCTCTTGTACTTAAGTCGGCATTGTGCCTTTTGTATTAAATTCGGATGCAATTTCTGTGTTTCATCGTCTATAAGAAGGTCCAAGGGATACAGTAAACCTGAAGTGAAGCATCGGAATCTAAAACTGGGTTCACACGAGAGATTCAAATCATATTAAGTTAGTGTGTCAGTCCTCTTGTACTTAAGTCGGCATTGTGCCTTTTGTATAAAATTCGGATGCAATTTCTGTGTTTCATCGTCAATAAGAAGGTTCAAGGGATACAGTTAACCTGAAGTGAAGCATCATATTCTAAAACTGGTCTCACAGGAATGGTTCAAATCATAGAAAGTTAGAGTGTCAGTCCTCTTGTACGTAAGTCGGAATTGTGCCTTTTGTATTAAATTCGGATGCAATTTCTGTATTTCATCGTCAATAAGAAGGTCCAAGGGATACAGTAAACCTGAAGTGAGGCATCGGAATCTAAAACTGGACTCACACGAGAGGTTCAAATCATAGAAATTTAGAGTATCAGTCCTCCTGTACTTAAGTCGACATTGTGTCATTTGTATTAAATTCGGATACAATTTCTGTGTTTCATCGTCAGTAAGAAGGTCCAAGGTATACAGTAAACCTGAAGTGAAGCATCGGAATCTAAAACTGGAGTCACAGGAGAGGTTCAAATCATAGAAAGTTAGAGTGTCAGTCCTCTTGTACTTAAGTCGGCATTGTGCTTTTGAATATAATTCCGATGCAATTTCTGTGCTTCATCGTCAATAAGAAGGTCCAAGGGATACACTAATCCTGAGGTGAAGCATCGAAATCTAAAACTGGACTCACAGGAGAGGTTCAAATCATAGAAAGTTAGAGTGTCAGTCCTCTTGTACTTAAGTCGGCATTTTGCATTTTGTATTAAATTCGGATGCAATTTCTGTGTTTCATCGTCAATAAGAAGGTCCAAGTGATACAGTAAACCTGAAGTGAAGCATCGGAATCTAAAACTGGACTCACAGGAGACGTTCAAATCATAGAAAGTTAGAGTGTCAGTCCTCTGTACTTCAGTCGGCATTCTTCCTTTTGTATTAAATTCGGATGCAATTTCTGTGTTTCATCGTCAATAAGAGGGTGCAAGGGACACAGTAAACCTGAAGTGAAGCATCGTAATCTAAAACTGGACTCACAGGATATGTTCAAATCATAGGAAGTTAGAGTGTCAGTCCCCTTGTACTTAAGTCGGCATTGTGCCTTTTGAATTTAATTCCGATGCAATTTCTGTACTTCATCGTCAATAAGAAGGTAAAAGAGATCCAGTGAATCTGAAGTGAAGCATCGGAATCTAAAACTGGACTCACAGGAGCGGTTCAAATCATAGAAAGTTAGAGTGTCAGTCCTCTTGTACTTAAGTCGGCATTGTGCCTTTTGAATTTAATTCCGATGCAATATCTGTGATTCATCGTCAATAAGAAGGTCAAGGTATACAGTAAATCTGAAGTGAAGCATGGGAATCTGAAACTGGACTCACAGGAGAGGTTCAAATCATAACATGTTAGAGTGTCAGTCCTCTTGTACTTAAGTCAGCATTGTGCCTTTTGTATTAAATTCGGATGCAATATCTGTTTCTCATCGTCAATAAGAAGGTCCAAGGTATACAGTAAACCTGAAGTGAAGCATCGTAATCTAAAACTGGACTCACAGGAGAGGTTCAAATCATAGAAAGTTAGAGTGTAAGTCTTCTTGTACTAAAGTCGGCATTGTGCCTTTTGTATTAAATTCGGATGCAATTTCTGTGTTTCATCGTCAATAAGAAGGTCCAAGGGATACAGTAAACCTGAAGTGAAGCATCGGAATCTAAAACTGGACTAACAGGAGAGGTTCAAATCGTAGAAAGTTAGAGTGTCAGTCCTCTGTACTTAAGTCGGCATTGTGCCTTTTGTATTAAATTCGGATGCAATTTCTGTGTTTCATCGTCTATAAGAAGGTCCAAGGGATACAGTAAACCTGAAGTGAAGCATCGGAATCTAAAACCGGACTCACAGGAGAGGTTCAAATCATAGGAAGTTAGAGTGTCAGTCCCCTTGTACTTAAGACGGCGTTGTGCCTTTTGAATTTAATTCCGATGCAATTTCTGTACTTCATCGTCATTAAGAAGGTAAAAGGGATACAGTGAATCTGAAGTAAAGCATCGGAATCTAAAACTGGACTCACAGGAGCGGTTCAAATCATAGAAAGCTAGAGTGTCAGTCCTCTTGTACTTAAGTCGGCATTGTGCCTTTTGAATTTAATTCCGATGCAATATCTGTGCTTCATCGTGAATAAGAAGGTCCAAGGGATACACTAAACCTGAGGTGAAGCATCGGAATCTAAAACTGGACTCACAGGAGAGGTTCAAATCATAGAAAGTTAGAGTGTCCGTCCTCTTGTACTTAAGTCGGCATTGTGCCATTTGTATTAAATTCGGATGCAATTTCTGTGTTTCATCGTCAATAAGAAGGTGCAAGGTATGCAGTAAACCTGAAGTGAAGCATGGGAATCTGAAACTGGACTCACAGGAGAGGTTCAAATCATAGCAAGTTAGAGTGTCAGTCCTCTTGTACTTAAGTCGGCATTGTACCTTTTGTATTAAATTCGGATGCAATTTCTGTGTTTCATCGTCTATAAGAAGGACCAAGGGATAAAGTAAACCTGAAGTGAAGCATCGGAATCTAAAACTGGATTCACACGAGAGATTCAAATCATAGAAAGTTAGAGTGTCAGTCCTCTTGTACTTAAGTCGGCATTGTGCCTTTTGTATTAAATTCGGATGCAATTACTGTGTTTCATCGTCAATAAGGAGGTCCAAGGGATACAGTAAACCTGAAGTGAACCATCGGAATCTAAAACTGGACTCACAGGAGAGGTTAAAATCATAGAAAATTTGAGAGTCAGTCCTCTTGTACTTAAGTCGGCATTGTGCCTTTTGTATTAAATTTGGATGCAATTTCTGTGTTTCATCGTCAATAAGAAGGTCCAAGGGACACTGTAAACATGAAGTGATGCATCGGAATCTGAAACTGGACTCACAGGAGAGGTTCAAAACATACAGAGTTAGAGTGTCAGTCCTTTTGTACTTAACTCGGCATTGTGCCTTTTGTATTAAATTCGGATGCAATTTCTGTGTTTCATTGTCCATAAGAAGCTCCAAGGGATACAGTAATCCTGAAGTGAAGCATTGGAATCTAAAACTGGACTCACAGGAGAGGTTCAAATCATAGAAAGTTAGAGTGTCAGTCCACTTGTACTTAAGACGGCATTGTGCCTTTGTATTAAATTCGGATGCAATTTCTGTGTTTCATCGTCAATAAGAAGGTCCAAGGTATACAGTAAACCTTAAGTGAAGCATCGGAATCTAAAACAGGATTCACAGAAGAGGTTCAAATCATAGAAAGTTAGTGTGTCAGTCCTCTTGTACTTAAGTCGGCATTGTGCCTTTTGAATTTAATTCCGATGCAATTTCTGTGCTTCATCGTCAATAAGAAGGTCCAAGGGATACACTAAATCTGAGGTGAAGCATCGGATTCTAAAACTGGACTCACAGGAGAGGTTCAAATCATAGAAATTTAGAGTGTCAATCCTCTTGTACTTAAGTCGGCATTTTGCCTTTTGTATTAAATTCGGATACAATTTCTGTGTTTCATCGTCAATAAGAAGGTCCAAGGGATACAGTAAACCTGAAGTGAAGCATCGGAATCGAAAACTGGACTCACAGGAGAGGTTCATATCATTGAAAGTTTGAGTGCCAGTCCTCTTGTACTTAAGTCGGCATTGTTCCTTTTGTATTAAATTCGGATGCAATTTCTGTGTTTCATCGTCAATAAGAAGGTCCAAGGGATACAGTAAACCTGAAGTGAAGCATTGGAATCTTAAACTGGACTCACAGGAGAGGTTCAAATCATAGGAAGTTGGAGTGTCAGTCCCATTGTACTTAAGTCGGCATTGTGCCTTTTAAATTTAATTCCGATGCAATTTCTGTACTTCATCGTCAATAAGAAGGTAAAAGGGATACAGTGAATCTGAAGTGAAGCATCGGAATCTAAAACTGGACTCACAGGAGCGGTTCAAATCATAGTTAGTTAGAGTGTCAGTCCTCTTGTACTTAAGTCGGCATTGTGCCTTTTGAATTTAATTCCGATGCAATATCTGTGCTTCATCGTCAATAAGAAGGTCCAAGGGATACAGTAAACCTGAAGTGAAGCATCGGAATCTAAAACTGGATTCACACGAGAGATTCAAATCATAGAAAGTTAGAGTGTCAGTCCTCTTGTACTTAAGTCGGCATAGTGCCTTTTGTATAAAATTCGGATGCATATTCTGTGTTTCATCGTCAATAAGAAGGTCCAAGGGATACAGTAAACATGAAGTGAAGCATCGGAATCTAAAACTGGACTCACAGGGGAGGTTCAAATCATAGAAAGTTAGAGTGTCAGTCCTCTGTACTTAAGTCGGCATTCTTCCTTTTGTATTAAATTCGGATGCAATTTCTGTGTTTCATCGTCAATAAGAGGGTCCAAGGGATACAGTAAACCTGAAGTGAAGCATCGTAATCTAAAACTGGACTCACAGGAGAGGTTCAAATCATAGAAAGTTAGAGTGTAAGTCCTCTTGTACTAAAGTCGGCATTGTGCCTTTTGTATTAAATTCGGATGCAATTTCTGTGTTTCATCGTCAATAAGAAGGTCCAAGGGATACAGTAAACCTGAAGTGAAGCATCGGAATCTAAAACTGGACTCACAGGAGAGGTTCAAATCATAGAAAATTAGAGTGTCAGTCCTCTGTACTTAAGTCGGCATTGTGCCTTTTGTATTAAATTCGGATGCAATTTCTGTGTTTCATCGTCTATAAGAAGGTCCAAGGGATACAGTAAACCTGAAGTGAAGCATCGGAATCTAAAACTGGACTCACAGGAGAGGTTCAAATCATAGGAAGTTAGAGTGTCAGTCCACTTGTACTTAGGACAGCGTTGTGCCTTTTGAATTTAATTCCGATGCAATTTCTGTACTTCATCGTCATTGAGAAGGTAAAAGGGATACAGTGAATCTGAAGTAAAGCATCGGAATCTAAAACTGGACTCACAGGAGCGGTTCAAATCATAGAAAGTTAGAGTGTCAGTCCTCTTGTACTTAAGTCGGCATTGTGCCTTTTGAATTTAATTCCGATGCAATATCTGTGCTTCATCGTGAATAAGAAGGTCCAAGGGATACACTAAACCTGAGGTGAAGCATCGGAATCTAAAACTGGACTCACAGGAGAGGTTCAAATCATAGAAAGTTAGAGTGTCCGTCCTCTTGTACTTAAGTCGGCATTGTACCTTTTGTATTAAATTCGGATGCAATTTCTGTGTTTCATCGTCAATAAGAAGGTCCAAGGGATACAGTAAACCTGAAGTGAAGCATCATATCCTAAAACTGGTTTCACTGGAAAGGTTCAAGTCATAGAAAGTTAGAGTGTCAGTCCTCTTGTACTTAAGTCGGCATTTTGCCTTTTGTATTAAATTCGGATGCCATTTCTGTGTTTCATCGTCAATAAGAAGGTCCAAGGGATACAGTAAACCTGAAGTGAAGCATCGGAATCTAAAACTGGACTCACAGGAGAGGTTCAAATCATAGGAAGTTAGAGTGTCAGTCCCCTTGTACTTAAGCCGGCATTGTGCCTTTTGAATTTAATTCCGATGCAATATCAGTGCTTCATCGTCAATAAGAAGGTCCAAGGGATACACTAAACCTGAGGTGAAACATCGGAATCTAAAACTGGACTCACAGGAGAGATTCAAATCATAGAAAGTTAGAGTGTCAGTCCTCGTGTACTTAGTCGACATTGTGCCTCTTGTATTAAATTCGGATGCAATTTCTGTGTTTCATCTTCAATAAGAAGGTTCAAGGTATACAGTAAACCTTAAGTGAAGCATGGGAATCTAAAACTGGACACACAGGAGAGGTTCAAATCATAGCAAGTTAGAGTGTCAGTACTCTTGTACTTAAGTCGGCATTGTGCCTTTTGTATTAAATTCGGATGCAATATCTGTTTCTCATCGTCAATAAGAAGGTCCAAGGGATACAGTAAACCTGAAGTGAAGCATCGGAATCTAAAACTGGACTCACAGGAGCGGTTCAAATCATAGTTAGTTAGAGTGTCAGTCCTCTTGTACTTAAGTCGGCATTGTGCCTTTTGAATTTAATTCCGATGCAATATCTGTGCTTCATCGTCAATAAGAAGGTCCAAGGGATACAGTAAACCTGAAGTGAAGCATCGGAATCTAAAACTGGATTCACACGAGAGATTCAAATCATAGAAAGTTAGAGTGTCAGTCCTCTTGTACTTAAGTCGGCATAGTGCCTTTTGTATAAAATTCGGATGCATATTCTGTGTTTCATCGTCAATAAGAAGGTCCAAGGGATACAGTAAACCTGAAGTGAAGCATCGGAATCTAAAACTGGACTCACAGGGGAGGTTCAAATCATAGAAAGTTAGAGTGTCAGTCCTCTGTACTTAAGTCGGCATTCTTCCTTTTGTATTAAATTCGGATGCAATTTCTGTGTTTCATCGTCAATAAGAGGGTCCAAGGGATACAGTAAACCTGAAGTGAAGCATCGTAATCTAAAACTGGACTCACAGGAGAGGTTCAAATCATAGAAAGTTAGAGTGTAAGTCCTCTTGTACTAAAGTCGGCATTGTGCCTTTTGTATTAAATTCGGATGCAATTTCTGTGTTTCATCGTCAATAAGAAGGTCCAAGGGATACAGTAAACCTGAAGTGAAGCATCGGAATCTAAAACTGGACTCACAGGAGAGGTTCAAATCATAGAAAATTAGAGTGTCAGTCCTCTGTACTTAAGTCGGCATTGTGCCTTTTGTATTAAATTCGGATGCAATTTCTGTGTTTCATCGTCTATAAGAAGGTCCAAGGGATACAGTAAACCTGAAGTGAAGCATCGGAATCTAAAACTGGACTCACAGGAGAGGTTCAAATCATAGGAAGTTAGAGTGTCAGTCCACTTGTACTTAGGACGGCGTTGTGCCTTTTGAATTTAATTCCGATGCAATTTCTGTACTTCATCGTCATTGAGAAGGTAAAAGGGATACAGTGAATCTGAAGTAAAGCATCGGAATCTAAAACTGGACTCACAGGAGCGGTTCAAATCATAGAAAGTTAGAGTGTCAGTCCTCTTGTACTTAAGTCGGCATTGTGCCTTTTGAATTTAATTCCGATGCAATATCTGTGCTTCATCGTGAATAAGAAGGTCCAAGGGATACACTAAACCTGAGGTGAAGCATCGGAATCTAAAACTGGACTCACAGGAGAGGTTCAAATCATAGAAAGTTAGAGTGTCCGTCCTCTTGTACTTAAGTCGGCATTGTACCTTTTGTATTAAATTCGGATGCAATTTCTGTGTTTCATCGTCAATAAGAAGGTCCAAGGGATACAGTAAACCTGAAGTGAAGCATCATATTCTAAAACTGGTTTCACTGGAAAGGTTCAAGTCATAGAAAGTTAGAGTGTCAGTCCTCTTGTACTTAAGTCGGCATTTTGCCTTTTGTATTAAATTCGGATGCCATTTCTGTGTTTCATCGTCAATAAGAAGGTCCAAGGGATACAGTAAACCTGAAGTGAAGCATCGGAATCTAAAACTGGACTCACAGGAGAGGTTCAAATCATAGGAAGTTAGAGTGTCAGTCCCCTTGTACTTAAGCCGGCATTGTGCCTTTTGAATTTAATTCCGATGCAATATCAGTGCTTCATCGTCAATAAGAAGGTCCAAGGGATACACTAAACCTGAGGTGAAACATCGGAATCTAAAACTGGACTCACAGGAGAGATTCAAATCATAGAAAGTTAGAGTGTCAGTCCTCGTGTACTTAGTCGACATTGTGCCTCTTGTATTAAATTCGGATGCAATTTCTGTGTTTCATCTTCAATAAGAAGGTTCAAGGTATACAGTAAACCTTAAGTGAAGCATGGGAATCTAAAACTGGACACACAGGAGAGGTTCAAATCATAGCAAGTTAGAGTGTCAGTACTCTTGTACTTAAGTCGGCATTGTGCCTTTTGTATTAAATTCGGATGCAATATCTGTTTCTCATCGTCAATAAGAAGGTCCAAGGGATACAGTAAACCTGAAGTGAAGCATCGGAATCTAAAACTGGACTCACAGGAGAGGTTCAAATCATAGAAAGTTAGAGTGTCAGTCCTCTTGCACTTAAGTCGGCATTGTGCCTTTGGTATTAAATTCGGATGCAACTTCTGCGCTTCATCGTCAATAAGAAGGTACAAGGTATACAGTAAACCTGCAGTGAAGCATCGGAATCTAAAACTGGACTCACAGGAGAGGTTCAAATCATAGAAAGTAAGAGTGTCAGTCCTCTTGTACTTAAGTCGGCATTGTGCCTTTTGTATTAAATTCGGATGCAATTTCTGAGTTTCATCGTCTATAAGAAGGTCCAAGGGATACAGTAAACCTGAAGTGAAGCATCGGAATCTAAAACTGGGTTCACACGAGAGATTCAAATCATATTAAGTTAGTGTGTCAGTCCTCTTGTACTTAAGTCGGCATTGTGCCTTTTGTATAAAATTCGGATGCAATTTCTGTGTTTCATCGTCAATAAGAAGGTTCAAGGGATACAGTAAACCTGAAGTGAAGCATCATATTCTAAAACTGGTCTCACAGGAATGGTTCAGATCATAGAAAGTTAGAGTGTCAGTCCTCTTGTACGTAAGTCGGAATTGTGCCTTTTGTATTAAATTCGGATGCAATTTCTGTATTTCATCGTCAATAAGAAGGTCCAAGGGATACAGTACACCTGAAGTGAGGCATCGGAATCTAAAACTGGACTCACACGAGAGGTTCAAATCATAGAAATTTAGAGTATCAGTCCTCCTATACTTAAGTCGACATTGTGTCATTTGTATTAAATTCGGATACAATTTCTGTGTTTCATCGTCAGTAAGAAGGTCCAAGGGATACAGTAAACCTGAAGTGAAGCATCGGAATCTAAAACTGGAGTCACAGGAGAGGTTCAAATCATAGAAAGTTAGCGTGTCAGTCCTCTTGTACTTAAGTCGGCATTGTGCTTTTTGAATATAATTCCGATGCAATTTCTGTGCTTCATCGTCAATAAGAAGGTCCAAGGGATACACTAATCCTGAGGTGAAGCATCGAAATCTAAAACTGGACTCACAGGAGAGGTTCAAATCATAGAAAGTTTGAGTGTCAGTCCTCTTGTACTTGAGTCGGCATTTTGCCTTTTGTATTAAATTCGGATGCAATTTCTGTGTTTCATCGTCAATAAGAAGGTCCAAGTGATACAGTAAACCTGAAGTGAAGCATCGGAATCTAAAACTGGACTCACAGGAGACGTTCAAATCATAGAAAGTTAGAGTGTCAGTCCTCTGTACTTCAGTCGGCATTCTTCCTTTTGTATTAAATTCGGATGCAATTTCTGTGTTTCATCGTCAATAAGAGGGTGCAAGGGACACAGTAAACCTGAAGTGAAGCATCGTAATCTAAAACTGGACTCACAGGAGAGGTTCAAATCATAGGAAGTTAGAGTGTCAGTCCCCTTGTACTTAAGTCGGCATTGTGCCTTTTGAATTTAATTCCGATGCAATTTCTGTACTTCATCGTCAATAAGAAGGTAAAAGAGATACAGTGAATCTGAAGTGAAGCATCGGAATCTAAAACTGGACTCACAGGAGCGGTTCAAATCATAGAAAGTTAGAGTGTCAGTCCTCTTGTACTTAAGTCGGCATTGTGCCTTTTGAATTTAATTCCGATGCAATATCTGTGATTCATCGTCAATAAGAAGGTCAAGGTATACAGTAAATCTGAAGTGAAGCATGGGAATCTGAAACTGGACTCACAGGAGAGGTTCAAATCATAACATGTTAGAGTGTCAGTCCTCTTGTACTTAAGTCAGCATTGTGCCTTTTGTATTAAATTCAGATGCAATATCTGTTTCTCATCGTCAATAAGAAGGTCCAAGGTATACAGTAAACCTGAAGTGAAGCATCGTAATCTAAAACTGGACTCACAGGAGAGGTTCAAATCATAGAAAGTTAGAGTGTAAGTCATCTTGTACTAAAGTCGGCATTGTGCCTTTTGTATTAAATTCGGATGCAATTTCTGTGTTTCATCGTCAATAAGAAGGTCCAAGGGATACAGTAAACCTGAAGTGAAGCATCGGAATCTAAAACTGGACTAACAGGAGAGGTTCAAATCGTAGAAAGTTAGAGTGTCAGTCCTCTGTACTTAAGTCGGCATTGTGGCTTTTGTATTAAATTCGGATGCAATTTCTGTGTTTCATCGTCTATAAGAAGGTCCAAGGGATACAGTAAACCTGAAGTGAAGCATCGGAATCTAAAACCGGACTCACAGGAGAGGTTCAAATCATAGGAAGTTAGAGTGTCAGTCCCCTTGTACTTAAGACGGCGTTGTGCCTTTTGAATTTAATTCCGAAGCAATTTCTGTACTTCATCGTCATTAAGAAGGTAAAAGGGATACAGTGAATCTGAAGTAAAGCATCGGAATCTAAAACTGGACTCACAGGAGCGGTTCAAGTCATAGAAAGCTAGAGTGTCAGTCCTCTTGTACTTAAGTCGGCATTGTGCCTTTTGAATTTAATTCCGATGCAATATCTGTGCTTCATCGTGAATAAGAAGGTCCAAGGGATACACTAAACCTGAGGTGAAGCATCGGAATCTAAAACTGGACTCACAGGAGAGGTTCAAATCATAGAAAGTTAGAGTGTCCGTCCTCTTGTACTTAAGTCGGCATGGTGCCATTTGTATTAAATTCGGATGCAATTTCTGTGTTTCATCGTCAATAAGAAGGTGCAAGGTATGCAGTAAACCTGAAGTGAAGCATCGGAATTTGAAACTGGACTCACAGGAGAGGTTCAAAACATACAGAGTTAGAGTGTCAGTCCTTTTGTACTTAACTCGGCATTGTGCCTTTTGTATTAAATTCGGATGCAATTTCTGTGTTTCTTTGTCCATAAGAAGCTCCAAGGGATACAGTAATCCTGAAGTGAAGCATTGGAATCTAAAACTGGACTCACAGGAGAGGTTCAAATCATAGAAAATTAGGGTGTCCGTCCACTTGTACTTAAGACGGCATTGTGCCTTTGTATTAAATTCGGATGCAATTTCTGTGTTTCATCGTCAATAGGAAGGTCCAAGGGATACAGTAAACCTGAAGTGAAGCATTGGAATCTTAAACTGGACTCACAGGAGAGGTTCAAATCATAGAAAGTTAGAGTGTCAGTCCTCTTGTACTTAAGTCGGCATTGTGCCTTTTGAATTTAATTCCGATGCAATATCTGTGATTCATCGTCAATAAGAAGGTCAAGGTATACAGTAAACCTGAAGTGAAGCATGGGAATCTGAAACTGGACTCACAGGAGAGGTTCAAATCATAGCATGTTAGAGTGTCAGTCCTCTTGTACTTAAGTCAGCATTGTGCCTTTTGTATTAAATTCGGATGCAATATCTGTTTCTCATCGCCAATAAGAAGGTCCAAGGTATACAGTAAACCTGAAGTGAAGCATCGTAATCTAAAACTGGACTCACAGGAGAGGTTCAAATCATAGAAAGTTAGAGTGTAAGTCCTCTTGTACTAAAGTCGGCATTGTGCCTTTTGTATTAAATTCGGATGCAATTTCTGTGTTTCATCGTCAATAAGAAGGTCCAAGGGATACAGTAAACCTGAAGTGAAGCATCGGAATCTAAAACTGGACTCACAGGAGAGGTTCAAATCATAGAAAATTAGAGTGTCAGTCCTCTGTACTTAAGTCGGCATTGTGCCTTTTGTATTAAATTCGGATGCAATTTCTGTGTTTCATCGTCTATAAGAAGGTCCAAGGGATACAGTAAACCTGAAGTGAAGCATCGGAATCTAAAACTGGACTCACAGGAGAGGTTCAAATCATAGGAAGTTAGAGTGTCAGTCCACTTGTACTTAGGACGGCGTTGTGCCTTTTGAATTTAATTCCGATGCAATTTCTGTACTTCATCGTCATTAAGAATGTAAAAGGGATACAGTGAATCTGAAGTAAAGCATCGGAATCTAAAACTGGACTCACAGGAGCGGTTCAAATCATAGAAAGTTAGAGTGTCAGTCCTCTTGTACTTAAGTCGGCATTGTGCCTTTTGAATTTAATTCCGATGCAATATCTGTGCTTCATCGTGAATAAGAAGGTCCAAGGGATACACTAAACCTGAGGTGAAGCATCGGAATCTAAAACTGGACTCACAGGAGAGGTTCAAATCATAGAAAGTTAGAGTGTCCGTCCTCTTGTACTTAAGTCGGCATTGTACCTTTTGTATTAAATTCGGATGCAATTTCTGTGTTTCATCGTCAATAAGAAGGTGCAAGGTATGCAGTAAACCTGAAGTGAAGCATGGGAATCTGAAACTGGACTCACAGGAGAGGTTCAAATCATAGCAATTTAGAGTGTCAGTCCTCTTGTACTGAAGTCGGCATTGTACCTTTTGTATTAAATTCGGATGCAATTTCTGTGTTTCATCGTCTATAAGAAGGACCAAGGGATAAAGTAAACCTGAAGTGAAGCATCGGAATCTAAAACTGGATTCACACGAGAGATTCAAATCATAGAAAGTTAGAGTGTCAGTCCTCTTGTACTTAAGTCGGCATTGTGCCTTTTGTATTAAATTCGGATGCAATTACTGTGTTTCATCGTCAATAAGGAGGTCCAAGGGATACAGTAAACCTGAAGTGAAGCATCGGAATCTAAAACTGGACTCACAGGAGAGGTTAAAATCATAGAAAATTTGAGTGTCAGTCCTCTTGTACTTAAGTCGGCATTGTGCCTTTTGTATTAAATTTGGATGCAATTTCTGTGTTTCATCGTCAATAAGAAGGTCCAAGGGACACTGTAAACATGAAGTGAAGCATCGGAATCTGAAACTGGACTCACAGGAGAGGTTCAAAACATACAGAGTTAGAGTGTCAGTCCTTTTGTACTTAACTCGGCATTGTGCCTTTTGTATTAAATTCGGATGCAATTTCTGTGTTTCATTGTCCATAAGAAGCTCCAAGGGATACAGTAATCCTGAAGTGAAGCATTGGAATCTAAAACTGGACTCACAGGAGAGGTTCAAATCATAGAAAATTAGGGTGTCAGTCCACTTGTACTTAAGACGGCATTGCGCCTTTGTATTAAATTCGGATGCAATTTCTGTGTTTCATCGTCAATAAGAAGGTCCAAGGGATACAGTAAACCTGAAGGGAAGCAATGGAATCTTAAACTGGACTCACAGGAGAGGTTCAAATCATAGGAAGTTGGAGTGTCAGTCCCCTTGTACTTAAGTCGGCATTGTGCCTTTTAAATTTAATTCCGATGCAATTTCTGTACTTCATCGTCAATAAGAAGGTAAAAGGGATACAGTGAATCTGAAGTGAAGCATCGGAATCTAAAACTGGACTCACAGGAGCGGTTCAAATCATAGTTAGTTAGAGTGTCAGTCCTCTTGTACTTAAGTCGGCATTGTGCCTTTTGAATTTAATTCCGATGCAATATCTGTGCTTCATCGTCAATAAGTAGGTCTAAGGGATACAGTAAACCTGAAGTGAAGCATCGGAATCTAAAACTGGATTCACACGAGAGATTCAAATCATAGAAAGTTAGAGTGTCAGTCCTCTTGTACTTAAGTCGGCATAGTGCCTTTTGTATAAAATTCGGATGCAATTTCTGTGTTTCATCGTCAATAAGAAGGTCCAAGGGATACAGTAAACCTGAAGTGAAGCATCGGAATCTAAAACTGGACTCACAGGGGAGGTTCAAATCATAGAAAGTTAGAGTGTCAGTCCTCTGTACTTAAGTCGGCATTCTTCCTTTTGTATTAAATTCGGATGCAATTTCTGTGTTTCATCGTCAATAAGAGGGTCCAAGGGATACAGTAAACCTGAAGTGAAGCATCGTAATCTAAAACTGGACTCACAGGAGAGGTTCAAATCATAGGAAGTTAGAGTGTCAGTCCCCTTGTACTTAAGTCGGCATTGTGCCTTTTGAATTTAATTCCGATGCAATTTCTGTACTTCATCGTCAATAAGAAGGTAAAAGAGATACAGTGAATCTGAAGTGAAGCATCGGATTCTAAAACTGGAATCACAGGAGCGATTCAAATCATAGAAAGTTAGAGTGTCAGTCCTCTTGTACTTAAGTCGGCATTGTGCCTTTTGAATTTAATTCCGATGCAATATCTGTGATTCATCGTCAATAAGAAGGTCAAGGTATACAGTAAACCTGAAGTGAAGCATGGGAATCTGAAACTGGACTCACAGGAGAGGTTCAAATCATAGCATGTTAGAGTGTCAGTCCTCTTGTACTTAAGTCAGCATTGTGCCTTTTGTATTAAATTCGGATGCAATATCTGTTTCTCATCGCCAATAAGAAGGTCCAAGGTATACAGTAAACCTGAAGTGAAGCATCGTAATCTAAAACTGGACTCACAGGAGAGGTTCAAATCATAGAAAGTTAGAGTGTAAGTCCTCTTGTACTAAAGTCGGCATTGTGCCTTTTGTATTAAATTCGGATGCAATGTCTGTGTTTCATCGTCAATAAGAAGGTCCAAGGGATACAGTAAACCTGAAGTGAAGCATCGGAATCTAAAACTGGACTCACAGGAGAGGTTCAAATCATAGAAAATTAGAGTGTCAGTCCTCTGTACTTAAGTCGGCATTGTGCCTTTTGTATTAAATTCGGATGCAATTTCTGTGTTTCATCGTCTATAAGAAGGTCCAAGGGATACAGTAAACCTGAAGTGAAGCATCGGAATCTAAAACTGGACTCACAGGAGAGGTTCAAATCATAGGAAGTTAGAGTGTCAGTCCACTTGTACTTAGGACGGCGTTGTGCCTTTTGAATTTAATTCCGATGCAATTTCTGTACTTCATCGTCATTAAGAATGTAAAAGGGTTACAGTGAATCTGAAGTAAAGCATCGGAATCTAAAACTGGACTCACAGGAGCGGTTCAAATCATAGAAAGTTAGAGTGTCAGTCCTCTTGTACTTAAGTCGGCATTGTGCCTTTTGAATTTAATTCCGATGCAATATCTGTGCTTCATCGTGAATAAGAAGGTCCAAGGGATACACTAAACCTGAGGTGAAGCATCGGAATCTAAAACTGGACTCACAGGAGAGGTTCAAATCATAGAAAGTTAGAGTGTCCGTCCTCTTGTACTTAAGTCGGCATTGTACCTTTTGTATTAAATTCGGATGCAATTTCTGTGTTTCATCGTCAATAAGAAGGTGCAAGGTATGCAGTAAACCTGAAGTGAAGCATGGGAATCTGAAACTGGACTCACAGGAGAGGTTCAAATCATAGCAATTTAGAGTGTCAGTCCTCTTGTACTGAAGTTGGCATTGTACCTTTTGTATTAAATTCGGATGTAATTTCTGTGTTTCATCGTCTATAAGAAGGACCAAGGGATAAAGTAAACCTGAAGTGAAGCATCGGAATCTAAAACTGGATTCACACGAGAGATTCAAATCATAGAAAGTTAGAGTGTCAGTCCTCTTGTACTTAAGTCGGCATTGTGCCTTTTGTATTAAATTCGGATGCAATTACTGTGTTTCATCGTCAATAAGGAGGTCCAAGGGATACAGTAAACCTGAAGTGAAGCATCGGAATCTAAAACTGGACTCACAGGAGAGGTTAAAATCATAGAAAATTTGAGTGTCAGTCCTCTTGTACTTAAGTCGGCATTGTGCCTTTTGTATTAAATTTGGATGCAATTTCTGTGTTTCATCGTCAATAAGAAGGTCCAAGGGACACTGTAAACATGAAGTGAAGCATCGGAATCTGAAACTGGACTCACAGGAGAGGTTGAAAACATACAGAGTTAGAGTGTCAGTCCTTTTGTACTTAACTCGGCATTGTGCCTTTTGTATTAAATTCGGATGCAATTTCTGTGTTTCATTGTCCATAAGAAGCTCCAAGGGATACAGTAATCCTGAAGTGAAGCATTGGAATCTAAAACTGGACTCACAGGAGAGGTTCAAATCACAGAAAATTAGGGTGTCAGTCCACTTGTACTTAAGACGGCATTGTGCCTTTGTATTAAATTCGGATGCAATTTCTGTGTTTCATCGTCAATAAGAAGGTCCAAGGGATACAGTAAACCTGAAGTGAAGCAATGGAATCTTAAACTGGACTCACAGGAGAGGTTCAAATCATAGGAAGTTGGAGTGTCAGTCCCCTTGTACTTAAGTCGGCATTGTGCCTTTTAAATTTAATTCCGATGCAATTTCTGTACTTCATCGTCAATAAGAAGGTAAAAGGGATACAGTGAATCTGAAGTGAAGCATCGGAATCTAAAACTGGACTCACAGGAGCGGTTCAAATCACAGTTAGTTAGAGTGTCAGTCCTCTTGTACTTAAGTCGGCATTGTGCCTTTTGAATTTAATTCCGATGCAATATCTGTGCTTCATCGTCAATAAGTAGGTCTAAGGGATACAGTAAACCTGAAGTGAAGCATCGGAATCTAAAACTGGATTCACACGAGAGATTCAAATCATAGAAAGTTAGAGTGTCAGTCCTCTTGTACTTAAGTCGGCATAGTGCCTTTTGTATAAAATTCGGATGCAATTTCTGTGTTTCATCGTCAATAAGAAGGTCCAAGGGATACAGTAAACCTGAAGTGAAGCATCGGAATCTAAAACTGGACTCACAGGGGAGGTTCAAATCATAGAAAGTTAGAGTGTCAGTCCTCTGTACTTAAGTCGGCATTCTTCCTTTTGTATTAAATTCGGATGCAATTTCTGTGTTTCATCGTCAATAAGAGGGTCCAAGGGATACAGTAAACCTGAAGTGAAGCATCGTAATCTAAAACTGGACTCACAGGAGAGGTTCAAATCATAGGAAGTTAGAGTGTCAGTCCCCTTGTACTTAAGTCGGCGTTGTGCCTTTTGAATTTAATTCCGATGCAATTTCTGTACTTCATCGTCAATAAGAAGGTAAAAGAGATACAGTGAATCTGAAGTGAAGCATCGGATTCTAAAACTGGAATCACAGGAGCGATTCAAATCATAGAAAGTTAGAGTGTCAGTCCTCTTGTACTTAAGTCGGCATTGTGCCTTTTGAATTTAATTCCGATGCAATATCTGTGATTCATCGTCAATAAGAAGGTCAAGGTATACAGTAAACCTGAAGTGAAGCATCGGAATCTGAAACTGGACTCACAGGAGAGGTTCAAATCATAGCATGTTAGAGTGTCAGTCCTCTTGTACTTAAGTCAGCATTGTGCCTTTTGTATTAAATTCGGATGCAATATCTGTTTCTCATCGCCAATAAGGAGGTCCAAGGTATACAGTAAACCTGAAGTGAAGCATCGTAATCTAAAACTGGACTCACAGGAGAGGTTCAAATCATAGAAAGTTAGAGTGTAAGTCCTCTTGTACTGAAGTCGGCATTGTGCCTTTTGTATTAAATTCGGATGCAATTTCTGTGTTTCATCGTCAATAAGAAGGTCCAAGGGATACAGTAAACCTGAAGTGAAGCATCGGAATCTAAAACTGGACTCACAGGAGAGGTTCAAATCATAGAAAATTAGAGTGTCAGTCCTCTGTACTTAAGTCGGCATTGTGCCTTTTGTATTAAATTCGGATGCAATTTCTGTGTTTCATCGTCTATAAGAAGGTCCAAGGGATACAGTAAACCTGAAGTGAAGCATCGGAATCTAAAACTGGACTCACAGGAGAGGTTCAAATCATAGGAAGTTAGAGTGTCAGTCCACTTGTACTTAGGACGGCGTTGTGCCTTTTGAATTTAATTCCGATGCAATTTCTGTACTTCATCGTCATTAAGAATGTAAAAGGGATACAGTGAATCTGAAGTAAAGCATCGGAATCTAAAACTGGACTCACAGGAGCGGTTCAAATCATAGAAAGTTAGAGTGTCAGTCCTCTTGTACTTAAGTCGGCATTGTGCCTTTTGAATTTAATTCCGATGCAATATCTGTGCTTCATCGTGAATAAGAAGGTCCAAGGGATACACTAAACCTGAGGTGAAGCATCGGAATCTAAAACTGGACTCACAGGAGAGGTTCAAATCATAGAAAGTTAGAGTGTCCGTCCTCTTGTACTTAAGTCGGCATTGTACCTTTTGTATTAAATTCGGATGCAATTTCTGTGTTTCATCGTCAATAAGAAGGTGCAAGGTATGCAGTAAACCTGAAGTGAAGCATGGGAATCTGAAACTGGACTCACAGGAGAGGTTCAAATCATAGCAATTTAGAATGTCAGTCCTCTTGTACTTAAGTTGGCATTGTACCTTTTGTATTAAATTCGGATGCAATTTCTGTGTTTCATCGTCTATAAGAAGGACCAAGGGATAAAGTAAACCTGAAGTGAAGCATCGGAATCTAAAACTGGATTCACACGAGAGATTCAAATCATAGAAAGTTAGAGTGTCAGTCCTCTTGTATTTAAGTCGGCATTGTGCCTTTTGTATTAAATTCGGATGCAATTTCTGTGTTTCATCGTCAATAAGGAGGTCCAAGGGATACAGAAAACCTGAAGTGAAGCATCGGAATCTAAAACTGGACTCACAGGAGAGGTTCAAATCATAGAAAATTTGAGTGTCAGTCCTCTTGTACTTAAGTCGGCATTGTGCCTTTTGTATTAAATTTGGATGCAATTTCTGTGTTTCATCGTCAATAAGAAGGTCCAAGGGTCACTGTAAACATGAAGTGAAGCATCGGAATCTGAAACTGGACTCACTGGAGAGGTTCAAAGCATACTGAGTTAGAGTGTCAGTCCTTTTGTACTTAACTCGGCATTGTGCCTTTTGTATTAAATTCGGATGCATTTTCTGTGATTCATTGTCCATAAGAAGCTCCAAGGGATACAGTAATCCTGAAGTGAAGCATTGGAATCTAAAACTGGACTCACAGGAGAGGTTCAAATCATAGAAAATTAGAGTGTCAGTCCACTTGTACTTAAGACGGCATTGTGCCTTTTGTATTAAATTCGGATGCAATTTCTGTGTTTCATCGTCAATAAGAAGGTCCAAGGTATACAGTAAACCTTAAGTGAAGCATCGGAATCTAAAACAGGACTCACAGGAGAGGTTCAAATCATAGAAAGTTAGTGTGTCAGTCCTCTTGTACTTAAGTCGGCATTGTGCCTTTTGAATTTAATTCCGATGCAATTTCTGTGCTTCATCGTCAATAAGAAGGTCCAAGGGATACAGTTAACCTGAAGTGAAGCATCGGAATCTAAAACTGGACTCACAGGAGAGGTTCATATCATTGAAAGTTTGAGTGCCAGTCCTCTTGTACTTAAGTCGGCATTGTTCCTTTTGTATTAAATTCGGATGCAATTTCTGTGTTTCATCGTCAATAAGAAGGTCCAAGGGATACAGTAAACCTGAAGTGAAGCATTGGAATCTTAAACTGGACTCACAGGAGAGGTTCAAATCATAGGAAGTTGGAGTGTCAGTCCCCTTGTACTTAAGTCGGCATTGTGCCTTTTGAATTTAATTCCGATGCAATTTCTGTACTTCATTGTCAATAAGAAGGTAAAAGGGATACAGTGAATCTGAAGTGAAGCATCGGAATCTAAAACTGGACTCACAGGAGCGGTTCAAATCATAGACAGTTAGAGTGTCAGTCCTCTTGTACTTAAGTCGGCATTGTGCCTTTTGAATTTACTTCCGATGCAATATCTGTGCTTCATCGTCAATAAGATGGTCCAAGGGATACAGTAAACCTGAAGTGAAGCATCGGAATCTAAAACTGGATTCACACGAGAGATTCAAATCATAGAAAGTTAGAGTGTCAATCCTCTTGTACTTAAGTCGGCATAGTGCCTTTTGTATAAAATTCAGATGCAATTTCTGTGTTTCATCGTCAATAAGAAGGTCCAAGGGATACAGTAAACCTGAAGTGAAGCATCGGAATCTAAAACTGGACTCACAGGGGAGGTTCAAATCATAGAAAGTTAGAGTGTCAGTCCTCTGTACTTAAGTCGGCATTCTTCCTTTTGTATTAAAGTCGGATGCAATTTTATGTGTTTCATCGTCAATAAGAGGGTCCAAGGGATACAGTAAACCTGAAGTGAAGCATCATAATCTAAAACTGGACTCACAGGAGAGGTTCAAATCATAGGAAGTTAGAGTGTCAGTCCCCTTGTACTTAAGTCGGCATTGTGGCTTTTGAATTTAATTCCGATGCAATTTCTGTACTTCATCGTCAATAAGAAGGTAAAAGAAATACAGTGAATCTGAAGTGAAGCATCGGAATCTAAAACTGGACTCACAGGAGCGATTCAAATCATAGAAAGTTAGAGTGTCAGTCCTCTTGTACTTAAGTCGGCATTGTGCCTTTTGTATTAAATTCGGATGCAATTTCTGTGTTTCAACCCTAATAAGCAGGTCCAAGGGATACAGAAAACCTGAAGTGAAGCATCGGATTCTGAAACTGGACTCACAGGAGAGGTTCAAATCATAGAAAATTTGAGTGTCAGTCCTCTTGTACTTAAGTCGGCATTGTGCCTTTTGTATTAAATTTGGATGCAATTTCTGTGTTTCATCGTCAATAAGAAGGTCCAAGGGACACTGTAAACATGAAGTGAAGCATCGGAATCTGAAACTGGACTCACTGGAGAGGTTCAAAACATACTGAGTTAGAGTGTCAGTCCTTTTGTACTTAACTCGGCATTGTGCCTTTTGTATTAAATACGGATGCAATTTCTGTGTTTCATTGTCCATAAGAAGCTCCAAGGGATACAGTAATCCTGAAGTGAAGCATTGGAATCTAAAACTGGACTCACAGGAGAGGTTCAAATCATAGAAAATTAGAGTGTCAGTCCACTTGTACTTAAGACGGCATTGTGCCTTTTGTGTTAAATTCGGATGCAATTTCTGTGTTTCATCGTCAATAAGAAGGTCCAAGGTATACAGTAAACCTTAAGTGAAGCATCGGAATCTAAAACAGGACTCACAGGAGAGGTTCAAATCATAGAAAGTTAGTGTGTCAGTCCTCTTGTACTTAAGTCGGCATTGTGCCTTTTGAATTTAATTCCGATGCAATTTCTGTGCTTCATCGTCAATAAGAAGGTCCAAGGGATACACTAAACCTGAGGTGAAGCATCGGAATCTAAAACTGGACTCACAGGAAAGGTTCAAATCATAGAAATTTAGAGTGTCAATCCTCTTGTACTTAAGTCGGCATTTTGCCTTTTGTATTAAATTCGGATGCAATTTCTGTGTTTCATCGTCAATAAGAAGGTCCAAGGGATACAGTAAACCTGAAGTGAAGCATTGGAATCTTAAACTGGACTCACAGGAGAGGTTCAAATCATAGGAAGTTGGAGTGTCAGTCCCCTTGTACTTAAGTCGGCATTGTGCCTATTGAATTTAATTCCGATGCAATTTCTGTACTTCATCGTCAATAAGAAGGTAAAAGGGATACAGTGAATCTGAAGTGAAGCATCGGAATCTAAAACTGGACTCACAGGAGCGGTTCAAATCATAGACAGTTAGAGTGTCAGTCCTCTTGTACTTAAGTCGGCATTGTGCATTTTGAATTTAATTCCGATGCAATATCTGTGCTTCATCGTCAATAAGAAGGTCCAAGGGATACAGTAAACCTGAAGTGAAGCATCGGAATCTAAAACTGGATTCACACGAGAGATTCAAATCATAGAAAGTTAGAGTGTCAGTCCTCTTGTACTTAAGTCGGCATAGTGCCTTTTGTATAAAATTCGGATGCAATTTCTGTGTTACATCGTCAATAAGAAGGTCCAAGGGATACAGTAAACCTGAAGTTGAAGCATCACATTCTAAAACTGGTCTCACAGGAAAGGTTCAAATCATAGAAAGTTAGAGTGTCAGTACTCTTGTACTTAAGTCGGCATTGTGCCTTTTGTATTATATTCGGATGCAATTTCTGTGTTTCATCGTCAATAAGAAGGTCCGAGGGATACAGTAAACCTGAAGTGAAACATCGGAATCTAAAACTGGACTCACAGGAGATGTTCAAATCATAGTAAGTTAGAGTGTCAGTCCCCTTGTACTTAAGTCGGCATAGTGTCATTTGTATTAAATTCGGATGCAATTTCTGTGTTTCATCGTCAATAAGAAGGTCCAAGGGATACAGTAAACCTGAAGTGAAGCATCGGAATCTAAGACTGGACTCACAGGAGAGGTTCAATTCATAGAAAGTAAGAGTGTCAGTCCTCTTGTACTTAAGTCGGCATTGTGCCTTTTGTATTAAATTCGGATGCAATTTCTGTGTTTCATCGTCTATAAGAAGGTCCAAGGGATACAGTAAACCTGAAGTGAAGCATCGGAATCTAAAACTGGGTTCACACGAGAGATTCAAATCATATTAAGTTAGTGTGTCAGTCCTCTTGTACTTAAGTCGGCATTGTGTCTTTTGTATAAAATTCGGATGCAATTTCTGTGTTTCATCGTCAATAAGAAGGTTCAAGGGATACAGTAAACCTGAAGTGAAGCATCATATTCTAAAACTGGTCTCACAGGAAAGGTTCAAATCATAGAAAGTTAGAGTGTCAGTCCTCTTGTACGTAAGTCGGAATTGTGCCTTCTGTATTAAATTCGGATGCAATTTCTGTATTTCGTCGTCAATAAGAAGGTCCAAGCGATACAGTAAACCTGAAGTGAAGCATCGGAATCTAAAACTGGACTCACACGAGAGGTTCAAATCATAGAAATTTAGAGTATCAGTCCTCCTGTACTTAAGTCGGCATTGCGTCATTTGTATTAAATTCGGATACAATTTCTGTGTTTCATCGTCAGTAAGAAGGTCCAAGGGATACAGTAAACCTGAAGTGAAGCATTGGAATCTAAAACTGGACTCACAGGAGAGGTTCAAATCATAGAAAGTTAGAGTGTCAGTCCTCTGTACTTAAGTCGGCATTCTTCCTTTTGTATTAAATTCGGATGCAATTTCTGTGTTTCATCGTCAATAAGAAGGTCCAAGGGATACAGTAAACCTGAAGTGAAGCATCGTAATCTAAAACTGGACTCACAGGAGAGGTTCAAATCATAGGAAGTTAGAGTGTCAGTCCCCTTGTACTTATGTCGGCATTGTGCCTTTTGAATTTAATTCCGGTGCAATTTCTGTACTTCATCGTCAATAAGAAGGTAAAAGAGATACAGTGAATCTGAAGTGAAGCATCGGTATCTAAAACTGTACTCACAGGAGCGGTTCAAATCATAGAAAGTTAGAGTGTCAGTCCTCTTGTACTTAAGTCGGCATTGTGCCTTTTGAATTTAATTCCGATGCAATATCTGTGATTCATCGTCAATAAGAAGGTCAAGGTATACAGTAAACCTGAAGTGAAGCATCGTAATCTAAAACTGGACTCACAGGAGCGGTTCAAATCGTAGAAAGTTAGAGTGTCAGTCCTCTTGTACTTAAGTGGGCATTGTGCCTTTTGAATTTAATTCCGATGCAATATCTGTGATTCATCGTCAATAAGAAGGTCAAGGTATACAGTAAACCTGAAGTGAAGCATGGGAATCTGAAACTGGACTCACAGGAGGGGTTCAAATCATAGCATGTTAGAGTGTCAGTCCTCTTGTACTTAAGTCAGCATTGTGCCTTTTGTATTAAATTCGGATGCAATATCTGTTTCTCATCGTCAATAAGAAGGTCCAAGGTATACAGTAAACCTGAAGTGAAGCATCGTAATCTAAAACTGGACTCACAGGAGAGGTTCAAATCATAGAAAGTTAGAGTGTAAGTCCTCTTGTACTAAAGTCGGCATTGTGCCTTTTGTATTAAATTCGGATGCAATTTCTGTTTCATCGTCAATAAGAAGGTCCAAGGGATACAGTAAACATGAAGTGAAGCATCGGAATCTAAAACTGGACTCACAGGAGAGGTTCAAATAATAGAAAGTTAGAGTGTCAGTCCTCTGTACTTAAGGCGGCATTGTGCCTTTTGTATTAAATTCGGATGCAATTTCTGTGTTTCATCGTCTATAAGAAGGTCCAAGGGATACAGTAAACCTGAAGTGAAGCATCGGAATCTAAGACTGGACTCACAGGAGAGGTTCAAATCATAGGAAGTTAGAGTGTCAGTCCCCTTGTACTTAAGACGGCGTTGTGCCTTTTGAATTTAATTCCGATGCAATTTCTGTACTTCATCGTCATTAAGAAGGTAAAAGGGATACAGTGAATCTGAAGTAAAGCATAGGAATCTAGAACTGGACTCACAGGAGCGGTTCAAATCATAGAAAGTTAGAGTGTCAGTCCTCTTGTACCTAAGTCGGCATTGTGCCTTTTGAATTTAATTCCGATGCAATATCTGTGCTTCATCGTGAATAAGAAGGTCCAAGGGATACACTAAACCTGAGGTGAAGCATCGGAATCTAAAACTGGACTCACAGGAGAGGTTCAAATCATAGAAAGTTTGAGTGTCCGTCCTCTTGTACTTAAGTCGGCATTGTGCCTTTTGTATTAAATTCGGATGCAATTTCTGTGTTTCATCGTCAATAAGAAGGTGCAAGGTATGCAGTAAACCTGAAGAGAAGCATGGGAATCTGAAACTGGACTCACAGGAGAGGTTCAAATCATAGCAAGTTAGAGTGTCAGTCCTCTTGTACTTAAGCCGGCATTGTACCTTTTGTATTAAATTCGGATGCAATTTCTGTGTTTCATCGTCTATAAGAAGGACCAAGGGATAAAGTAAACCTGAAGTGAAGCATCGGAATCTAAAACTGGATTCACACGAGAGATTCAAATCATAGAAAGTTAGAGTGTCAGTCCTCTTGTACTTAAGTCGGCATTGTGCCTTTTGTATTAAATTCGGATGCAATTTCTGTGTTTCATCGTCAATAAGGAGGTCCAAGGGATACAGTAAACCTGAAGTGAAGCATCGGAATCTAAAACTGGACTCCCAGGAGAGGTTCAAATCATAGAAAATTTGAGTGTCAGTCCTCTTGTACTTAAGTCGGCATTGTACCTTTTGTATTAAATTTGGATGCAATTTCTGTGTTTCATCGTCAATAAGAAGGTCCAAGGGACACTGTAAACATGAAGTGAAGCATCGGAATCTGAAACTGGACTCACTGGAGAGGTTCAAAACATACAGAGTTAGAGTGTCAGTCCTTTCGTACTTAACTCGGCATTGTGCCTTTTGTATTAAATTCGGATGCAATTTCTGTGTTTCATTGTCCATAAGAAGCTCCAAGGGATACAGTAATCCTAAAGTGAAGCATTGGAATCTAAAACTGGACTCACAGGAGAGGTTCAAATCATAGAAAATTAGAGTGTCAGTCCACTTGTACTTAAGACGGCATTGTGCCTTTTGTATTAAATTCGGATGCAATTTCTGTGTTTCATCGTCAATAAGAAGGTCCAAGGTATACAGTAAACCTTATGTGAAGCATCGGAATCTAAAACAGGACTCACAGGAGAGGTTCAAATCATAGAAAGTTAGTGTGTCAGTCCTCTTGTACTTAAGTCGGCATTGTGCCTTTTGAATTTAATTCCGATGCAATTTCTGTGCTTCATCGTCAATAAGAAGTCCAAGGGATACACTAAACCTGAGGTGAAGCATCGGAATCTAAAACTGGACTCACGGGAGAGGTTCATATCATTGAAAGTTTGAGTGCCAGTCCTCTTGTACTTAAGTCGGCATTGTTCCTTTTGTATTAAATTCGGATGCAATTTCTGTGTTTCATCGTCAATAAGAAGGTCCAAGGGATACAGTAAACCTAAGTGAAGCATCGGAATCTAAAACTGGACTCACGGGAGAGGTTCATATCATTGAAAGTTTGAGTGCCAGTCCTCTAGTACTTAAGTCGGCATTGTTCCATTTGTATTAAATTCGGATGCAATTTCTGTGTTTCATCGTCAATAAGAAGGTCCAAGGGATACAGTAAACCTGAAGTTGAAGCATCACATTCTAAAACTGGTCTCACAGGAAAGGTTCAAATCATAGAAAGTTAGAGTGTCAGTACTCTTGTACTTAAGTCGGCATTGTGCCTTTTGTGTTATATTCGGATGCAATTTCTGTGTTTCATCGTCAATAAGAAGGTCCAAGAGATACAGTAAACCTGAAGTGAAGCATCGGAATCTAAAACTGGACTCACAGGAGAGGTTCAAATCATAGAAAGTAAGAGTGTCAGTCCTCTTGTACTTAAGTCGGCATTGTGCTTTTTGTATTAAATTCGGATGCAATTTCTGTGTTTCATCGTCTATCAGAATGTCCAAGGGATACAGTAAACCTGAAGTGAAGCATCGGAATCTAAAACTGGGTTCACACGAGAGATTCAAATCATATTAAGTTAGTGTGTCAGTCCTCTTGTACTTAAGTCGGCATTGTGCCTTTTGTATAAAATTCGGATGCAATTTCTGTGTTTCATCGTCAATAAGAAGCTTCAAGGGATACAGTAAACCTGTAGTGAAGCATCATATTCTAAAACTGGTCTCACAGGAAAGGTTCAAATCATAGAAAGTTAGAGTGTCAGTCCTCTTGTACGTAAGTCGGATTTGTGCCTTTTGTATTAAATTCGGATGCAATTTCTGTATTTCATTGTCAATAAGAAGGTGCAAGGGATACAGTAAACCTGAAGTGAGGCATTGGAATCTAAAACTGGACTCACACGAGAGGTTCAAATCATAGAAATTTAGAGTATCTGTCCTCCTGTACTTAAGTCGGCATTGTGTCATTTGTATTAAATTCGGATACAAATTCTGTGTTTCATCGTCAGTAAGAATGTCCAAGGGATACAGTAAACCTGAAGTGAAGCATCGGAATCTAAAACTGGAGTCACAGGAGAGGTTCAAATCATAGAAAGTTAGAGTGTCAGTCCTCTTCTACTTAAGTCGGCATTGTGCCTTTTGAATATAATTCCGATGCCATTTCTGTGCTTCATCGTCAATAAGAAAGTCCAAGGGATACACTAATCCTGAAATGAAGCATCGAAATCTAAAACTGGACTCACAGGAGAGGTTCAAATCATAGAGAGTTAGAGTGTCAGTCCTCTTGTACTTAAGTCGGCATTTTGCCTTTTGTATTAAATTCGGATGCAATTTCTGTGTTTCATCGTCAATAAGAAGGTCCAAGGGATACAGTAAACCTGAAGTGAAGCATCGGAATCTAAAACTGGACTCACAGGAGAGGTTCAAATCATAGAAAGTTAGAGTGTCAGTCCTCTGTACTTAAGTCGGCATTCTTCCTTTTGTATTAAATTCGGATGCAATTTCTGTGTTTCATCGTCAATAAGAGGGTCCAAGGGATACAGTAAACCTGAAGTGAAGCATCGTAATCTAAAACTGGACTCACAGGAGAGGTTCAAATCATAGGAAGTTAGAGTGTCAGTCCCCTTGTACTTAGGTCGGCATTGTACCTTTTGAATTTAATTCCGATGCAATTTCTGTACTTCATCGTCAATAAGAACGTAAAAGAGATACAGTGAATCTGAAGTGAAGCATCGGAATCTAAAACTGGACTCACAGGAGCGGTTCTAATCATAGAATGTTAGAGTGTCAGTCCCCTTGTACTTAAGACGGCGTTGTGGCTTTTGAATTTAATTCCGATGCAATATCTGTGCTTCATCGTGAATAAGAAGGTCCAAGGGATACACTAAACCTGAGGTAAAGCATCGGAATCTAAAACTGGACTCACAGGAGAGGTTCAAATCATAGAAAGTTAGAGTGTCCGTCCTCTTGTACTTAAGTCGGCATTGTGCCTTTTGTATTAAATTCGGATGCAATTTCTGTGTTTCATCGTCAATAAGAAGGTGCAAGGGATGCAGTAAACCTGAAGTGAAGCATGGGAATCTGAAACTGGACTCACAGGAGAGGTTCAAATCATAGCAAGTTAGAGTGTCAGTCCTCTTGTACTTAAGTCGGCATTGTACCTTTTGTATTAAATTCGGATGCAATTTCTGTGTTTCATCGTCTATAAGAAGGACCAAGGGATAAAGTAAACCTGAAGTGAAGCATCGGAATCTAAAACTGGATTCACACGAGAGATTCAAATCATAGAAAGTTAGAGTGTCAGTCCTCTTGTACTTAAGTCGGCATTGTGCCTTTTGTATTAAATTCGGATGCAATTTCTGTGTTTCATCGTCAATAAGGAGGTCCAAGGGATACAGTAAACCTGAAGTGAAGCATCGGAAACTAAAACTGGACTCACAGGAGAGGTTCAAATCATAGAAAATTTGAGTGTCAGTCCTCCTGTACTTAAGTCGGCATTGTGCCTTTTGTATTAAATTTGGATGCAATTTCTGTGTTTCATCGTCAATAAGAAGGTCCAAGGGATACAGTAAACCTGAAGTGAAGCATTGGAATCTTAAACTGGACTCATAGGAGAGGTTCAAAGCATACAGAGTTAGAGTGTCAGTCCTTTTGTACTTAACTCGGCATTGTGCCTTTTGTATTAAATTCGGATGCAATTTGTGTGTTTCATTGTCCATAAGAAGATCCAAGGGATACAGTAATCCTGAAGTGAAGCATTGGTATCTAAAACTGGACTCACAGGAGAGGTTCAAATCATAGAAAATTAGAGTGTCAGTCCACTTGTACTTTAGACGGCATTGTGCCTTTTGTATTTAATTCGGATGCAATTTCTGTGTTTCATCGTCAATAAGAAGGTCCAAGGTATACAGTAAACCTTAAGTGAAGCATCGGAATCTAAAACAGGACTCACAGGAGAGGTTCAAATCATAGAAAGTTAGTGTGTCAGTCCTCTTGTACTTAAGTCGGCATTGTGCCTTTTGAATTTAATTCCGATGCAATTTCTGTGCTTCATCGTCAATAAGAAGGTCCAAGGGATACACTAAACCTGAGGTGAAGCATCGGAATCTAAAACTGGACTCACAGGAGAGGTTCAAATCATAGATATTTAGAGTGTCAATCCTCTTGTACTTAAGTCGGCATTTTGCCTTTTGTATTAAATTCGGATGCAATTTCTGTGTTTCATCGTCAATAAGAAGGTCCAAGGGATATAGTAAACCTGAAGTGAAGCATTGGAATCTTAAATTGGACTCACAGGAGAGGTTCAAATCATAGGAAGTTGGAGTGTCAGTCCCCTTGTACTTAAGTCGGCATTGTGCCTTTTGAATTTAATTCCGATGCAATTTCTGTACTTCATCGTCAATAAGAAGGTAAAAGGGATACAGTGAATCTGAAGTGAAGCATCGGAACCTAAAACTGGACTCACAGGAGCGGTTAAAATCATAGACAGTTAGAGTGTCAGTCCTCTTGTACTTAAGTCGGCATTGTGCCTTTTGAATTTAATTCCGATGCAATATCTGTGCTTCATCGTCAATAAGAAGGTCCAAGGGATACAGTAAACCTGAAGTGAAGCATCGGAATCTAAAACTGGATTCACACGAGAGATTCAAATCATAGAAAGTTAGAGTGTCAGTCCTCTTGTACTTAAGTCGGCATAGTGCCTTTTGTATAAAATTCGGATGCAATTTCTGTGTTACATCGTCAATAAGAAGGTCCAAGGGATACAGTAAACCTGAAGTTGAAGCATCACATTCTAAAACTGGTCTCACAGGAAAGGTTCAAATCATAGAAACTTAGAGTGTCAGTACTCTTGTACTTAAGTCGGCATTGTGCCTTTTGTATTATATTCGGATGCAATTTCTGTGTTTCATCGTGAATAAGAAGGTCCGAGGGATACAGTAAACCTGAAGTGAAGCATCGGAACTTAAAACTGGACTCACAGGAGATGTTCAAATCATAGTAAGTTAGAGTGTCAGTCCCCTTGTACTTAAGTCGGCATAGTGTCATTTGTATTAAATTCGGATGCAATTTCTGTGTTTCATCGTCAATAAGAAGGTCCAAGGGATACAGTAAACCTGAAGTGAAGCATCGGAATCTAAAACTGGACTCACAGGAGAAGTTCAAATCATAGATATTTAGAGTGTCAGTCCTCTTGTACTTAAGTCGGCATTGTGCCTTTTGTATTAAATTCGGATGCAATTTCTGTGTTTCATCGTCAATAAGGAGGTCCAAGGGATAAAGTAAACCTGAAGTGAAGCATCGGAATCTAAAACTGGACTCACAGGAGAGGTTCAAATCATAGAAAGTTAGAGTGTCAGTCCTCTTGTACTTAAGTCGGCATTGTGGCTTTTGTATTAAATTTGGATGCAATTTCTGTGTTTCATCGTCAATAAGAAGGTCCAAGGGATACTGTAAACCTGAAGTGAAGCATCGGAATCTGAAACTGGACTCTCAGGAGAGGTTCAAAACATACAGAGTTAGAGTGTCAGTCCTTTTGTACTTAACTCGGCTTTGTGCCTTTTGTATTAAATTCGGATGCAATTTCTGTGTTTAATTGTCCATAAGAAGCTCCAAGAGATACAGTAATCCTGAAGTCATGCATCGGAATCTAAAACTGGACTCACAGGAGAGGATCAAATCATAGAAAGTTAGAGTGTCGGTCCTCTTGTACTTAAGTCGGCATTGTGCCTTTTGTATTAAATTCGGATGCAATTTCTGTGTTTCATCGTCAATAAGTAGGTCCAAGGGATACAGTAATCCTGAAGTCATGCATCAGAATCTAAAACTGGACTCACAGGAGAGGTTCATATCATTGAAAGTTTGAGTGCCAGTCCTCTTGTACTTGAGTCGGCATTGTTCCTTTTGTATTAAATTCGGATGCAATTTCTGTATTTCATCGTCAATAAGAAGGTCCAAGGGATACAGTAAACCTGAAGTGAAGCATCATAATCTAAAACTGGACTCACAGGAGAGGTTCAAATCATAGGAAGTTAGAGTGTCAGTCCCCTTGTAGTTAAGTCGGCATTGTGCCTTTTGAATTTAATTCCGATGCAATTTCTGTACTTCATCGTCAATAAGAAGGTAAAAGGGATACAGTGAATCTGAAGTGAAGCATCGGAATCTAAAACTGGACTCACAGGAGCGGTTCAAATCATAGACAGTTAGAGTGTCAGTCCTCTTGTACTTAAGTCGGCATTGTGCCTTTTGAATTTAATTCCGATGCAATATCTGTGCTTCATCGTCAATAAGAAGGTCCAAGGGATACAGTAAACCTGAAGTGAAGCATCGGAGTCTAAAACTGGATTCACACAAGAGATTCAGATCATAGAAAGTTAGAGTGTCAGTCCTCTTGTACTTAAGTCGGCATAGTGCCTTTTGTATAAAATTCGGATGCAATTTCTGTGTTACATCGTCAATAAGAAGGTCCAAGGGATACAGTAAACCTGAAGTTGAAGCATCACATTCTAAAACTGGTCTCTCAGGAAAGGTTCAAATCATAGAAAGTTAGAGTGTCAGTACTCTTGTACTTATGTCGGCATTGTGCCTTTTGTATTAAATTCAGATGCAATTTCTTTGTTTCATCGTCAATAAGAAGGTGCGAGGGATACAGTAAACCTGAAGTGAAGCATCGGAATCTAAAACTGGACTCACAGGAGATGTTCAAATCATAGAAAGTTAGAGTGTCAGTCCTCTTGTACTTAAGTCGGCATTGTGGCTTTTGTTTTAAATTTGGATGCAATTTCTGTGTTTCATCATCAATAAGAAGGTCCAAGGGATACTGTAAACCTGAAGTGAAGCATCGGAATCTGAAACTGGACTCACAGGAGAGGTTCAAAACATACAGAGTTAGAGTGTCAGTCCTTTTGTACTTAACTCGGCATTGTGCCTTTTGTATTAAATTCGGATGCAATTTCTGTGTTTTATTGTCCATAAGAAGCTCCAAGGGATACAGTAATCCTGAAGTCATGCATCGGAATCTAAAACTGGACTCACAGGAGAGGTTCAAATCATAGAAAGTTAGAGTGTCAGTCCTCTTGTACTTAAACGGCATTGTGCCTTTTGTATCAAATTCGGATGCAATTTCTGTGTTTCATCGTCAATAAGTAGGTCCAAGGGATACAGTAATCCTGAAGTCATGCATCAGAATCTAAAACTGGACTCACAGGAGATGTTCAAATCATAGAAATTTAGAGTGTCAGTCCACTCGTACTTAAGACGGCATTGTGCCTTTTGTCTTAAATTAGGATGCAATTTCGGTGTATCATCGTCAAAAAAAAGGTCCAAGGGATACAGTAAACCTTAAGTGAAGCATCGGAATCTAAAACAGGACTCACAGGAGAGGTTCAAATCATAGAAAATTAGAGTGTTAGTCCACTTGTACTTAAGACGGCATTGTGCCTTTTGTATTAAATTCGGATGCAATTTCTGTGTTTCATCGTCAATAAGAAGGTCCAAGGTATACAGTAAACCTTAAGTGAAGCATCGGAATCTAAAACAGGACTCACAGGAGAGGTTCAAATCATAGAAAGTTAGTGTGTCAGTCCTCTTGTACTTAAGTCGGCATTGTGCCTTTTGAATTTAATTCCGATGCAATTTCTGTGCTTCATCGTCAATAAGAAGGTCCAAGGGATACACTAAACCTGAGGTGAAGCATCGGAATCTAAAACTGGACTCACAGGAGAGGTTCAAATCATAGAAATTTAGAGTGTCAATCCTCTTGTACTTAAGTCGGCATTTTGCCTTTTGTATTAAATTCGGATGCAATATCTGTGTTTCATCGTCAATAAGAAGCTCCAAGGGATACAGTAAACCTGAAGTGAAGCATCGGAATCTAAAACTGGACTCACAGGAGAGGTTCATATCATTGAAAGTTTGAGTGCCAGTCCTCTTGTACTTAAGTCGGCATTGTTCCTTTTGTATTAAATTCGGATGCAATTTCTGTGTTTCATCGTCAATAAGAAGGTCCAAGGGATACAGTAAAACTGAAGTGAAGCATTGGAATCTACAACTGGACTCACAGGAGAGGTTCAAATCATAGGAAGTTACAGTGTCAGTCCCCTTGTACTTAAGTCGGCATTGTGCCTTTTGAATTTAATTCCGATGCAATTTCTGTACTTCATCGTCAATAAGAAGGTAAAAGGGATAAAGTGAATCTGAAGTGAAGCATCGGAATCTAAAACTGGACTCACAGGAGCGTTTCAAATCATAGACAGTTAGAGTGTCAGTCGTCTTGTACTTAAGTCGTCATAGTGCCTTTTGTATAAAATTCCGATGCAATATCTGTGCTTCATCGTCAATAAGAAGATCCAAGGGATACAGTAAACCTGAAGTGAAGCATCGGAATCTAAAACTAGACTCACAGGAGATGTCCAAATCATAGAAAGTTAGAGTGTCAGTCCCCTTGTACTTAAGTCGGCATAGTGTCATTTTTATTAAATTCGGATGCAATTTCTGTGTTTCATCGTCAATAAGAAGGTCCAAGGGATACAGTAAACCTGAAGTGAAGCATCGGAATCTAAAACTGGACTCACAGGAGAAGTTCAAATCATAGATATTTAGAGTGTCAGTCCTCTTGTACTTAAGTCGGCATTGTGCCTTTTGTATTAAATTCGGATGCAATTTCTGTGTTTTATTGTCCATAAGAAGCTCCAAGGGATACAGTAATCCTGAAGTCATGCATCGGAATCTAAAACTGGACTCACAGGAGAGGTTCAAATAATAGAAAGTTAGAGTGTCAGTCCTCTTGTACTTAAGTCGGCATTGTGCCTTTTGTATTAAATTCGGATGCAATTTCGGTGTTTCATCGTCAATAAGTAGGTCCAAGGGATACAGTAATCCTGAAGTCATGCATCAGAATCTAAAACTGGACTCACCAGAGAGGTTCATATCATTGAAAGTTTGAGTGCCAGTCCTCTTGTACTTATGTCGGCATTGTTCCTTTTGTATTAAATTGGGATGCAATTTCTGTGTTTCATCGTCAATAAGAAGGTCCAAGGGATACAGTAAACCTGAAGTGAAGCATTGGAATCTAAAACTGGACTCATAGGAGAGGTTCAAATCATAGGAAGTTAGAGTGTCAGTCCCCTTGTACTTAAGTCGGCATTGTGCCTTTTGAATTTAATTCCGATGCAATTTCTGTACTTCATCGTCAATAAGAAGGTAAAAGGGATACAGTGAATCTGAAGGGAAGCATCGGAATCTAAAACTGGACTCACAGGAGCGGTTCAAATCATAGACAGTTAGAGTGTCAGTTCTCTTGTACTTAAGTCGGCATTGTGCCTTTTGAATTTAATTCCGATGCAATATCTGTGCTTCATCGTCAATAAGAAGGTCCAAGGGATACAGTAAACCTGAAGTGAAGCATCGGAATCTAAAACTGGATTCTCACGAGAGATTCAAATCATAGAAAGTTAGAGTGTCAGTCCTCTTGTACTTAAGTCGGCATAGTGCCTTTTGTATAAAATTCGGATGCAATTTCTGTGTTACATCGTCAATAAGAAGGTCCAAGGGATACAGTAAACCTGAAGTTGAAGCATCACATTCTAAAACTGGTCTCTCAGGAAAGGTTCAAATCATAGAAAGTTAGAGTGTCAGTACTCTTGTACTTAAGTCGGCATTGTGCCTTTTGTATTTAATTCGGATGCAATTTCTGTGTTTCATCGTCAATAAGAAGGCCCGAGGGATACAGTAAACCTGAAGTGAATCATCGGAATCTAAAACTGGACTCACAGGAGATGTTCAAATCATAGAAAGTTAGAGTGTCAGTCCCCTTGTACTTAAGTCGGCATTGTGTCATTTGTATTAAATTCGGATGCAATTTCTGTGTTTCATCGTCAATAAGAAGGTCCAAGGGATACAGTAAACCTGAAGTGAAGCATCGGAATCTAAAACTGGACTCACAGGATAAGTTCAAATCATAGATATTTAGAGTGTCAGTCCTCTTGTACTTAAGACGGCATTGTGCCTTTTGTATTAAATTCGGATGCAATTTCTGTGTTTCATCTTCAATAAGGAGGTCCAAGGGATAAAGTAAACCTGAAGTGAAGCATCGGAATCTAAAACTGGACTCACAGGAGAGGTTCAAATCATAGAAAGTTAGAGTGTCAGTCCTCTTGTACTTAAGTCGGCATTGTGGCTTTTGTATTAAATTTGGATGCAATTTCTGTGTTTCATCGTCAATAAGAAGGTCCAAGGGATAAAGTAAACCTGAAGTGATGCATCGGAATCTAAAACTGGACTCACAGGAGATGTTCAGATCATAGAAATTTAGAGTGTCAGTCCACTCGTACTGAAGACGGCATTGTGCATTTTGTATTAAATTCGTATGCAATTTCGGTGTATCATCGTCAATAAGAAGGTCCAAGGGATACAGTAAACCTTAGGTGAAGCATCGGAATCTAAAACAGGACTCACAGGAGATCTTCAAATCGTAGAAAGGTAGAGTGTCAGTCCCCTTGTACTAAAGTTGGCATTGTGCCTTTTAAATTTAATTCCGATGCAATTTCTGTAGTTCATCGTCAATAAGAAGGTAAAAGGGATACAGTGAACCTGAAGTGAAGCATCGGAATCTAAAACTGGACTCACAGGAGCGGTTCAAATCATAGAATGTTAGAAAGTCAGTCCTCTTGTACTTAAGTCGGCATTGTGCCTTTTGTATTAAATTCGGATGCAATTTCTGTGTTTCATCGTCAATAAGTAGGTCCAAGGGATACAGTAATCCTGAAGTCATGCGTCAGAATCTAAAACTGGACTCACAGGAGATGTTCAAATCATAGAAATTTAGAGTGTCAGTCCACTCGTACTTAAGACGGCATTGTGCCTTTTGCATTAAATTCGAATGGAATTTCAGTGTTTCATCGTCAATAAGAAGGTCCAAGGGATACAGTAAACCTTAGGTGAAGCATCGGAATCTAAAACAGGACTCACAGGAGAGGTTCAAATCGTAGAAAGGTAGAGTGTCAGTCCCCTTGTACTAAAGTCGGCATTGTGCCTTTTAAATTTAATTCCGATGCAATTTCTGTAGTTCATCGTCAATAAGAAGGTAAAAGGGATACATTGAATCTGAAGTGAAGCATCGGAATCTAAAACTGGACTCACAGGAGCGGTTCAAATCATAGAATGTTAGAGTGTCAGTCCTTTTGTACTTAAGTCGGCATTGTGCCTTTTGAATTTAATTCCGATGCAATATCTGTGTTTCATTGTCCATAAGAAGCTCCATGGGATACAGTAATCCTGAAGTGAAGCATTGGAATCTAAAACTGGACTCACAGGAGAGGTTCAAATCATAGAAAATTAGAGTGTCAGTCCACTTGTACTTAAGACGGCATATTGCATTTTGTATTAAATTCGGATGCAATTTCTGTGTTTCATCGTCAATAAGAATGTCCAAGGTATACAGTAAACCTTAAGTGAAGCATCGGAATCTAAAACAGGACTCACAGGAGAGGTTCAAATCATAGAAAGTTAGTGTGTCAGCCCTCTTGTACTTAAGTCGGCATTGTGCCTTTTGAATTTAATTCCGATGCAATTTCTGTGCTTCATCGTCAATAAGAAGGTCCAAGGGATACACTAAACCTGAGGTGAAGCATCGGAATCTAAAACTGGACTTACAGGAGAGGTCCAAATCATAGAAATTTAGAGTGTCAATCCTCTTGTACTTAAGTCGGCATTTTGCCTTTTGTATTAAATTCGGATGCAATTTCTATGTTTCATCGTCAATAAGAAGGTCCAAGGGATACAGTAAACCTGAAGTGAAGCAGCGGAATCTAAAACTGGACTCACATGAGAGGTTCATATCATTAAAAGTTTGAGTGCCAGTCCTCTTGTACTTAAGTCGGCATTGTTCCTCTTGTATTAAATTCGGATGCAATTTCTGTGTTTCATCGTCAATAAGAAGGTCCAAGGGATACAGTAAACCTGAAGTGAAGCATTGGAATCTAAAACTGGACTCACAGGAGAGGTTCAAATCATAGGAAGTTAGAGTGTCAGTCCCCTTGTACTTAAGTCAGCATTGTGCCTTTTGAATTTAATTCCGATGCAATTTCTGTACTTCATCGTCAATAAGAAGGTAAAAGGGATACAGTAAATCTGAAGTGAAGCATCGGAATCTAAAACTGGACTCACAGGAGCGGTTCAAATCATAGACAGTTAGAGTGTCAGTTCTCTTGTACTTAAGTCGGCATTGTGCCTTTTGAATTTAATTCCGATGCAATATCTGTGCTTCATCGTCAATAAGAAGGTCCAAGGGATACAGTAAACCTGAAGTGAAGCATCGGAATCTAAAACTGGATTCACACGAGAGATTCAAATCATAGAAAGTTAGAGTGTCAGTCCACTCGTACTTAAGACGGCATTGTGCCTTTTGTATTAAATTCGGATGCAATTTCGGTGTTTCATCGTCAAAATGAAGGTCCAAGGGATACAGTAAAACTTAAGTGAAGCATCGGAATCTAAAACAGGACTCACAGGAGAGGTTCAAATCATAGAAAGTTAGAGTGTCAGTCCTCTTGTACTTAAGTCGGCATTGTGCCTTTTGTATTAAATTTGGATGCCATTTCTGTGTTTCATCGTCAATAAGTAGGTCCAAGGGATACAGTAATCCTGAAGTCATGCATCAGAATCTAAAACTGGACTCACAGGAGAAGTTCAAATCATAGAAATTTAGAGTGTCAGTCCACTCGTACTTAAGACGGCATTGTGCCTTTTGTATTAAATTCGAATGCAATTTCGGTGTTTCATCGTCAACAAGAAGGTCCAAGGGATACAGTAAACCTTAGGTGAAGCATCGGAATCTAAAACAGGACTCACAGGAGAGGTTCAAATCGTAGAAAGGTAGAGTGTCAGTCCCCTTGTACTAAAGTCGGCATTGTGCCTTTTAAATTTAATTCCGATGCAATTTCTGTAGTTCATCGTCAATAAGAAGGTAAAAGGGATACAATGAATCTGAAGTGAAGCATCGGAATCTAAAACTGGACTCACAGGAGCGGTTCAAATCATAGAATGTTAGAGTGTCAGACCTCTTGTACTTAAGTCGGCATTGTGCCTTTTGAATTTAATTCCGATGCAATATCTGTGATTCATCGTCAATAAGAAGGTCCAACGGATACACTTAACCTGAGGTGAAGCATCGGAATCTAAAACTGGACTCACAGGACAGGTTCAAATCATAGAAAGTTAGAGTCTCAGTCCTCTTGTACTTAAGTCGGCATTGTTCCTTTTGTATTAAATTCGGATGCCATTTCTGTGTTTCATCGTCAATAGGAAGGTCAAAGGTATACAGTAAAGCTGAAGTGAAGCATGGGAATCTGAAACTGGACTCACAGGAGAGGTTCAAATCATGGAAAATTTGAGTGTCAGTCCTCTTGTTCTTAAGTCGGCATTGTGCCTTTTGTATTAAATTCGGATGCAATTTCTGTGTTTCATCGTCAATAAGAAGGTCCAAGGGATACAGTAAACCTGAAGTGAGCATTGGAATCTAAAACTGGACTCACAGGAGAGGTTCAAATCATAGGAAGTTAGAGTGTCAATCCCCTTGTACTTAAGTCGGCATTGTGCCTTTTGAATTTAATTCCGATGCAATTTCTGTACTTCATCGTCAATAAGAAGGTAAAAGGGATACAGTAAATATGAAGTGAAGCATCGGAATCTAAAACTGGACTCACAGGAGCGGTTCAAATCATAGACAGTTAGAGTGTCAGTCCTCTTGTACTTAAGTCGGCATTGTGCCTTTTGAATTTAATTCCGATGCAATATCTGTGCTTCATCGTCAATAAGAAGGTCCAAGGGATACAGTAAACCTGAAGTGAAGCATCGGAATCTAAAACTGGATTCACACGAGAGATTCAAATCATAGAAAGTTAGAGTGTCAGTCCTCTTGTACTTAAGTCGGCATAGTGCCTTTTGTATAAAATTCGGATGCAATTTCTGTGTTTCATCGTCAATAAGAAGGTCCAAGGAATACAGTAAACCTGAAGTTGAAGCATCACATTCTAAAACTGGTCTCACAGGAAAGGTTCAAATCATAGAAAGTTAGAGTGTCAGTACTCTTGTACTTAAGTCGGCATTGTGCCTTTTGTATTAAATTCGGATGCAATTTCTGTGTTTCATCGTCAACAAGAAGGTCCGAGGGATACAGTAAACCTGAAGTGAAGCATCGGAATCTAAAACTGGACTCACAGGAGATGTTCAATTCATAGAAAGTTAGAGTGTCAGTCCCCTTGTACTTAAGTCGGCATTGTGTCATTTGTATTAAATTCAGATGCAATTTCTGTGTTTCATCGTCAATAAGAAGATCCAAGGGATACAGTAAACCTTAAGTGAAGCATCGGAATCTAAAACTGGACTCACAGGAGAAGTTCAAATCATGGATATTTAGAGTGTCAGTCCTCTTGTACTTAAGTCGGCATTGTGCCTTTTGTATTAAATTCGGATGAAATTTCTGTGTTTCATCGTCAATAAGGAGGTCCAAGGGATAAAGTAAACCTGAAGTGTAGCATCGGAATCTAAAACTGGACTCACAGGAGAGGTTCAAATAATAGAAAGTTAGAGTGTCAGTCCTCTTGTACTTAAGTCGGCATTGTGGCTTTTGTATTAAATTTGGAATCAATTTCTGTGTTTCATCGTCAATAAGAAGGTCCAAGGGATACTGTAAACCTGAAGTGAAGCATCGGAATCTGAAACTGGACTCACAGGAGAGGTTCAAAAAATACAGAGCTAGAGTGTCAGTCCTTTTGTACTTAACTCGGCATTGTGCCTTATGCATTAAATTCGGATGCAATTTCTGTGTATTATTGTCCATAAGAAGCTCCAAGGGATACAGTAATCCTGAAGTCATGCATCGGAATCTAAAACTGGACTCACAGGAGAGGTTCAAATTATAGAAAGTTAGAGTGTCAGTCCTCTTGTACTTAAGTCGGCATTGTGCCTTTTGTATTAAATTCGGATGCAATTTCTGTGTTTCATCGTCAATAAGTAGGTCCAAGGGATACAGTAATCCTGAAGTCATGCATCAGAATCTAAAACTGGACTCACAGGAGATGTTCAAATCATAGAAATTTAGAGTGTCAGTCCACTCGTACTTAAGACGGCATTGTGCCTTTTGTATTAAATTCGGATGCAATTTCGGTGTTTCATCGTCAAAAAGAAGGTCCAAGGGATACAGTAAACCTTAAGTGAAGCATCGGAATCTAAAACAGGACTCACAGGAGAGGTTCCAATCGTAGAAAGTTAGAGTGTCAGTCCTCTTGTACTTAAGTCGGCATTGTGCCTTTTGTATTAAATTCGGATGCAATTTCTGTGTTTCATCGTCAATGAGTAGGTCCAAGGGATACAGTAATCCTGAAGTCATGCATCAGAATCTAAAACTGAACTCACAGGAGATGTTCAAATCATAGAAATTTAGAGTGTCAGTCCACTCGTACTTAAGACGGCATTGTGCCTTTTGTATTAAATTCGGATGCAATTTCGATGTTTCATCGTCAATAAGAAGGTCCAAGGGATACAGTAAACCTTAGGTGAAGCATCGGAATCTAAAACAGGACTCACAGGAGAGGTTCAAATCGTAGAAAGGTAGAGTGTCAGTCCCCTTGTACTAAAGTCGGCATTGTGCCTTTTAAATTTAATTCCGATGCAATTTCTGTAGTTCATCGTCAATAAGAAGGTAAAAGGGATACAGTGAATCTGAAGTGAAGCATCGGAATCTAAAACTGGACTCACAGGAGCGGTTCAAATCATAGAATGTTAGAGTGTCAGTCCTCTTGTACTTAAGTCGGCATTGTGCCTTTGAATTTAATTCCGATGCAATATCTGTGCTTCATCGTCAATAAGAAGGACCAAGGGATACACTAAACCTGAGGTGAAGCATCGGAATCTAAAACTGGACTCACAGGAGAGGTTCAAATCATAGAAAGTCAGAGTGTCAGTCCTCTTGTACTTAAGTCGGCATTGTGGCTTTTGTATTAAATTTCGATGAAATTTCTGTGTTTCATCGTCAATAAGAAGGTCCAAGGGATACTGTAAACCTGAAGTGAAGCATCGGAATCTGAAACTGGACTCACAGGGGAGGTTCAAATCATACAGAGTTAGAGTGTCAGTCCTTTTGTACTTAACTCGGCATTGTGCCTTTTGTATTAAATTCGGATGCAATTTCTGTCTTTCATCGTCAATAAGAAGATCCAAGGTATACAGTAAACCTGAAGTGAAGCATCGGAATCTGAAACTGGACTCACAGGAGAGGTTGAAATCATAGAAAGTTAGAGTGTCAGTCCTCTTGTACTTAAGTCGGCATTGTGCCTTTTGTATTTAATTCGGATGCATTTTATGTGTTTCTCCGTCAATAAGAAGGTCCAAGGTATACAGTAAACCTGAAGTGAAGCATCGGAATCTAAAACTGGACTCAAAGGAGATGTTCAAATCATAGAAAGTCAGAGTGTCAGTCCTCTTGTACTTAAGTCGGCATTGTGGCTTTTGTATTAAATTTCGATGAAATTTCTGTGTTTCATCGTCAATAAGAAGGTCCAAGGGATACTGTAAACCTGAAGTGAAGCATCGGAATCTGAAACTGGACTCACAGGGGAGGTTCAAATCATACAGAGTTAGAGTGTCAGTCCTTTTGTACTTAACTCGGCATTGTGCCCTTTGTATTAAATTCGGAGGCAATTTCTGTGTTTTATTGTCCATAAGAAGCTCCAAGGGATACAGTAATCCTGAAGTCATGCATCGGAATCTAAAACTGGACTCACAGGAGAGGTTCAAATCATAGAAAGTTAGAGTGTCAGTCCTCTTGTAGTTAAGTCGGCATTGTGCCTTTTGTATTAAATTCGGATGCAATTTCTGTGTTTCATCGTCAATAAGAAGGTCCAAGGGATACAGTAAACCTGAAGTTGAAGCATCACATTCTAAAACTGGTCTCACAGGAAAGGTTCAAATCATAGATAGTTAGAGTGTCAGTACTCTTGTACTTAAGTCGGCATTGTGCCTTTTGTATTAAATTCGGATGCAATTTCTGTGTTTCATCGTCAACAAGAAGGTCCGAGGGATACAGTAAACCTGAAGTGAAGCATCGGAATCTAAAACTGGACTCACAGGAGTTGTTCAATTCATAGAAAGTTAGAGTGTCAGTCCCCTTGTACTTAAATTGGCATTGTGTCATTTGTATTAAATTCGGATGCAATTTCTGTGTTTCATCGTCAATAAGAAGGTCCAAGGGATACAGTAAACCTTAAGTGAAGCATCGGAATCTAAAACTGGACTCACAGGAGAAGTTCAAATCATAGATATTTAAAGTGTCAGTCCTCTTGTACTTAAGTCGGCATTGTGCCTTTTGTATTAAATTCGGATGCAATTTCTGTGTTTCATCGTCAATAAGGAGTTCCAAGGGATAAAGTAAACCTGAAGTGAAGCATCGGAATCTAAAACTGGACTCACAGGAGAGGTTCAAATAATAGAAAGTTAGAGTGTCAGTCCTCTTGTACTTAAGTCGGCATTGTGGCTTTTGTATTAAATTTGGAATCAATTTCTGTGTTTGATCGTCAATAAGAAGGTCCTAGGGATACTGTAAACCTGAAGTGAAGCATCGGAATCTGAAACTGGACTCACAGGAGAGGTTCAAATAATAGGAAGTTAGAGTGTCAGTCCTCTTGTACTTAAGTCGGCATTGTGGCTTCTGTATTAAATTTGGAATCAATTTCTGTGTTTCATTGTCAATAAGAAGGTCCAAGGGATACTGTAAACCTGAAGTGAAGCATCGGAATCTGAAAATGGACTCACAGGAGAGGTTCAAAGCATACAGAGTTAGAGTGTCAGTCCTTTTGTACTTAACTCGGCATTGTGCCTTTTGTATTAAATTCGGAGGCAATTTCTGTGTTTTATTGTCCATAAGAAGCTCCAAGGGATACAGTAATCCTGAAGTCATGCATCGGAATCTAAAACTGGACTCACAGGAGAGGTTCAAATCATAGAAAGTTAGAGTGTCAGTCCTCTTGAACTTAAGTCGGCATTGTGCCTTTTGTATTAAATTCGGATGCAATTTCTGTGTTTCATCGTCAATAAGAAGGTCCAAGGGATACAGTAAACCTTAAGTGAAGCATCGGAATCTAAAACTGGACTCACAGGAGAAGTTCAAATCATTGATATTTAAAGTGTCAGTCCTCTTGTACTTAAGTCGGCATTGTGCCTTTTGTATTAAATTCGGATGCAATTTCTGTGTTTCATCGTCAATAAGGAGTTCCAAGGGATAAAGTAAACCTGAAGTGAAGCATCGGAATCTAAAACTGGACTCACAGGAGAGGTTCAAATAATAGAAAGTTAGAGTGTCAGTCCTCTTGTACTTAAGTCGGCATTGTGGCTTTTGTATTAAATTTGGAATCAATTTCTGTGTTTCATCGTCAATAAGAAGGTCCAAGGGATACTGTAAACCTGAAGTGAAGCATCGGAATCTGAAACTGGACTCACAGGAGAGGTTCAAAACATACAGAGTTAGAGTGTCAGTCCTTTTGTACTTAACTCGGCATTGTGCCTTTTGCATTAAATTCGGATGCAATTTCTGTGTTTTATTGTCCATAAGAAGCTCCAAGGGATATAGTAATCCTGAAGTCATGCATCGGAATCTAAAACTGGAGTCACAGGAGAGGTTCAAATCATAGAAAGTTAGAGTGTCAGTCCTCTTGTACTTAAGTCGGCATTGTGCCTTTTGTATTAAATTCGGATGCAATTTCTGTGTTTCATCGTCAATAAGTAGGTCCAAGGGATACAGTAATCCTGAAGTCATGCATCAGAATCTAAAACTGGACTCACAGGAGATGTTCAAATCATAGAAATTTAGAGTGTCAGTCCACTCGTACTTAAGACGGCATTGTGCCTTTTGTATTAAATTCGGATGCAATTTCGGTGTTTCATCGTCAAAAAGAAGGTCCAAGGGATACAGTAAACCTTAAGTGAAGCATCGGAATCTAAAACAGGACTCACAGGAGAGGTTCAAATCGTAGAAAGTTAGAGTGTCAGTCCTCTTGTACTTAAGTCGGCATTGTGCCTTTTGTATTAAATTCGGATGCAATTTCTGTGTTTCATCGTCAATGAGTAGGTCCAAGGGATACAGTAATCCTGAAGTCATGCATCAGAATCTAAAACTGGACTCACAGGAGATGTTCAAATCATAGAAATTTAGAGTGTCAGTCCACTCGTACTTAAGACGGCATTGTGCCTTTTGTATTAAATTCGGATGCAATTTCGATGTTTCATCGTCAATAACAAGGTCCAAGGGATACAGTAAACCTTAGGGGAAGCATCGGAATCTAAAACAGGACTCACAGGAGAGGTTCAAATAATAGAAAGTTAGAGTGTCAGTCCTCTTGTACTTAAGTCGGCATTGTGGCTTTTGTATTAAATTTGGAATCAATTTCTGTGTTTCATCGTCAATAAGAAGGTCCAAGGGATACTGTAAACCTGAAGTGAAGCATCGGAATCTGAAACTGGACTCACAGGAGAGGTTCAAAAAATACAGAGTTAGAGTGTCAGTCCTTTTGTACTTAACTCGGCATTGTGCCTTATGCATTAAATTCGGATGCAATTTCTGTGTATTATTGTCCATAAGAAGCTCCAAGGGATACAGTAATCCTGAAGTCATGCATCGGAATCTAAAACTGGACTCACAGGAGAGGTTCAAATTATAGAAAGTTAGAGTGTCAGTCCTCTTGTACTTAAGTCGGCATTGTGCCTTTTGTATTAAATTCGGATGCAATTTCTGTGTTTCATCGTCAATAAGTAGGTCCAAGGGATACAGTAATCCTGAAGTCATGCATCAGAATCTAAAACTGGACTCACAGGAGATGTTCAAATCATAGAAATTTAGAGTGTCAGTCCACTCGTACTTAAGACGGCATTGTGCCTTTTGTATTAAATTCGGATGCAATTTCGGTGTTTCATCGTCAAAAAGAAGGTCCAAGGGATACAGTAAACCTTAAGTGAAGCATCGGAATCTAAAACAGGACTCACAGGAAAGGTTCCAATCGTAGAAAGTTAGAGTGTCAGTCCTCTTGTACTTAAGTCGGCATTGTGCCTTTTGTATTAAATTCGGATGCAATTTCTGTGTTTCATCGTCAATGAGTAGGTCCAAGGGATACAGTAATCCTGAAGTCATGCATCAGAATCTAAAACTGAACTCACAGGAGATGTTCAAATCATAGAAATTTAGAGTGTCAGTCCACTCGTACTTAAGACGGCATTGTGCCTTTTGTATTAAATTCGGATGCAATTTCGATGTTTCATCGTCAATAAGAAGGTCCAAGGGATACAGTAAACCTTAGGTGAAGCATCGGAATCTAAAACAGGACTCACAGGAGAGGTTCAAATCGTAGAAAGGTAGAGTGTCAGTCCCCTTGTACTAAAGTCGGCATTGTGCCTTTTAAATTTAATTCCGATGCAATTTCTGTAGTTCATCGTCAATAAGAAGGTAAAAGGGATACAGTGAAACTGAAGTGAAGCATCGGAATCTAAAACTGGACTCACAGGAGCGGTTCAAATCATAGAATGTTAGAGTGTCAGTCCTCTTGTACTTAAGTCGGCATTGTGCCTTTGAATTTAATTCCGATGCAATATCTGTGCTTCATCGTCAATAAGAAGGACCAAGGGATACACTAAACCTGAGGTGAAGCATCGGAATCTAAAACTGGACTCACAGGAGAGGTTCAAATCATAGAAAGTTAGAGTCTCATTCCTCTTGTACTTAAGTCGGCATTGTTCCTTTTGTATTAAATTCGGATGCAATTTCTGTGTTTCATCGTCAATAAGAAGGTCAAAGGTATACAGTAAAGCTGAAGTGAAGCATGGGAATCTGAAACTGGACTCACAGGAGAGGTTCAAATCATAGGAAGTTAGAGTGTCAGTCCTCTTGTACTTAAGTCGGCATGGTGCCTTTTGTATTAAATTCGGATGCAATTTCTGTCTTTCATCGTCAATAAGAAGATCCAAGGTATACTGTAAACCTGAAGTGAAGCATCGGAATCTAAAACTGGACTCACAGGAGAGGTTCAAATCATAGAAAGTTAGAGTCTCATTCCTCTTGTACTTAAGTCGGCATTGTTCCTTTTGTATTAAATTCGGATGCAATTTCTGTGTTTCATCGTCAATAAGAAGGTCAAAGGTATACAGTAAAGCTGAAGTGAAGCATGGGAATCTGAAACTGGACTCACAGGAGAGGTTCAAATCATAGGAAGTTAGAGTGTCAGTCCTCTTGTACTTAAGTCGGCATGGTGCCTTTTGTATTAAATTCGGATGCAATTTCTGTGTTTCATCGTCAATAAGAAGGTCCAAGGGATACAGTAAACCTTAAGTGAAGCATCGGAATCTAAAACTGGACTCACAGGAGAAGTTCAAATCATTGATATTTAAAGTGTCAGTCCTCTTGTACTTAAGTCGGCATTGTGCCTTTTGTATTAAATTCGGATGCAATTTCTGTGTTTCATCGTCAATAAGGAGTTCCAAGGGATAAAGTAAACCTGAAGTGAAGCATCGGAATCTAAAACTGGACTCACAGGAGAGGTTCAAATAATAGAAAGTTAGAGTGTCAGTCCTCTTGTACTTAAGTCGGCATTGTGGCTTTTGTATTAAATTTGGAATCAATTTCTGTGTTTCATCGTCAATAAGAAGGTCCAAGGGATACTGTAAACCTGAAGTGAAGCATCGGAATCTGAAACTGGACTCACAGGAGAGGTTCAAAACATACAGAGTTAGAGTGTCAGTCCTTTTGTACTTAACTCGGCATTGTGCCTTTTGCATTAAATTCGGATGCAATTTCTGTGTTTTATTGTCCATAAGAAGCTCCAAGGGATATAGTAATCCTGAAGTCATGCATCGGAATCTAAAACTGGAGTCACAGGAGAGGTTCAAATCATAGAAAGTTAGAGTGTCAGTCCTCTTGTACTTAAGTCGGCATTGTGCCTTTTGTATTAAATTCGGATGCAATTTCTGTGTTTCATCGTCAATAAGTAGGTCCAAGGGATACAGTAATCCTGAAGTCATGCATCAGAATCTAAAACTGGACTCACAGGAGATGTTCAAATCATAGAAATTTAGAGTGTCAGTCCACTCGTACTTAAGACGGCATTGTGCCTTTTGTATTAAATTCGGATGCAATTTCGGTGTTTCATCGTCAAAAAGAAGGTCCAAGGGATACAGTAAACCTTAAGTGAAGCATCGGAATCTAAAACAGGACTCACAGGAGAGGTTCAAATCGTAGAAAGTTAGAGTGTCAGTCCTCTTGTACTTAAGTCGGCATTGTGCCTTTTGTATTAAATTCGGATGCAATTTCTGTGTTTCATCGTCAATGAGTAGGTCCAAGGGATACAGTAATCCTGAAGTCATGCATCAGAATCTAAAACTGGACTCACAGGAGATGTTCAAATCATAGAAATTTAGAGTGTCAGTCCACTCGTACTTAAGACGGCATTGTGCCTTTTGTATTAAATTCGGATGCAATTTCGATGTTTCATCGTCAATAACAAGGTCCAAGGGATACAGTAAACCTTAGGGGAAGCATCGGAATCTAAAACAGGACTCACAGGAGAGGTTCAAATAATAGAAAGTTAGAGTGTCAGTCCTCTTGTACTTAAGTCGGCATTGTGGCTTTTGTATTAAATTTGGAATCAATTTCTGTGTTTCATCGTCAATAAGAAGGTCCAAGGGATACTGTAAACCTGAAGTGAAGCATCGGAATCTGAAACTGGACTCACAGGAGAGGTTCAAAAAATACAGAGTTAGAGTGTCAGTCCTTTTGTACTTAACTCGGCATTGTGCCTTATGCATTAAATTCGGATGCAATTTCTGTGTATTATTGTCCATAAGAAGCTCCAAGGGATACAGTAATCCTGAAGTCATGCATCGGAATCTAAAACTGGACTCACAGGAGAGGTTCAAATTATAGAAAGTTAGAGTGTCAGTCCTCTTGTACTTAAGTCGGCATTGTGCCTTTTGTATTAAATTCGGATGCAATTTCTGTGTTTCATCGTCAATAAGTAGGTCCAAGGGATACAGTAATCCTGAAGTCATGCATCAGAATCTAAAACTGGACTCACAGGAGATGTTCAAATCATAGAAATTTAAAGTGTCAGTCCACTCGTACTTAAGACGGCATTGTGCCTTTTGTATTAAATTCGGATGCAATTTCGGTGTTTCATCGTCAAAAAGAAGGTCCAAGGGATACAGTAAACCTTAAGTGAAGCATCGGAATCTAAAACAGGACTCACAGGAGAGGTTCCAATCGTAGAAAGTTAGAGTGTCAGTCCTCTTGTACTTAAGTCGGCATTGTGCCTTTTGTATTAAATTCGGATGCAATTTCTGTGTTTCATCGTCAATGAGTAGGTCCAAGGGATACAGTAATCCTGAAGTCATGCATCAGAATCTAAAACTGAACTCACAGGAGATGTTCAAATCATAGAAATTTAGAGTGTCAGTCCACTCGTACTTAAGACGGCATTGTGCCTTTTGTATTAAATTCGGATGCAATTTCGATGTTTCATCGTCAATAAGAAGGTCCAAGGGATACAGTAAACCTTAGGTGAAGCATCGGAATCTAAAACAGGACTCACAGGAGAGGTTCAAATCGTAGAAAGGTAGAGTGTCAGTCCCCTTGTACTAAAGTCGGCATTGTGCCTTTTAAATTTAATTCCGATGCAATTTCTGTAGTTCATCGTCAATAAGAAGGTAAAAGGGATACAGTGAAACTGAAGTGAAGCATCGGAATCTAAAACTGGACTCACAGGAGCGGTTCAAATCATAGAATGTTAGAGTGTCAGTCCTCTTGTACTTAAGTCGGCATTGTGCCTTTGAATTTAATTCCGATGCAATATCTGTGCTTCATCGTCAATAAGAAGGACCAAGGGATACACTAAACCTGAGGTGAAGCATCGGAATCTAAAACTGGACTCACAGGAGAGGTTCAAATTATAGAAAGTTAGAGTCTCATTCCTCTTGTACTTAAGTCGGCATTGTTCCTTTTGTATTAAATTCGGATGCAATTTCTGTGTTTCATCGTCAATAAGAAGGTCAAAGGTATACAGTAAAGCTGAAGTGAAGCATGGGAATCTGAAACTGGACTCACAGGAGAGGTTCAAATCATAGGAAGTTAGAGTGTCAGTCCTCTTGTACTTAAGTCGGCATGGTGCCTTTTGTATTAAATTCGGATGCAATTTCTGTCTTTCATCGTCAATAAGAAGATCCAAGGTATACAGTAAACCTGAAGTGAAGCATCGGAATCTGAAACTGGACTCACAGGAGAGGTTGAAATCATAGAAAGTTAGAGTGTCAGTCCTCTTGTACTTAAGTCGGCATTGTGCCTTTTGTATTTAATTCGGATGCATTTTATGTGTTTCTTCGTCAATAAGAAGGTCCAAGGTATACAGTAAACCTGAAGTGAAGCATCGGAATCTAAAACTGGACTCAAAGGAGAGGTTCAAATCATAGAAAGTCAGAGTGTCAGTCCTCTTGTACTTAAGTCGGCATTGTGGCTTTTGTATTAAATTTCGATGCAATTTCTGTGTTTCATCGTCAATAAGAAGGTCCAAGGGATACTGTAAACCTGAAGTGAAGCATCGGAATCTGAAACTGGACTCACAGGGGAGGTTCAAATCATACAGAGTTAGAGTGTCAGTCCTTTTGTACTTAACTCGGCATTGTGCCTTTTGTATTAAATTCGGAGGCAATTTCTGTGTTTTATTGTCCATAAGAAGCTCCAAGGGATACAGTAATCCTGAAGTCATGCATCGGAATCTAAAACTGGACTCACAGGAGAGGTTCAAATCATAGAAAGTTAGAGTGTCAGTCCTCTTGTACTTAAGTCGGCATTGTGCCTTTTGTATTAAATTCGGATGCAATTTCTGTGTTTCATCGTCAATAAGAAGGTGCAAGGGATACAGTGAACCTGAAGTTGAAGCATCACATTCTAAAACTGGTCTCACAGGAAAGGTTCAAATCATAGATAGTTAGAGTGTCAGTACTCTTGTACTTAAGTCGGCATTGTGCCTTTTGTATTAAATTCGGATGCAATTTCTGTGTTTCATCGTCAACAAGAAGGTCCGAGGGATACAGTAAACCTGAAGTGAAGCATCGGAATCTAAAACTGGACTCACAGGAGATGTTCAATTCATAGAAAGTTAGAGTGTCAGTCCCCTTGTACTTAAATTGGCATTGTATCATTTGTATTAAATTCGGATGCAATTTCTGTGTTTCATCGTCAATAAGAAGGTCCAAGGGATACAGTAAACTTTAAGTGAAGCATCGGAATCTAAAACTGGACTCACAGGAGAAGTTCAAATCATAGATATTTAAAGTGTCAGTCCTCTTGTACTTAAGTCGGCATTGTGCCTTTTGTATTAAATTCGGATGCAATTTCTGTGTTTCATCGTCAATAAGGAGTTCCAAGGGATAAAGTAAACCTGAAGTGAAGCATCGGAATCTAAAACTGGACTCACAGGAGAGGTTCAAATAATAGAAAGTTAGAGTGTCAGTCCTCTTGTACTTAAGTCGGCATTGTGGCTTTTGTATTAAATTTGGAATCAATTTCTGTGTTTGATCGTCAATAAGAAGGTCCAAGGGATACTGTAAACCTGAAGTGAAGCATCGGAATCTGAAACTGGACTCACAGGAGAGGTTCAAATAATAGAAAGTTAGAGTGTCAGTCCTCTTGTACTTAAGTCGGCATTGTGGCTTTTGTATTAAATTTGGAATCAATTTCTGTGTTTCATCGTCAATAAGAAGGTCCAAGGGATACTGTAAACCTGAAGTGAAGCATCGGAATCTGAAACTGGACTCACAGGAGAGGTTCAAAACATACAGAGTTAGAGTGTCAGTCCTTTTGTACTTAACTCGGCATTGTGCCTTTTGCATTAAATTCGGATGCAATTTCTGTGTTTTATTGTCCATAAGAAGCTCCAAGGGATATAGTAATCCTGAAGTCATGCATCGGAATCTAAAACTGGACTCACAGGAGAGGTTCAAATCATAGAAAGTTAGAGTGTCAGTCCTCTTGTACTTAAGTCGGCATTGTGCCTTTTGTATTAAATTCGGATGCAATTTCTGTGTTTCATCGTCAATAAGTAGGTCCAAGGGATACAGTAATCCTGAAGTCATGCATCAGAATCTAAAACTGGACTCACAGGAGATGTTCAAATCATGGAAATTTAGAGTGTCAGTCCACTCGTACTTAAGATGGCATTGTGCCTTTTGTATTAAATTCGGATGCAATTTCGGTGTTTCATCGTCAAAAAGAAGGTCCAAGGGATACAGTAAACCTTAAGTGAAGCATCGGAATCTAAAACAGGACTCACAGGAGAGGTTCAAATCGTAGAAAGTTAGAGTGTCAGTCCTCTTGTACTTAAGTCGGCATGGTGCCTTTTGTATTAAATTCGGATGCAATTTCAGTTTTTCATCGTCAATAAGAAGATCCAAGGTATACAGTAATCCTGAAGTCATGCATCAGAATCTTAGACTGGACTCACAGGAGATGTTCAAATCATAGAAATTTAGAGTGTCAGTCCACTCGTACTTAAGACGGCATTGTGCCTTTTGTATTAAATTCGGATGCAATTTCGATGTTTCATCGTCAATAAGAAGGTCCAAGGGATACAGTAAACCTTAGGTGAAGCATCAGAATCTAAAACAGGACTCACAGGAGAGGTTCAAATCATAGAAAGTTAGAGTGTCAGTCCTCTTGTACTTAAGTCGGCATTGTGCCTTTTGTATTAAATTCGGATGCAATTTCTGTGCTTCATCGTCAATAAGATGGTCCAAGGTATACAGTAAACCTGAAGTGAAGCATCGGAATCTAAAACTGGACTCACAGGAGAGGTTCAAATCATAGAAAGTTAGAGTGTCAGTCGTCTTGTACTTAAGTTGGCATTGTGCCTTTTGTATTAGATTCGGATGCAATTTCTGTGTTTCATCGTCAATAAGATCGTCCAAGGGATACAGTAAACCTGAAGTGAAGCATCGTAATCTAAAACTGGACTCACAGGAGAGGTTCATGTCATAGAAAGTTAGAGTGTCAGTCCTCTTGTACTTCAGTCGGCATTGTGCCTTTTGTATAATATTCGGATGCAAATTCTGTGTTTCATCGTCAATAAGAATGTCCAAGGGATACAGTGAACCTGAAGTGAAGCATCATAATCTAAAACTGGCTCACAGGAAAGGTTCAAATCATAGAAAGTTAGAGTGTCAGCCCTCTTGTACTTAAGTCGGCATTGTGCCTTTTGTATTAAATTCGGATGCAATTTCTGTGTTTCATCGTCAATAAGAAGGTCCAAGGGATACAGTAAACCTGAAGTGAAGCATCGGAAACTAAATCTGGGCTCACAGGAGAGGTTCAAATCATAGGAAGATAGAGTGTGAGTCCACTTGTACTTAAGTTGGCCATGTGCCATTTCTATTAAATTCGGATGCAATTTCTGTGCTTCATCGTCAATCAGAAGGTCCAAGGTATACAGTAAACCTGAAGTGAAGCATCGGAATCTAAAACTGGACTCACACGAGAGGTTCAAATCATAGAAAGTTTGAGTGACAGTCCTCTTGTACTTAAGTCGGCATTGTGCCTTTTGTATTAAATTCGGATGCAATTTCTGTGTTTCATCGTCAATAAGTAGGTCCAAGGGATACAGTAAACCTGAAGTGAAGCATCGTAATCTAAAACTGGACTCACAGTAGAAGTTCAAGTCATAGAAAGTTAGAGTGTCAGTCCTCTTGTACTTCAGTCGGCATTGTGCCTTTTGTATAAAATTCGGATGCAAATTCTGTGTTTCATCGTCAATAAGAATGTCCAAGGGATACAGTAAACCTGAAGTGAAGCATCATAATCTAAAACTGGACTACAGGAAAGGTTCAAATCATAGAAAGTTAGAGTGTCAGTCCTCTTGTACTTAAGTCTGCATTGTGCCTTTTGTATTAAATTCGGATGCAATTTCTGTGTTTCATCGTCAATAAGAAGGTCCAAGGGATACAGTAAACCTGAAGTGAAGCATCGGAATCTAATACTGGACTCACTGGAGAGGTTCAAATCATAGAAATTTAGAGTGTAAGTCCTCTTTTACTTAAGTTGGCAGTGTGCCTTTTGTATTAAATTCGGATGCATATTCTGTATTTCATCGTCAATAAGAAGCTCCAAGGGATACAGTAAACCTGAAGGGAAGCATCGGAATCTAAAACTGGACTCACAGGAGAGGTTCAAATCATAGAAAGTTAGAGTCTCAGTCCTCTTGTACTTAAGTCGGCATTGTTCCTTTTGTATTAAATTCGGATGCAATTTCTGTGTTTCATCGTCAATAAGAAGGTCAAAGGTATACAGTAAAGCTGAAGTGAAGCATGGGAATCTGAAACTGGACTCACAGGAGAGGTTCAAATCATAGGAAGTTAGAGTGTCAGTCCTCTTTTACTTAAGTCGGCATGGTGCCTTTTGTATTAAATTCGGATGCAAATTCTGTGTTTCATCGTCAATAAGAATGTCCAAGGGATACAGTGAACCTGAAGTGAAGCATCATAATCTAAAACTGGCTCACAGGAAAGGTTCAAATCATAGAAAGTTAGAGTGTCAGCCCTCTTGTACTTAAGTCGGCATTGTGCCTTTTGTATTAAATTCGGATGCAATTTCTGTGTTTCATCGTCAATAAGAAGGTCCAAGGGATACAGTAAACCTGAAGTGAAGCATCGGAAACTAAAACTGGACTCACAGGAGAGGTTCAAATCATAGGAAGATAGAGTGTGAGTCCACTTGTACTTAAGTTGGCCATGTGCCTTTTCTATTAAATTCGGATGCAATTTCTGTGCTTCATCGTCAATCAGAAGGTCCAAGGTATACAGTAAACCTGAAGTGAAGCATCGGAATCTAAAACTGGACTCACACGAGAGGTTCAAATCATAGAAGGTTTGAGTGACAGTCCTCTTGTACTTAAGTCGGCATTGTGCCTTTTGTATTAAATTCGGATGCAATTTCTGTGTTTCATCGTCAATAAGTAGGTCCAAGGGATACAGTAAACCTGAAGTGAAGCATCGCAATCTAAAACTGGACTCACAGTAGAGGTTCAAGTCATAGAAAGTTAGAGTGTCAGTCCTCTTGTACTTCAGTCGGCATTGTGCCTTTTGTATAAAATTCGGATGCAAATTCTGTGTATCATCGTCAATAAGAATGTCCAAGGGATACAGTAAATCTGAAGTGAAGCATCATAATCTAAAACTGGACTACAGGAAAGGTTCAAATCATAGAAAGTTAGAGTGTCAGTCCTCTTGCACTTAAGTCGGCATTGTGCCTTTTGTATTAAATTCGGATGCAATTTCTGTGTTTCATCGTCAATAAGAAGGTCCAAGGGATACAGTAAACCTGAAGTGAAGCATCGGAATCTAATACTGGACTCACTGGAGAGGTTCAAATCATAGAAATTTAGAGTGTAAGTCCTCTTTTACTTAAGTTGGCAGTGTGCCTTTTGTATTAAATTCGGATGCAATTTCTGTATTTCATCGTCAATAAGAAGCTCCAAGGGATACAGTAAACTTGAAGGGAAGCATCGGAATCTGAATATGGAGTCACAGGAGAGGTTCAAATCATAGAAAGTTAGAGTGTCAGTCCTCTTGTACTTAAGTCGGCATTGTACCTTTTGTATTAAATTCGGATGCAATTTCTGTGTTTCATCGTCAATAAGAAGGTCCAAGGGATACAGTAAACCTGAAGGGAAGCATCGGAATCTAAAACTGGACTCACAGGAGAGGTTCAAATACGTAGAAAGTTAAAGTGTCAGTCCTCCTGTACTTAAGTCGGCATTGTGCCTTTTGAATTTAATTCCGATGCAATTTCTGTGCTTCATCGTCAATAAGAAGGTGCAAGGGATACACTAAACCTGAGCATAAGCATCGGAATCTAAAACTGTACTCACAGGAGAGGTTCAAATCATAGAAAGTTAGAGTGTCAGTCCTCTTGTACTTAAGTGGGCATTGTGCCTTTTCTATAAAATTAGGATGCAATTTCAGTCTTTCATCGTCAATAAGAAGGTCCAAGGGATACAGTAAACCTGAAGGGAAGCATTGGAATCTAAAACTGGACTCACAGGAGAGGTTCAAATCATAGAAAGTCAGAGTGTCAGTCCTCTTGTACTTAAGTCGGCATTGTGCCTTTTGTATTAAATTCGTATGCAATTTCTGTGTTTCATCGTCAATAAGAAGGTCCAAGGGATACAGTAACCTGAATTGAAGCATCGGAATCTTTAACTGGACTCACAGGAGAGGTTCAAATCATAGCAAGTTAGAGTGTCAGTTCCCTTGTACTTAAGTCGGCATTGTGCCTTTTGAATTTAATTCCGATGCAATTTCTGTACTTCATCGTCAATAAGAAGGTAAAAGGGATACAGTGAATCTGTAGTGAAGCATCGGAATCTAAAACTGGACTCACAGGAGCGGTTCAAATCATAGAAAGTTAGAGTGTTAGTCCTCTTGTACATAAGTCGGCATTGTGCATTTTGTATTTAATTCCGATGCAATATCTGTGCTTCATCGTCAGTAAGAAGGTCCTAGGGATACACTAAACCTGAGGTGAAGCATCGGAATCTAAAACTGGACTCACAGGAGAGGTTCAAATCATAGAAAGTTAGAGTGTCAGTCCTCTTGTACTTAAGTCGGCATTGTGCCTTTTGTATTAAATTCGGATGTAATTTATCTTTCTCATCGTCAATAAGAAGGTCCAAGGGATACAGTAAACCTGAAGTGAAGCATCGTAATCTAAAACTGGACTCACAGTAGAAGTTCAAGTCATAGAAAGTTAGAGTGTCAGTCCTCTTGTACTTCAGTCGGCATTGTGCCTTTTGCATAAAATTCGGATGCAAATTCTGTGTTTCATCGTCAATAAGAATGTCCAAGGGATACAGTAAACCTGAAGTGAAGCATCATAATCTAAAACTGGACTACAGGAAAGGTTCAAATCATAGAAAGTTAGAGTGTCAGTCCTCTTGTACTTAAGTCGGCATTGTGCCTTTTGTATTAAATTCGGATGCAATTTCTGTGTTTCATCGTCAATAAGAAGGTCCAAGGGATACAGTAAACCTGAAGTGAAGCATCGGAATCTAATACTGGACTCACTGGAGAGGTTCAAATCATAGAAATTTAGAGTGTAAGTCCTCTTTTACTTAAGTTGGCAGTGTGCCTTTTGTATTAAATTCGGATGCATATTCTGTATTTCATCGTCAATAAGAAGCTCCAAGGGATACAGTAAACCTGAAGGGAAGCATCGGAATCTAAAACTGGACTCACAGGAGAGGTTCAAATCATAGAAAGTTAGAGTCTCAGTCCTCTTGTACTTAAGTCGGCATTGTTCCTTTTGTATTAAATTCGGATGCAATTTCTGTGTTTCATCGTCAATAAGAAGGTCAAAGGTATACAGTAAAGCTGAAGTGAAGCATGGGAATCTGAAACTGGACTCACAGGAGAGGTTCAAATCATAGGAAGTTAGAGTGTCAGTCCTCTTTTACTTAAGTCGGCATGGTGCCTTTTGTATTAAATTCGGATGCAAATTCTGTGTTTCATCGTCAATAAGAATGTCCAAGGGATACAGTGAACCTGAAGTGAAGCATCATAATCTAAAACTGGCTCACAGGAAAGGTTCAAATCATAGAAAGTTAGAGTGTCAGCCCTCTTGTACTTAAGTCGGCATTGTGCCTTTTGTATTAAATTCGGATGCAATTTCTGTGTTTCATCGTCAATAAGAAGGTCCAAGGGATACAGTAAACCTGAAGTGAAGCATCGGAAACTAAAACTGGACTCACAGGAGAGGTTCAAATCATAGGAAGATAGAGTGTGAGTCCACTTGTACTTAAGTTGGCCATGTGCCTTTTCTATTAAATTCGGATGCAATTTCTGTGCTTCATCGTCAATCAGAAGGTCCAAGGTATACAGTAAACCTGAAGTGAAGCATCGGAATCTAAAACTGGACTCACACGAGAGGTTCAAATCATAGAAGGTTTGAGTGACAGTCCTCTTGTACTTAAGTCGGCATTGTGCCTTTTGTATTAAATTCGGATGCAATTTCTGTGTTTCATCGTCAATAAGTAGGTCCAAGGGATACAGTAAACCTGAAGTGAAGCATCGCAATCTAAAACTGGACTCACAGTAGAGGTTCAAGTCATAGAAAGTTAGAGTGTCAGTCCTCTTGTACTTCAGTCGGCATTGTGCCTTTTGTATAAAATTCGGATGCAAATTCTGTGTATCATCGTCAATAAGAATGTCCAAGGGATACAGTAAATCTGAAGTGAAGCATCATAATCTAAAACTGGACTACAGGAAAGGTTCAAATCATAGAAAGTTAGAGTGTCAGTCCTCTTGCACTTAAGTCGGCATTGTGCCTTTTGTATTAAATTCGGATGCAATTTCTGTGTTTCATCGTCAATAAGAAGGTCCAAGGGATACAGTAAACCTGAAGTGAAGCATCGGAATCTAATACTGGACTCACTGGAGAGGTTCAAATCATAGAAATTTAGAGTGTAAGTCCTCTTTTACTTAAGTTGGCAGTGTGCCTTTTGTATTAAATTCGGATGCAATTTCTGTATTTCATCGTCAATAAGAAGCTCCAAGGGATACAGTAAACCTGAAGGGAAGCATCGGAATCTGAATATGGAGTCACAGGAGAGGTTCAAATCATAGAAAGTTAGAGTGTCAGTCCTCTTGTACTTAAGTCGGCATTGTACCTTTTGTATTAAATTCGGATGCAATTTCTGTGTTTCATCGTCAATAAGAAGGTCCAAGGGATACAGTAAACCTGAAGGGAAGCATCGGAATCTAAAACTGGACTCACAGGAGAGGTTCAAATACGTAGAAAGTTAAAGTGTCAGTCCTCCTGTACTTAAGTCGGCATTGTGCCTTTTGAATTTAATTCCGATGCAATTTCTGTGCTTCATCGTCAATAAGAAGGTGCAAGGGTACACTAAACCTGAGCATAAGCATCGGAATCTAAAACTGTACTCACAGGAGAGGTTCAAATCATAGAAAGTTAGAGTGTCAGTCCTCTTGTACTTAAGTGGGCATTGTGCCTTTTCTATAAAATTAGGATGCAATTTCAGTCTTTCATCGTCAATAAGAAGGTCCAAGGGATACAGTAAACCTGAAGGGAAGCATTGGAATCTAAAACTGGACTCACAGGAGAGGTTCAAATCATAGAAAGTCAGAGTGTCAGTCCTCTTGTACTTAAGTCGGCATTGTGCCTTTTGTATTAAATTCGTATGCAATTTCTGTGTTTCATCGTCAATAAGAAGGTCCAAGGGATACAGTAACCTGAATTGAAGCATCGGAATCTTTAACTGGACTCACAGGAGAGGTTCAAATCATAGCAAGTTAGAGTGTCAGTTCCCTTGTACTTAAGTCGGCATTGTGCCTTTTGAATTTAATTCCGATGCAATTTCTGTACTTCATCGTCAATAAGAAGGTAAAAGGGATACAGTGAATCTGTAGTGAAGCATCGGAATCTAAAACTGGACTCACAGGAGCGGTTCAAATCATAGAAAGTTAGAGTGTTAGTCCTCTTGTACATAAGTCGGCATTGTGCATTTTGTATTTAATTCCGATGCAATATCTGTGCTTCATCGTCAGTAAGAAGGTCCTAGGGATACACTAAACCTGAGGTGAAGCATCGGAATCTAAAACTGGACTCACAGGAGAGGTTCAAATCATAGAAAGTTAGAGTGTCAGTCCTCTTGTACTTAAGTCATCATTGTGCCTTTTGTATTAAATTCGGATGTAATTTATCTTTCTCATCGTCAATAAGAAGGTCCAAGGGATACAGTAAACCTGAAGTGAAGCATCGGAATCTAAAACTGGACTCACAGGAGAGGTTCAATTCATAGAAAGTTAGAGTGCCAGTCCTCTTGTACTTAAGTCGGCATTGTGCCTTTTGTATTAAATTCGGATGCAATTTCGGTGTTTCATCATCAATAAGAAGGTCCAAGGGATACAGTAAACCTTAAGTGAAGCACCGGAATCTATAACAGGAATCACAGGAGAGGTTCAAATCGCAGAAAGGTAGAGGGTCAGTCCTCATGTACTTAAATCGGCATTGAGCCTATTGAATTTAATTCCGATGCAATTTCTCTGCTTCATCGTCAATAAGAAGGTCCAAGGGATACACTAAACCTGAGGTGAAGCATCGTAATCTAAAACTGGACTCACAGGAGAGGTTCATATCATAGAAAGTTAGAGTGTCAGTCCTCTTGTACTTAAGTCGGCATTTTGCCTTTTGAAGTAAATTCGGATGCAATTTCTGTGTTTCATCGTCAATAAGAAGGTCCAAGGGATACAGTAAACCTGAAGCGATGCATCGGAATCTAAAACTGGACTCACAGGAGAGGTTCAAATCGTAGAAAGTTAGAGTGTCAGTCGTCTTGTACTTAAGTTGGCATTGTGCCTTTTGTTTTAGATTCGGATGCAATTTCTGTGTTTCATCGTCAATAAGAACGTCCAAGGGATACAGTAAACCTGAAGTGAAGCATCGTAATCTAAAACTGGACTCACAGGAGAGGTTCAAGTCATAGAAAGTTAGAGTGTCAGTCCTCTTATACTTCAGTCGGCATTGTGCCTTTTGTATAAAATTCGGATGCAAATTCTGTGTTTCATCGTCAATAAGAATGTCCAAGGGATACAGTGAACCTGAAGTGAAGCATCATAATCTAAAACTGGACTCACAGGAAAGGTTCAAATCATAGAAAGTTAGAGTGTCAGTCCTCTTGTACTTAAGTCGGCATTGTGCCTTTTGTATTAAATTCGGATGCAATTTCTGTGTTTCATCGTCAATAAGAAGGTCCAAGGGATACAGTAAACCTGAAGTGAAGCATCGGAAACTAAAATTGGACTCACAGGAGAGGTTCAAATCATAGGAAGATAGAGTGTGAGTCCACTTGTACTTAAGTTGGCCATGTGCCTTTTCTATTAAATTCGGATGCAATTTCTGTGCTTCATCGTCAATCAGAAGGTCCAAGGTATACAGTAAACCTGAAGTGAAGCATCGGAATCTAAAACTGGACTCACACGAGAGGTTCAAATCATAGAACGTTTGAGTGACAGTCCTCTTGTACTTAAGTCGGCATTGTGCCTTTTGTATTAAATTCGGATGCAATTTCTGTGTTTCATCGTCAATAAGTAGGTCCAAGGGATACAGTAAACCTGAAGTGAAGCATCGTAATCTAAAACTGGACTCACAGTAGAGGTTCAAGTCATAGAAAGTTAGAGTGTCAGTCCTCTTGTACTTCAGTCGGCATTGTGCCTTTTGTATAAAATTCGGATGCAAATTCTGTGTTTCATCGTCAATAAGAATGTCCAAGGGATACAGTAAACCTGAAGTGAAGCATCATAATCTAAAACTGGACTCACAGGAAAGGTTCAAATCATAGAAAGTTAGAGTGTCAGTCCTCTTGTACTTAAGTCGGCATTGTGCCTTTTGTATTAAATTCGGATGCAATTTCTGTGTTTCATCGTCAATAAGAAGGTCCAAGGGATACAGTAAACCTGAAGTGAAGCATCGGAATCTAGAACTGGACTCTCTGGAGAGGTTCAAATCATAGAAATTTAGAGTGTCAGTCCTCTTGTACTTAAGTTGGCAGTGTGCCTTTTGTATTAAATTCGGATGCAATTTCTGCATTTCATCGTCAATAAGAAGCTCCAATGGATACAGTAAACCTGAAGGGAAGCATCGGAATCTGAATATGGAGTCACAGGAGAGGTTCAAATCATAGAAAGTTAGAGTGTCAGTCCTCTTGTACTTAAGTCGGCATAGTGCCTTTTGTATTAAATTCGTATGCAATTTCTGTGTTTCATCGTCAATAAGAAGGTCCAAGGGATACAGTAACCTGAAGTGAAGCATCGGAATCTTTAACTGGACTCACAGGAGAGGTTCAAATCATAGCCATTTAGAGTTTCAGTTACCTTGTACTTAAGTCGGCATTGTGCCTTTTGAATTTAATTCCGATGTAATTTCTTTACTTCATCGTCAATAAGAAGGTAAAAGGGATACAGTGAATCTGAAGTGAAGCATCGGAATCTAAAACTGGACTCACAGGAGCGGTTCAAATCATAGAAAGTTAGAGTGTTAGTCCTCTTGTACATAAGTCGGCATTGTGCCTTTTGAATTTAATTCCGATGCAATATCTGTGCTTCATCGTCAATAAGAAGGTCCTAGGGATACACTAAACCTGAGGTGAAGCATCGGAATCTAAAACTGGACTCACAGGAGAGGTTCAAATCATAGAAACTTAGAGTGTCAGTCCTCTTGTAATTAAGTCGGCATTGTGCCTTTTGTATTAAATTCGGATGCAATTTCTCTTTCTCATCGTCAATAAGAAGGTCCAAGGGATACAGTAAACCTGAAGTGAAGCATCGGAAGCTAAAACTGGACTCTCAGGAGAGGTTCAATTCATAGAAAGTTAGAGTGTCAGTCCTCTTGTACTTAAGTCGGCATTGTGCCTTTTGTATTAAATTCGGATGCAATTTCTGTGTTTCATCGTCAATAAGTATGTCCAAGGGATACAGTTATCCTGAAGTCATGCATCACAATCTAAAACTGAACTCACAGGAGATGTTCAAATCATAGAAATTTAGAGTGTCAGTCCACTTGTACTTAAGATGGCATTGTGCCTTTTGTATTAAATTCGGGTGCAATTTCGGTGTTTCATCGTCAATAAGAAGGTCCAAGGGATACAGTAAACCTTAAGTGAAGCACCGGAATCTAAAACAGGACTCACAGGAGAGGTTCTAATCGCAGAAATGTAGAGGGTCAGTCCTCATGTACTTAAGTCGGCATTGAGCCTTTTGAATTTAATTACGATGCAATTTCTCTACTTCATCGTCAATAAGAAGGTCCAAGGGATACACTAAACCTGAGGTGAAGCATCGTAATCTAAAACTGGACTCACAGGAGAGGTTCATATCATAGAAATTTAGAGTGTCAGTCCTCTTGTACTTAAGTCGGCATTTTGCCTTTTGAAGTAAATTCGGATGCAATTTCTGTGTTTCATCGTCAATAAGAAGGTCCAAGGGATACAGTAAACCTGAAGGGAAGCATCGGAATCTAAAACTGGACTCACAGGAGAGGTTCAAATCATAGAAAGTTAGAGTGTCATTCCTCTTGTACTTAAGTCGGCATTCTGCCTTTTGTATTAAATTCGGATACAATATCTGTTTCTCATCGTCAATAAGAAGGTCCAAGGGATCCAGTAAACCTGAAGTGAAGCATCGGAATCTAAAACTGGACCCTCAGGAGAGGTTCAAATCATAGAAAGTTAGAGTGTCAGTCTTCTTGTACTTAAGTCGGCATTGTGCCTTTTGAATTTAATTCCGATGCAATTTCTGTGTTTCATCGTCAATAAGAAGGGGCAAGGGATACAGTAAACCTGAAGGGAAGCATCGGAATCTAAAACTGGACTCTCAGGAGAGGTTCAAATCATAGAAAGTTAGAGTGTCAGTCCTCCTGTACTTAAGTCGGCATTGTGCCTTTTGAAATTAATTCCGATGCAATATCTGTGCTTCATCGTCAATAAGAAGGTCCAAGGGATACACTAAACCTGAGGTGAAGTATCGGAATCTAGAACTGGACTCACAGGAGAGGTTCAAATCATAGAACGTTGGAGTGACATTCCACTTGTACATAAGTTAGCATTGTGCCTTTTGTATTAAATTCGGATGCAATTTCTATGTTTCATCGTCAATAAGAAGGTCCAAGGTATACAGTAAACCTGAAGTGAAGAATGGGAATCTGAAACTGGACTCACAGGAGAGGTTCAAATCATAGCAAGTTAGAGTGTCAGTCCTCTTGTACTTAAGTCGGCATTGTGCCTTTTGTATTAAATTCGGATGCAATATTTGTTTCTCATCGTCAATAAAAAGGTCCAAGGGATACAGTATACCTGCATTGAAGCATCGGAATCTAAAACTGGACTCTCAGGAGAGATTCAAATCATAGAAAGTTAGAGAGTCAGTCCTCTTGTACTTAAGTTGGCATTGTGCCTTTTGTATTAGATTCGGATGCAATTTCTGTGTTTCATCGTCAATAAGAAGGTCCAAGGGATACACTAAACCCAAAGTGAAGCATCGGAATCTAAAACTGGACTCACAGGAGAGGTTCAAATCATAGAAAGTTAGAGTGACAGTCCTCTTGTACTTAAGTCGGCATTGTGCCTTTTGTATTAAATTCGGATGCAATTTCTGTGTTTCATCGTCAATAACTAGGTCCAAGGGATACAGTAAACCTGAAGTGAAGCTTCGTAATCTAAAGCTGTACTCACAGGAGAGGTTCAAGTCAAAGAAAATTAGAGTGTCAGTCCTCTTGTACTTAAGTCGGCATTGTGCCTTTTCTATAAAATTCGGATGCAATGTCTGTGTTTCATCGTCAATAAGAAGGTCCAAGGGATACAGTAAACCTGAAGTGAAGCATCATAATCTAAAACTTGGACTCACAGGAAAGGTTCAAATCATAGAAAGTTAGAGTGTCAGTCCTCTTGTACTTATGTCGGCATTGTGCCCTTTGTATTAAATTTCGATGCTATTTCTGTGTTTCATCGTCAATAAGGTATAAGGGATACAGTAAACCTGAAGTGAAGCATCGGAAACTAAAACTGGACTCACAGGAGGGGTTCAAATCATAGGAAGATAGAGTGTGAATCCACTTGTGCTTAAGTTGGCATTGTGCCTTTTGTATTAAATTTGGATGCAATTTCTGTGCTTCATCGTCAATCAGAAGGTCCAAGGTATACAGTAAACCTGAAGTGAAGCATCGGAATCTAAAACTGGACTCACAGGAGTGGTTCAAATCATAGAAAGTTAGTCAGTCCTCTTGTACTTAAGGCGGCATTGTGCTTTTGTATTAAATTCGGTTGCAATTTCTGGGTTTCATCTTCAATAAGAAGGTCCAAGGGATACAGTAAACCTGAAGTGAAGCATAGGAATCTAAAACTGGACTCACTGGAGAGGTTCAAATCATAGAAAGCTAGAGTGTCAGTCCTCTTGTACTTAAGTCGGCATTGTGCCTTTTGTATTAAATTCGGATGCAATTTCTGTGTTTCATCGTCAATAAGGAGGTCCAAGGTATACAGTAAACCTCAAGTGAAGCATGGGAATCTGAAACGGGACTCACAGGAGAGGTGCAAATCATAGCAAGTTAGAGTGTCAGTCCTCTTGTACTTAAGTCGGCATTGTGCCTTTTGTATTAAATTCGGATGCAATATCTGTTTCTCATCGTCAATAAGAAGGTCCAAGGGATATAGTAAACCTGAAGTGAAGCATCGGTATCTAAAACAGGACTCTCAGGAGAGGTTCAAATCATAGAAAGTAGTTAGAGTGTCAGTCCTCTTGTACTTAAGTCGGCATTGTGCCTTTTGTATTAAATTCGGATGCAATTTCTGTGTATCATCGTCAATAAGAAGTTCCATGGTATACAGTAAACCTGAAGTGAAGCATCGGAATCTAAAACTGGACTCACAGGAGAGGTTCAAATCATAGAAAGTTAGAGTGTCAGTCCTCTTGTACTTAAGTCGGCATTGTGCCTTTTGTATTAAATTCGGATGCAATTTCTGTGTTTCTTCGTCAATGAGAAGGTCCAAGATATACAGTAAACCTGAAGTGAGGCATGGGAATCTGAAACTGGACTCACAGGAGAGGTTCAAATCATAGCAAGTTAGAGTGTCAGTTCTCTTGTACTTAAGTCGGCTTTGTGCCTTTTGTATTAAATTCGGATGCAATATCTGTTTCTCATCGTCAATAAGAAGGTCCAAGGGATCCAGTAAACCTGAAGGGAAGCATCGGAATCTAAAACTGGACTCACAGGAGAGGTTCAAATCATAGAAAGTTAGAGTGTCAGTCCTCTTGTACTTAAGTCGGCATTGTGCCTTTTGTATTAAATTCGGATGCAATTTCTGTGTTTCATCGTCTATAAGAGGGTCCAAGGTATACAGTAAACCTGAAGTGAAGCATGGGAATCTAAAACTGGACTCACAGGAGAGGTTCAAATCATAGCAAGTTAGAGTGTCATTCCTCTTGTACTTAAGTCGGCATTCTGCCTTTTGTATGAAATTCGGATGCAATATCTGTTTCTCATTGTCAATAAGAAGGTCCAAGGGATCCAGTAAACCTGAAGTGAAGCATCGGAATCTAAAACTGGACCCTCAGGAGAGGTTCAAATCATAGAAAGTTAGAGTGTCAGTCTTCTTGTACTTAAGTCGGCATTGTGCCTTTTGAATTTAATTCCGATGCAATTTCTGTGCTTCATCGTCAATAAGAAGGTCCAAGGGATACACTAAACCTGAGGTGAAGTATCGGAATCTAGAACTGGACTCACAGGAGAGGTTCAAATCATAGAACGTTGGAGTGACATTCCACTTGTACATAAGTTAGCATTGTGCCTTTTGTATTAAATTCGGATGCAATTTCTATGTTTCATCGTCAATAAGAAGGTCCAAGGTATACAGTAAACCTGAAGTGAAGAATGGGAATCTGAAACTGGACTCACAGGAGAGGTTCAAATCATAGCAAGTTAGAGTGTCAGTCCTCTTGTACTTAAGTCGGCATTGTGCCTTTTGTATTAAATTCGGATGCAATATTTGTTTCTCATCGTCAATAAAAAGGTCCAAGGGATACAGTATACCTGCATTGAAGCATCGGAATCTAAAACTGGACTCTCAGGAGAGATTCAAATCATAGAAAGTTAGAGAGTGAGTCCTCTTGTACTTAAGTTGGCATTGTGCCTTTTGTATTAGATTCGGATGCAATTTCTGTGTTTCATCGTCAATAAGAAGGTCCAAGGGATACACTAAACCCAAAGTGAAGCATCGGAATCTAAAACTGGACTCACAGGAGAGGTTCAAATCATAGAAAGTTAGAGTGACAGTCCTCTTGTACTTAAGTCGGCATTGTGCCTTTTGTATTAAATTCGGATGCAATTTCTGTGTTTCATCGTCAATAACTAGGTCCAAGGGATACAGTAAACCTGAAGTGAAGCTTCGTAATCTAAAGCTGTACTCACAGGAGAGGTTCAAGTCAAAGAAAATTAGAGTGTCAGTCCTCTTGTACTTAAGTCGGCATTGTGCCTTTTCTATAAAATTCGGATGCAATGTCTGTGTTTCATCGTCAATAAGAAGGTCCAAGGGATACAGTAAACCTGAAGTGAAGCATCATAATCTAAAACTTGGACTCACAGGAAAGGTTCAAATCATAGAAAGTTAGAGTGTCAGTCCTCTTGTACTTATGTCGGCATTGTGCCCTTTGTATTAAATTTCGATGCTATTTCTGTGTTTCATCGTCAATAAGGTATAAGGGATACAGTAAACCTGAAGTGAAGCATCGGAAACTAAAACTGGACTCACAGGAGGGGTTCAAATCATAGGAAGATAGAGTGTGAATCCACTTGTGCTTAAGTTGGCATTGTGCCTTTTGTATTAAATTTGGATGCAATTTCTGTGCTTCATCGTCAATCAGAAGGTCCAAGGTATACAGTAAACCTGAAGTGAAGCATCGGAATCTAAAACTGGACTCACAGGAGTGGTTCAAATCATAGAAAGTTAGTCAGTCCTCTTGTACTTAAGGCGGCATTGTGCTTTTGTATTAAATTCGGTTGCAATTTCTGGGTTTCATCTTCAATAAGAAGGTCCAAGGGATACAGTAAACCTGAAGTGAAGCATAGGAATCTAAAACTGGACTCACTGGAGAGGTTCAAATCATAGAAAGCTAGAGTGTCAGTCCTCTTGTACTTAAGTCGGCATTGTGCCTTTTGTATTAAATTCGGATGCAATTTCTGTGTTTCATCGTCAATAAGGAGGTCCAAGGTATACAGTAAACCTCAAGTGAAGCATGGGAATCTGAAACGGGACTCACAGGAGAGGTGCAAATCATAGCAAGTTAGAGTGTCAGTCCTCTTGTACTTAAGTCGGCATTGTGCCTTTTGTATTAAATTCGGATGCAATATCTGTTTCTCATCGTCAATAAGAAGGTCCAAGGGATATAGTAAACCTGAAGTGAAGCATCGGTATCTAAAACAGGACTCTCAGGAGAGGTTCAAATCATAGAAAGTAGTTAGAGTGTCAGTCCTCTTGTACTTAAGTCGGCATTGTGCCTTTTGTATTAAATTCGGATGCAATTTCTGTGTATCATCGTCAATAAGAAGTTCCATGGTATACAGTAAACCTGAAGTGAAGCATCGGAATCTAAAACTGGACTCACAGGAGAGGTTCAAATCATAGAAAGTTAGAGTGTCAGTCCTCTTGTACTTAAGTCGGCATTGTGCCTTTTGTATTAAATTCGGATGCAATTTCTGTGTTTCTTCGTCAATAAGAAGGTCCAAGGTATACAGTAAACCTGAAGTGAGGCATGGGAATCTGAAACTGGACTCACAGGAGAGGTTCAAATCATAGCAAGTTAGAGTGTCAGTTCTCTTGTACTTAAGTCGGCTTTGTGCCTTTTGTATTAAATTCGGATGCAATATCTGTTTCTCATCGTCAATAAGAAGGTCCACGGGATCCAGTAAACCTGAAGGGAAGCATCGGAATCTAAAACTGGACTCACAGGAGAGGTTCAAATCATAGAAAGTTAGAGTGTCAGTCCTCTTGTACTTAAGTCGGCATTGTGCCTTTTGTATTAAATTCGGATGCAATTTCTGTGTTTCATCGTCTATAAGAGGGTCCAAGGTATACAGTAAACCTGAAGTGAAGCATGGGAATCTAAAACTGGACTCACAGGAGAGGTTCAAATCATAGCAAGTTAGAGTGTCATTCCTCTTGTACTTAAGTCGGCATTCTGCCTTTTGTATGAAATTCGGATGCAATATCTGTTTCTCATTGTCAATAAGAAGGTCCAAGGGATCCAGTAAACCTGAAGTGAAGCATCGGAATCTAAAACTGGACCCTCAGGAGAGGTTCAAATCATAGAAAGTTAGAGTGTCAGTCTTCTTGTACTTAAGTCGGCATTGTGCCTTTTGAATTTAATTCCGATGCAATTTCTGTGCTTCATCGTCAATAAGAAGGGGCAAGGGATACAGTTAACCTGAAGGGAAGCATCGGAATCTAAAACTGGACTCTCAGGAGAGGTTCAAATCATAGAAAGTTAGAGTGTCAGTCCTCCTGTACTTAAGTCGGCATTGTGCCTTTTGAATTTAATTCCGATGCAATATCTGTGCTTCATCGTCAATAAGAAGGTCCAAGGGATACACTAAACCTGAGGTGAAGTATCGGAATCTAGAACTGGACTCACAGGAGAGGTTCAAATCATAGAACGTTGGAGTGACATTCCACTTGTACATAAGTCGGCATTGTGCCTTTTGTATTGAATTCGGATGCAATTTCTATGTTTCATCGTCAATAAGAAGGTCCAAGGTATACAGTAAACCTGAAGTGAAGAATGGGAATCTGAAACTGGACTCACAGGAGAGGTTCAAATCATAGCAAGTTAGAGTGTCAGTCCTCTTGTACTTAAGTCGGCATTGTGCCTTTTGTATTAAATTCGGATGCAATATTTGTTTCTCATCGTCAATAAAAAGGTTCAAGGGATACAGTATACCTGAATTGAAGCATCGGAATCTAAAACTGGACTCTCAGGAGAGATTCAAATCATAGAAAGTTAGAGAGTCAGTCCTCTTGTACTTAAGTTGGCATTGTGCCTTTTGTATTAGATTCGGATGCAATTTCTGTGTTTCATCGTCAATAAGAAGGTCCAAGGGATACACTAAACCCAAAGTGAAGCATCGGAATCTAAAACTGGACTCACAGGAGAGGTTCAAGTCAAAGAAAATTAGAGTGTCAGTCCTCTTGTACTTAAGTCGGCATTGTGCCTTTTCTATAAAATTCGGATGCAATGTCTGTGTTTCATCGTCAATAAGAAGGTCCAAGGGATACAGTAAACCTGAAGTGAAGCATCATAATCTAAAACTTGGACTCACAGGAAAGGTTCAAATCATAGAAAGTTAGAGTGTCAGTCCTCTTTTACTTATGTCGGCATTGTGCCCTTTGTATTAAATTTCGATGCTACTTCAGTGTTTCATCGTCAATATGGTATAAGGGATACAGTAAACCTGAAGTGAAGCATCGGAAACTAAAACTGGACTCACAGGAGGGGTTCAAATCATAGGAAGATAGATTGTGAATCCACTTGTGCTTAAGTTGGCATTGTGCCTTTTGTATTAAATTCGGATGCAATTTCTGTGCTTCATCGTCAATCAGAAGGTCCAAGGTATACAGTAAACCTGAAGTGAAGCATCGGAATCTAAAACTGGACTCACAGGAGTGGTTCATATCATAGAAAGTTAGTCAGTCCTCTTGTACTTAAGGCGGCATTGTGCTTTTGTATTAAATTCGGTTGCAATTTCTGGGTTTCATCTTCAATAAGAAGGTCCAAGGGATACAGTAAACCTGAAGTGAAGCATAGGAATCTAAAACTGGACTCACTGGAGAGGTTCAAATCATAGAAAGCTAGAGCGTCAGTCCTCTTGTACTTAAGTCGGGATTGTGCCTTTTGTATTAAATTCGGATGCAATTTCTGTGTTTCATCGTCAATAAGGAGGTCCAAGGTATACAGTAAACCTCGAGTGAAGCATGGGAATCTGAAACTGGACTCACAGGAGAGGTGCAAATCATAGCAAGTTAGAGTGTCAGTCCTCTTGTACTTAAGTCGGCATTGTGCCTTTTGTATTAAATTCGGATGCAATATCTGTTTCTCATCGTCAATAAGAAGGTCCAAGGGATACAGTAAACCTGAAGTGAAGCATCGGTATCTAAAACAGGACTCTCAGGAGAGGTTCAAATCATAGAAAGTAGTTAGAGTGTCAGTCCTCTTGTACTTAAGTCGGCATTGTGCCTTTTGTATTAAATTCGGATGCAATTTCTGTGTATCATCGTCAATAAGAAGTTCCATGGTATACAGTAAACCTGAAGTGAAGCATCGGAATCTAAAACTGGACTCACAGGAGAGGTTCAAATCATAGAAAGTTAGAGTGTCAGTCCTCTTGTACTTAAGTCGGCATTGTGCCTTTTGTATTAAATTCGGATGCAATTTCTGTGTTTCTTCGTCAATAAGAAGGTCCAAGGTATACAGTAAACCTGAAGTGAGGCATGGGAATCTGAAACTGGACTCACAGGAGAGGTGCAAATCATAGCAAGTTAGAGTGTCAGTCCTCTTGTACTTAAGTCGGCATTGTGCCTTTTGTATTAAATTCGGATGCAATATCTGTTTCTCATCGTCAATAAGAAGGTCCAAGGGATACAGTAAACCTGAAGTGAAGCATCGGTATCTAAAACAGGACTCTCAGGAGAGGTTCAAATCATAGAAAGTAGTTAGAGTGTCAGTCCTCTTGTACTTAAGTCGGCATTGTGCCTTTTGTATTAAATTCGGATGCAATTTCTGTGTATCATCGTCAATAAGAAGTTCCATGGTATACAGTAAAACTGAAGTGAAGCATCGGAATCTAAAACTGGACTCACAGGAGAGGTTCAAATCATAGAAAGTTAGAGTGTCAGTCCTCGTGTACTTAAGTCGGCATTGTGCCTTTTGTATTAAATTCGGATCAATTTCTGTGTTTCATCGTCAATAAGAAGGTCCAAGGGATACAGTAAACCTTAAGTGAAGCACGGAATATAAAACTGGACTCACAGGAGAGGTTCAAATCATAGAAAGTTAGAGTGTCAGTCCTCTTGTACTTAAGTCGCCATTGTGCCTTTTGTATTAAATTCGGATGCAATTTCTGTGTTTCATCGTCAATAAGAAGGTACAAGGGATTCGGTAAACCTGAAGTGAAGCGTCGGAATCTATAACCGGACTCACAGGGAAGGATCAAATCATAGAAAGTTTGAGTGTCAGTCCTCTTGTACTTAAGTCGGCATTGTGCCTTTTGTATTAAATTCAGATGCAATTTCTGTTTTTCAACGTCAATAAGAAGGTCCACAGGATACAGTAAACCTGAAGTGAAGCATCGGAATCTATAAGTGGACTCACAGGAGAGGTTCACATCATAGAAAGTTAGAGTGTCAGTCCTCTTGCATTTAAGACGGCATTGTACCTTTTGTATTAAATTCGGATGCAATTTCTGTGTTTCATCGTCAATAAGAAGGTCCAAGGGATACAGTATACCTGAAGGTAAGCATCGGAATCTAAAACTGGGCTCACAGGAGACTGTTAGACTTCTTGTACTAAAGTCGGCATTGTGCCATTTGTTTAAATTCGGATGCAATTTCTGTGCTTCATCGTCAATAAGAAGGTCCAAGGTATACAGTAAACCTTAAGTGAAGTATCGGAATCTAAAACTGGACTCACAGGGGAGGTTCAAATCATAGAAAGTTAGAGTGTCAGTCCTTTTGTACTGAAGTCGGTATTGTGCCTCTTGTATTAAATTCAGATGCAATTTCTGTGTTTCATCGTCAATAACAAGGTCCAAGGGATATAGTAAACCTGAAGTGAAGCATCGGAATCTGAGACTGGGCTCACAGGAGAGGTTCAAATCATAGAGAGTTAGAGTGTCAGTCCTTTTGTACTTAACTCTGCATTGTGCATTTTGTATTAAATTCGGATGCAATTTCTGTGTTTCATTGTCAATATGAAGCTCCGAGGGATACAGTAATCCTTAAGTCATGCACCGGAATCTAAAACTGGACTCACAGGAGATGTTCAAATCAAAGAAAGTTAGAGTGTCAGTCCTCTTGTACTTAAGACGGCATTGTGCCTTTTGTATTAAATTCGGATGCAATTTCTGTGTTTCATCGTCAATAAGAAGTTCCAAGGGATACAGTATACCTGAAGATAAGCATCGGAATCTAAAACTGGGCTCACAGGAGAGTGTTAGACTTCTTGTACTATCGTCGGCATTGTGCAATTTGTTTAAATTCGAATGCAATTTCCGTGCTTCATCGTCAATAAGAAGGTCCTAGGAATACAGTAAACCTGAAGTGAAGCATCGGAATCTAAAACTGGACTCACAGGAGAGGTTCAAATCATAGAAAGTGAGAGTGTCAGCCCTGTTGTACTCAAGTCGGCATTGTGCCTTTTGTATTAAAGTCGGATGCAATTTCTGTGTTTCATCGTCAATAAGAAGGTCCAAGGGATACAGAAAACCTGAAGTGAAGCATCGGAATCTAAAACTGGACTCACAGGAGAGGTTCAAATCATTGAAAGTTAGACTGTCAGTCCTCTTGTACTTAAGTTGGCATTGTGCCTTTCGTATTACATTCGGATGCAATTTCTGTGTTTCATCGTCAATAAGAAGGTCCAAGGGATACAGTAAACCCTTAAGTAAAGCATCGGAATCTAAAACTGGAGCACAGGAGAGTGTCATATCATAGAAAGTTAGAGTGTCAGTCCTCTTGTACTTAAGTCGGCATTGTGCCTTTTGTATTAAATTCGGATGCAATTTCTGTGCTTCATCGTCAATAAGAAGGTCTAAGGAATACAGTAAAACCTGAAGTGAGGCATCGGAATCTAAAACTTGACTCACAGGAGAGGTTCAAATCATAGAAGTTTAGAGTGTCAGTCCTCTTGTACTTAAGTCGCCATTGATCCTTTTGTATTAAATTCGGTTGCAATTTCTGTGCTACATCGTCAATAAGAAGGTCTAAGGAATACAGTAAACCTGAAGTGAAGCATCGGAATCTAAAACTGGACTCACAGGAGAGGTTCAAATCACAGAAGGTTAGAGTGTCAGTCGTCTTGTGCGTAGGTCGGCATTGTGCCTTTTGAATGTAATTCCGATGCAATTTCTGTGTTTCGTCGTCAATATAAAGGTCCAAGGTATACTGTAAACCTGAAGTGAAGCATCGGAATCTAAAACTGGACTCACAGGAGAGGTCCAAATCATAGAAAGTTAGAGTGTCACTCCACTTGCACTTAAGTCGGCATTGTGCCTTTTGAATTTAAATCCGATGCAATTTCTGTGCTTCATCCTCAATACGAAGGTCCAAGGGAGAAAGTAGACTTGAAGTGAAGCATCGGAATCCATAACTGGACTCACAGGAGTGGTTCAAATCATAGAAAGTTAGTGTGTCAGTCCTCTTGTACTTAAGTCGGCATTGTGCCCTCTGAATACAATTCCGATGCAATTTCTGTGCTTCATCGTCAATAAGAAGGTCCAAGGTATACAGAAAACCTGACGTGAAGGGTCGGAACCTAAAACTGGACTCACAGGAGAGGTTCAAATCATAGAAAGTTAGAGTGTCCGTCCTCTTGTACTTATGTCGGCATTGTGCCTTTTGTATTAAATTCGGATGAAATTTCTGTGTTTCATCGTCAAAAAGAGAGTCAAAGGTATACAGTAAACCTGAAGTGAAGCATGGGAATCTGAAACTGGACTCACAGAGAGGTTCAAATCATAGCAAGTTAGAGTGTCAGTCCTCTTGTACTTATGTCGGCATTGTGCCTTTTGTATTAAATTCGGATGAAATTTCTGTGTTTCATCTTCAATAGGAAGGTCCAAGGGATACAGTAAACCTGAAGTGAAGCATAGGAATCTAAAACTGGACTCACTGGAGAGGTTCAAATCATAGAAAGCTAGAGTGTCAGTCCTCTTGTACTTAAGTCGGCATTGTGCCTTTTGTATTAAATTCGGATGCAATTTCTGCGTTTCATCGTCAATAAGGAGGTCCAAGATATACAGTAAACCTCAAGTGAAGCATGGGAATCTGAAACTGGACTCACAGGAGAGGTGCAAATCATAGCAAGTTAGAGTGTCAGTCCTCTTGTACTTAAGTCGGCATTGTGCCTTTTGTATTAAATTCGGATGCAATATCTGTTTCTCATCGTCAATAAGAAGGTCCAAGGGATACAGTAAACCTGAAGTGAAGCATCGGAATCTAAAACAGGACTCTCAGGAGAGGTTCAAATCATAGAAAGTAGTTAGAGTGTCAGTCCTCTTGTAGTTAAGTCGGCATTGTGCCTTTTGTATTAAATTCGGATGCAATTTCTGTGTATCATCGTCAATAAGAAGTTCCATGGTATACAGTAAACCTGAAGTGAAGCATCGGAATCTAAAACTGGACTCACAGGAGAGGTTCAAATCATAGAAAGTTAGAGTGACAGTCCTCTTGTACTTAAGTCGGCATTTTGCCTTTTGTATTAAATTCGGATGCAATTTCTGTGTTTCATCGTCAATAAGTAGGTCAAAGGGATAGAGTAAACCAGAAGTGAAGCATCGGAACCTAAAACTGGACTCACAGGAGAGGTTCAATTCATTGAAAGTTAGAGTGTCAGTCCTCTTGTACTTAAGACGGCATTGTGCCTTTTGTATTAAATTCGGATGCAATTTCTGTGTTTCATCGTCATTAAGCAGGTCCAAGGGATACAGTATACCTGAAGTGATGCATCGGAAACTGAAACTGGACTCACAGGAGAGGTTCAAATCATAGGAAGATAGAGTGTGAGTCCACTTGTACTTAAGTTGGCATTGTGCCTTTTGTATTAAATTCGGATGCAATTTCTGTGCTTCATCGTCAATCAGAAGGTCCAAGGTATACAGTAAACCTGAAGTGAAACATCGGAATCTAAAACTGGACTTACAGGAGAGGTTGAAATCATAGAAAGTTAGAGTGTCAGTAATCTTGTACTTGAGTCGGCATTGTGCCTATTGTAAAAAATGCGGATGCAATTTCAGTGTTTCATCGCGAATAAGAACGTCCAAGGGATACAGTAACCCTGAAGTGAAGCATCATTTTCTAAAACTGGTCTCACAGGAAAGGTTCAAATCATAGAAAGTTAGAGTGTCAGTCCTCTTGTACTTAAGTCGGTATTGTGCCTTTTGTATTAAATTCAGATGCAATTTCTGTGTTTCATCGTCAATAAGAAGGTCCAAGGGATACAGTAAACCTGAAGGGAAGCATCGGAATCTAAAACTGGACTCTCAGGAGAGGTTCAAATCATAGAAAGTTAGAGTGTCAGTCCTCTTGTACTTAAGTCGGCATTGTGCCTTTTGTATTAAATTCGGATTCAATTTCTGTGTTTCTTCGTCAATAAGAAGGTCCAAGGTATACAGTAAACCTGAAGTGAGGCATGGGAATCTGAAACTGGACTCACAGGAGAGGTTCAAATCATAGCAAGTTAGAGTGTCAGTTCTCTTGTACTTAAGTCGGCTTTGTGCCTTTTGTATTAAATTCGGATGCAATATCTGTTTCTCATCGTCAATAAGAAGGTCCAAGGGATCCAGTAAACCTGAAGGGAAGCATCGGAATCTAAAACTGGACTCACAGGAGAGGTTCAAATCATAGAAAGTTAGAGTGTCAGTCCTCGTGTACTTAAGTCGGCATTGTGCCTTTTGTATTAAATTTGGATGCAATTTCTGTGTTTCATCGTCAATAAGAAGGTCCAAGTGATACAGTAAACCTGAAGTGAAGCTTTGGAATCTGAAACTGGGCTCACAGGACAGGTTCAAAACATAGAGAGTTAGAGTGTCAGTTCTTTTGTACTTAATTCGGCATTGTGCTTTTTGTATTAAATTCGGATGCAATTTCTGTGTTTCATTGTCAATATGAAGCTCCGAGGGATACAGTAATCCTTAAGTCATGCATCGGAATCTAAAACTGGACTTACAGGAGATGTTCAAATCATAGAAAGTTAGAGTGTCAGTCCTCTTGTACTGAAGACGGCATTGTGCCTTTTGTATTAAATTCGGATGCAATTTCTGTGTTTCATCGTCAATAAGAAGGTCCAAGGGATAGAGTAAACCTTAAGTGAAGCATCGGAATCTAAAACTGGACTCACAGGAGAGGTTCAATTCATTGAAAGTTAGAGTGTCAGTCCTCTTGTACTTAAGACGGCATTGTGCCTTTTGTATTAAATTCGGATGCAATTTCTGTGCTTGATCGTCAATAAGAAGGTCCAAGGGATACAGAAAACCTGAAGTGAAGCATCATAATCTAAAACTGGACTCACAGGAAAGGTTCAAATCATAGAAAGTTAGAGTGTCAGTCCTCTTGTACTTAAGACGGCATTGTGCCTTTTGTATTAATTTCGGATTCAATTTCTGTGTTTCATCGTCAATAAGAAGGTCCAAGGGATACAGAAAACCTGAATTGAAGCATCATAATCTAAAACTGGACTCACAGGAAAGGTTCAAATCATAGAAAGTTAAAGTGTCAGTCATCTTGTACTTAAGTCGGCATTGTGCCTTTTGTATTAAATTCGGATGCAATTTCTGTGTTTCATCGTCAATAAGCAGGTCCAAGGGATACAGTATTCCTGAAGTGAAGCATCGGAAACTGAAACTGGACTCACAGGAGAGGTTCAAATCATAGGAAGATAGAGTGTGAGTCCACTTGTACTTAAGTTGGCATTGTGCCTTTTGTATTAAATTCGGATGCAATTTCTGTGCTTCATCGTCAATCAGAAGGTCCAAGGTATACAGTAAACCTGAAGTGAAACATCGGAATCTAAAACTGGACTTACAGGAGAGGTTGAAATCAAAGAAAGTTAGAGTGTCAGTAATCTTGTACTTGAGTCGGCATTGTGCCTATTGTAAAAAATGCGGATGCAATTTCAGTGTTTCATCGCGAATAAGAACGTCCAAGGGATACAGTAACCCTGAAGTGAAGCATCATTTTCTAAAACTGGTCTCACAGGAAAGGTTCAAATCATAGAAAGTTAGAGTGTCAGTCCTCTTGTACTTAAGTCGGTATTGTGCCTTTTGTATTAAATTCAGATGCAATTTCTGTGCTTCATCGTCAATAAGAAGGTCCAAGGGATACAGAAAACCTGAAGTGAAGCATCATAATCTAAAACTGGACTCACAGGAAAGGTTCAAATCATAGAAAGTTAGAGTGTCAGTCCTCTTGTACTTAAGTCGGCATTGTGCCTTTTGTATTAAATTCGGATGCAATTTCTGTGTTTCTTCGTCAATAAGAAGGTCCAAGGTATACAGTAAACCTGAAGTGAGGCATAGGAATCTGAAACTGGACTCACAGGAGAGGTTCAAATCATAGCAAGTTAGAGTGTCAGTTCTCTTGTACTTAAGTTGGCTTTGTGCCTTTTGTATTAAATTCGGATGCAATATCTGTTTCTCATCGTCAATAAGAAGGTCCAAGGGATCCAGTAAACCTGAAGGGAAGCATCGGAATCTAAAACTGGACTCACAGGAGAGGTTCAAATCATAGAAAGTTAGAGTGTCAGTCCTCGTGTACTTAAGTCGGCATTGTGCCTTTTGTATTAAATTTGGATGCAATTTCTGTGTTTCATCGTCAATAAGAAGGTCCAAGGGATACAGTAAACCTGAAGTGAAGCTTTGGAATCTGAAACTGGGCTCACAGGACAGGTTCAAATCATAGAGAGTTAGAGTGTCAGTCCTTTTGTACTTAATTCGGCATTGTGCTTTTTGTATTAAATTCGGATGCAATTTCTGTGTTTCATTGTCAATATGAAGCTCCGAGGGATACAGTAATCCTTAAGTCATGCATCGGAATCTAAAACTGGACTTACAGGAGATGTTCAAATCATAGAAAGTTAGAGTGTCAGTCCTCTTGTACTTAAGACGGCATTTTGCCTTTTGTATTAAATTCGGATGCAATTTCAGTGTTTCATCGTCAATAAGAAGGTCCAAGGGATACAGTAAACCTTAAGTGAAGCATCGGAATCTAAAACAGGACTCACAGGAAAGGTTCAAATCATAGAAAGTTAGAGTGTCAGTCCTCTTGTACTTTAGTCGCCATTGTGCCTTTTGTATTAAATTCGGATGCAATTTCTGTGTTTCATCGTCAATAAGAAGGTACAAGGGATTCGGTAAACCTGAAGTGAAGCGTCGGAATCTATAACCGGACTCACAGGAAAGGATCAAATCATAGAAAGTTTGAGTGTCAGTCCTCTTGTACTTAAGTCGGCATTGTGCCTTTTGTATTAAATTCAGATGCAATTTCTGTGTTTCAATGTCAATAAGAAGGTCCCCAGGATACAGTAAACCTGAAGTGAAGCATCGGAATCTATAAGTGGACTCACAGGAGAGGTTCACATCATAGAAAGTTAGAGTGTCAGTCCTCTTGCATTTAAGACGGCATTGTACCTTTTGTATTAAATTCGGATGCAATTTCTGTGTTTCATCGTCAATAAGAAGGTCCAAGGGATACAGTATACCTGAAGGTAAGCATCGGAATGTAAAACTGGGCTCACAGGAGAGTGTTAGACTTCTTGTACTAAAGTCGGCATTGTGCCATTTGTTTAAATTCGGATGCAATTTCTGTGCTTCATCGTCAATAAGAAGGTCCAAGGTATACAGTAAACCTTAAGTGAAGTATCGGAATCTAAAACTGGACTCACAGGAGAGGTTCAAATCATAGAAAGTTAGAGTGTCAGTCCTCTTGTACTGAAGTCGGTATTGTGCCTTTTGTATTAAATTCAGATGCAATTTCTGTGTTTCATCGTCAATAAGAAGGTCCAAGGGATACAGTAAACCCTTAAGTAAAGCATCGGAATCTAAAACTGGACTCACAGGAGAGTGTCATATCATAGAAAGTTAGAGTGTCAGTCCTCCTGTACTTAAGTCGGCATTGTGCCTTTTGTATAAAATTCGGATGCAATTTCTGTGCTTCATCGTCAATAAGAAGGTCTAAGGAATACAGTAAAACCTGAAGTGAGGCATCGGAATCTAAAACTTGACTCACAGGAGAAGTTCAAATCATAGAAGGTTAGAGTGTCAGTCCTCTTGTACTTAAGTCGGCATTGTGCCTTTTGTATTAAATTCAGTTGCAATTTCTGTGCTACATCGTCAATAAGAAGGTCTAAGGAATACAGTAAACCTGAAGTGAAGCATCGGAATCTAAAACTGGACTCACAGGAGAGGTTCAAATCACAGAAGGTTAGAGTGTCAGTCGTCTTGTGCGTAAGTCGGCATTGTGCCTTTTGAATGTAATTCGGATGCAATTTCTGTGTTTCGTCGTCAATATGAAGGTCCAAGGTATACTGTAAAGCTGAAGTGAAGCATCGGAATCTAAAACTGGACTCACAAGAGAGGTCCAAATCATAGAAAGTTAGAGTGTCACTCCACTTGCACTTAAGTCGGCATTGTGCCTTTTGAATTTAAATCCGATGCAATTTCTGTGCTTCATCCTCATTACGAAGGTCCAAGGGACAAAGTAGACTTGAAGTGAAGCATCGGAATCTATAACTGGACTCACAGGAGACGTTCAAATCATAGAAAGTTAGAGTGTCAGTCCTCTTGTACTTAAGTCGGCATTGTGCCCTCTGAATACAATTCCGATGCAATTTCTGTGCTTCATCGTCAATAAGAAGGTCCAAGGTTTACAGTAAACGTGAAGGGAAGCATCGGAATCTAAAACTGGACCCACAGGAGAGGTTCAAATCATAGAAACTTAGAGTGTCAGTCTCCAAGTACTTAATTCGGCATTGTGCCTTTTGAATTTAATTCCGATGCAATTTCTGTGCTTCATCGTCAATAAGGAGGTCCAAGGTATACAGTAAACGTGAAGGGAAGTATCGGAATCTAAAACTGGACTCACAGGAGAAGTTTAAATCATAGAAAGTTAGAGCGTCAGTCCTTTTGTACTTAAGCCGGCATTGTGCCTTTTGTATTAATTTCCGATGCAATTTCTGTGTTTCATCATCTATTTGAAGGTCCCAGGGATACAGTAAACCTGAAGTGAAGCATCGGAATCTAAAACTGGACTCACAGGAGAGGTTCAAATCATAGAAAGATAGAGTGTCAGTCCACTTGCACTTAAGTCGGCATTGTGCCTTTTGAATTTAAATCCGATGCAATTTCTGTGCTTCATCGTCAATACGAAGGTCCAAGGAACAAAGTAGACTTGAAGTGAAGCATCGGAATCCATAACTGGACTCACAGGAGAGGTTCAAATCATAGAAAGTTAGTGTGTCAGTCCTCTAGTACTTAAGTCGGCATTGTGCCCTCTGAATACAATTCCGATGCAATTTCTGTGCTTCATCGTCAATAAGAAGGTCCAAGGTATACAGAAAACCTGACGTGAAGGGTCGGAACCTAAAACTGGACTCACAGGAGAGGTTCAAATCATAGAAAGTTAGAGTGTCCGTCCTCTTGTACTTATGTCGGCATTGTGCCTTTTGTATTAAATTCGGATGAAATTTCTGTGTTTCATCGTCAAAAAGAAGGTCAAAGGTATACAGTAAACCTGAAGTGAAGCATGGGAATCTGAAACTGGACTCACAGAGAGGTTCAAATCATAGCAAGTTAGAGTGTCAGTCCTCTTGTACTTAAGTCGGCATTGTGCCTTTTGTATTAAATTCGGATGAAATTTCTGTGTTTCATCGTCAAAACGAAGGTCCAAGGGATACAGTAAACCTGAAGTGAAGTATTGGAATCTAAAACTGGACTCACAGGAGAGGCTCAAATCATAGGAAGTTAGAGTGTCAGTCCCCTTGTACTTAAGTCGGCATTCTGCCTTTTGAATTTAATACCGATGCAATTTCTGTACTTCATCGTCAATAAGATGGTAAAAGGGATACAGTGAATCTGAAGTGAATTATCGGAATCTAAAACTGGACTCACAGGAGCGGTTCAAATCATAGAAAGTTAGAGTGTCAGTCCTCTTGTACTTAAGACGGCATTGTGCCTTTTGAATTTAATTCCGATGCAATATCTGTGCTTCATCGTCAATAAGAAGGTCCAAGGGATACAGTAAACCTGAGGTGAAGCATCGGAATCTAAAACTGGACTCACAGGAGTGGTTCAAATCATAGAAAGTTAGAGTCTCACTCCTCTTGTACTTAAGTCGGCATTGTGCATTTTGTATTAAATTCGGATGCAATTTCTGTGTTTCATCGTCAATAAGAAAGTCAAAGGTATACAGTAAACCTGAAGTGAAGCATGGGAATCTGAAACTGGACTCACAGGAGAGGTTCAAATCATAGCAAGTTAGAGTGTCAGTCCTCTTGTACTTAAGTCGGCATTGTGCCTTTTGTATTAAATTCGGATGCAATTTCTGTGTTTCATCGTCAATAATAAGATCCAAGGTATACAGAATACCTGAAGTGAAGCATCGGAATCTAAAACTGGACTCACAGGAAAGGTTCAAATCATAGAAAGTTAGAGTGTCAGTCCTCTTGTACTTAAGTCGGCATTGCGCCTTTTGTATTTAATTCGGATGCAATTTCTGTGCTTCATCGTCAATAAGAAGGTCCAAGGTATACAGTAAACCTGAAGTGAAGCATCGGAATCTAAAACTGGACTCACAGGAGAGGTTCAAATCATAGAAAGTTAGAGTGTCAGTCCTCTTGTACTTAAGTCGGCATTGTGCCCTCTGAATACAATTCCGATGCAATTTCTGTGCTTCATCGTCAATAAGAAGGTCTAACGTATACAGTAAACGTGAAGGGAAGCATCGGAATCTAAAACTGGACTCACAGGAGAGGTTCAAATCATAGAAAGTTACAGTGTCAGTCTTCTTGTACTTAATTCGGCATTGTGCCTTTTGAATTTAATTCCGATGCAATTTCTGTGCTTCATCGTCAATAAGAAGGTCCAAGGTATACAGTAAACCTGAAGTGAAGCATCGGAATCTAAAACTGGACTCACAGGTGAGGTTCAAATCATAGAAAGATAGAGTGTCAGTCCTCTTGTACTTTGTTCGGCATTGTGCCTTTTGTATTAAATTCGGATGCAATTTCTGTGTTTCACCGTCAATAAGAAGGTCCAAGCGATACAGTTAACCTGAAGTGAAGCATCGGAATCTGAAACTGGACTCACACGAGAGGTTCAAATCATAGAAAGTTAGAGTGTCAGGCCTCTTGTACTTAAGTCGGCATTGTGCCTTTTGAATTTAATTCCGATGCAATTTCTGTGTTTCATCGTCAATAAGAAGGTCCAAGGGATACAGTAAACCTGAAGTGAAGCATCGGAATTTAAAACTGGACTCACAGGAGAGGTTCAAATCATAGAAAATTAGAGCGTCAGTCCTCTTGTACTTAAGCCGGCATTGTGCCTTTTGTATTAATTTCCGTTGCAATTTCTGTGTTTCATCATTTATTAGAAGGTCGCAGGGATACAGTAAACCTGAAGTGAAGAATCGGAATCTAAAACTGGACTCACAGGAGAGGTTCAAATCATAGAAAGTTAGAGTGTCAGTCCACTAGCACTTAAGTCGGCATTGTGCCTTTTGAATTTAAATCCGATGCAATTTCTGTGCTTCATCGTCAATACGACGGTCCAAGGGACAAAGTAGACTTGAAGTGAAGCATCGGAATCCATAACTGGACTCACAGGAGAGGTTCAAATCATAGAAAGTTAGTGTGTCAGTCCTCTTGTACTTAAGTCGGCATTGTGCCCTCTGAATACCATTCCGATGCAATTTCTGTGCTTCATCGTCAAAAGGAAGGTCAAAGGGATACAGTAAACCTGAAGTGAAGCATCGGAATCTAAAACTGGACTCACAGGAGAGGTTCATATAATTGAAAGTTAGAGTGTCAGTCCTCTTGTACTTAAGTCGGCATTGTGCCCTCTGAATACCATTCCGATGCAATTTCTGTGCTTCATCGTCAAAAGGAAGCTCCAAGGGATACAGTGAATCTGAAGTGAAGCATCGGAATCTAAAACTGGACTCACAGGAGAGGTTCAAATCATAGAAAGTTAGAGTCTCAGTCGTCTAGTACTAAAGTCGGCATTGGGCCTTTTGTATTAAATTCGGATGCAATTTCTGTGTTTCATCGTCAATAAGAGGGTCAAAGGTATACAGTAAACCTGAAGTGAAGCAGGGGAATCTGAAACTGGACTCACAGGAGAGGTTCAAATCATAGCAAGTTAGAGTGTCAGTTCTCTTGTACTTAAGTCGGCATTGTGCCTTTTGTATTAGATTCGGATGCAATTTCTGTGTTTCATCGTCAATAAGAAAGTCCAAGGGATACACTAAACCCAAAGTGAAGCATCGGAATCTAAAACTGGACTCACAGGAGAGGTTCCAATCATAGAAAGTTAGAGTGACAGTCCTCTTGTACTTAAGTCGGCATTGTGCCTTTTGTATTAAATTCGGATACAATTCCTGTGTTTCATCGTCAATAAGTAGGTCCAAGGGATACAGTAAACCTGAAGTGAAGCATCGTAATCTAAAACTGGACTCACAGGAGAGGTTCAAGTCATAGAAAGTTAGAGTGTCAGTGCTCTTGTACTTAAGTCGGCATTGTGCCTTTTGTATAAATTTCGGATGCAAATTCTGTGTTTCATCGCCAATAAGAAGGTCCAAGGGATACAGTAATCCTGAAGTCATGCATCAGAAACCAAAAGTGGACTCACAGGAGATGTTCAAATCATAGAAAGTTAGAGTGTCAGTCCACTTGTACTTAAGACACCATTGTGCATTTTGTATTAAATTCGGATGCAATTTCGGTGTTTCATCGTCAATAAGAAGGTCCAAGGGATAAAGTACACCTTAAGTGAAGCATCGGATTCTAAACCAGGACTCACAGGAGAGGTTCAAATCGTAGAAAGTTAGAGTGTCAGTCCTCTTGTACTTAAGTCGGCATTGTGCCTTTAGAATTTAATTCCGATGCAATTTCTGTGCTTCATCGTCAATAAGAAGGTCCAAGGGATACACTAAACCCGAGGTGAAGCATCGGAATCTAAAACTGGACTCACAGGAGAGGTTCAAATCATAGAAAGTTAGAGTGTCAGTCCTCTTGTACTTAAGTCGGCATTGTGCCTTTTGTATTTAATTCGGATGCAATTTCTGTGCTTCATCGTCAATAAGAAGGTCCAAGGTATACAGTAAACCTGAAGTGAAGCATCGGAATCTATAATTGGACTCACAGGAGAGGTTCAAATCATAGAAAGTTAGAGTGTCAGTCCTCTTGTACTTAAGTCGGCATTGTGCCCTCTGAATACAATTCCGATGCAATTTCTGTGCTTCATCGTCAATAAGAACGTCTAACGTATACAGAAAACGTGAAGGGAAGCATCGGAATCTAAAACTGGACTCACAGGAGAGGTTCAAATCATAGAAAGATAGAGTGTCAGTCCTCTTGTACTTTGTTCGGCATTGTGCCTTTTGTATTAAATTCGGATGCAATTTCTGTGTTTCACCGTCAATAAGAAGGTCCAAGCGATACAGTTAACCTGAAGTGAAGCATCGGAATCTGAAACTGGACTCACACGAGAGGTTCAAATCATAGAAAGTTAGAGTGTAAGGCCTCTTGTACTTAAGTCGGCATTGTGCCTTTTGAATTTAATTCCGATGCAATTTCTGTGTTTCATCGTCAATAAGAAGGTCCAAGGGATACAGTAAACCTGAAGTGAAGCATCGGAATTTAAAACTGGACTCACAGGAGAGGTTCAAATCATAGAAAATTAGAGCATCAGTCCTCTTGTACTTAAGCCGGCATTGTGCCTTTTGTATTAATTTCCGATGCAATTTCTGTGTTTCATCATTTATTAGAAGGTCGCAGGGATACAGTAAACCTGAAGTGAAGAATCGGAATCTAAACTGGACTCACAGGAGATGTTCAAATCATAGAAAGTTAGAGTGTCAGTCCACTTGCACTTAAGTCGGCATTGTGCCTTTTGAATTTAAATCCGATGCAATTTCTGTGCTTCATCGTCAATACGACGGTCCAAGGGACAAAGTAGACTTGAAGTGAAGCATCGGAATCCGTAACTGGACTCACAGGAGAGGTTCAAATCATAGAAAGTTAGTGTGTCAGTCCTCTTGTACTTAAGTCGGCATTGTGCCCTCTGAATACCATTCCGATGCAATTTCTGTGCTTCATCGTCAAAAGGAAGGTCGAAGGGATACAGTAAACCTGAAGTGAAGCATCGGAATCTAAAACTGGACTCACAGGAGAGGTTCATATAATTGAAAGTTAGAGTGTCAGTCCTCTTGTACTTAAGTCGGCATTGTTCCTTTTGTATTAAATTCGGATGCAATTTCTGTGTTTCATCGTCAATAAGAAGCTCCAAGGGATACAGTGAATCTGAAGTGAAGCATCGGAATCTAAAACTGGACTCACAGGAGAGGTTCAAATCATAGAAAGTTAGAGTCTCAGTCGTCTAGTACTAAAGTCGGCATTGGGCCTTTTGTATTAAATTCCGATGCAATTTCTGTGTTTCATCGTCAATAAGAAGGTCAAAGGTATACAGTAAACCTGAAGTGAAGCAGGGGAATCTGAAACTGGACTCACAGGAGAGGTTCAAATCATAGCAAGTTAGAGTGTCAGTTCTCTTGTACTTAAGTCGGCATTGTGCCTTTTGTATTAGATTCGGATGCAATTTCTGTGTTTCATCGTCAATAAGAAAGTCCAAGGGATACACTAAACCCAAAGTGAAGCATCGGAATCTAAAACTGGACTCACAGGAGAGGTTCCAATCATAGTAAGTTAGAGTGACAGTCCTCTTGTACTTAAGTCGGCATTGTGCCTTTTGTATTAAATTCGGATGCAATTCCTGTGTTTCATCGTCAATAAGTAGGTCCAAGGGATGCAGTAAACCTGAAGTGAAGCATCGTAATCTAAAACTGGACTCACAGGAGAGGTTCAAGTCATAGAAAGTTAGAGTGTCAGTGCTCTTGTACTTAAGTCGGCATTGTGCCTTTTGTATAAATTTCGGATGCAAATTCTGTGTTTCATCGCCAATAAGAAGGTCCAAGGGATACAGTAATCCTGAAGTCATGCATCAGAAACCAAAAGTGGACTCACAGGAGATGTTCAAATCATAGAAAGTTAGAGTGTCACTCCACTTGTACTTAAGACGGCATGGTGCATTTTGTATTAAATTCGGATGCAATTTCGGTGTTTCATCGTCAATAAGAAGGTCCAAGGGATAAAGTAAACCTTAAGTGAAGCATCGGATTCTAAACCAGGACTCATAGGAGAGGTTCAAATCGTAGAAAGTTAGAGTGTCAGTCCTCTTGTACTTAAGTCGGCATTGTGCCTTTTGAATTTAATTCCGATGCAATTTCTGTGCTTCATCGTCAATAAGAAGGTCCAAGGGATACACTAAACCCAAGGTGAAGCATCGGAATCTAAAACTGGACTCACAGGAGAGGTTCAAATCATAGAAAGTTAGAGTGTCAGTCCTCTTGTACTTCAGTTGGCATTGTGCCTTTTGTATTAAATTCGGATGCAATTTCTGTGTTTCATCGTCAATAAGAAGGTCCAAGGGATACAGTAAACCTGAAGTGAAGCATCGGAATCTAAAACTGGACTCACAGGAGAGGTTCAAATCATAGAAAGTTAGAGTGTCAGTCCTCTTGTACTTAAGTCGGCATTATGCCCTCTGAATACAATTCCGATGCAATTTCTGTGCTTCATCGTCAATAAGAAGGTCTAACGTATACAGTAAACGTGAAGGGAAGCATCGGAATCTGAAACTGGACTCACAGGAGAGGTTCAAATCATAGAAAGTTACAGTGTCAGTCTTCTTGTACTTAATTCGGCATTGTGCCTTTTGAATTTAATTCCGATGCAATTTCTGTGCTTCATCTTCAATAAGAAGGTCCAAGGTATACAGTAAACGTGAAGGGAAGCATCGGAATGTAAAACTGGACTCACAGGAGAGGTTCAAATCATAGAAAGATAGAGTGTCAGTCCTCTTGTACTTTGTTCGGCATTGTGCCTTTTGTATTAAATTCGGATGCAATTTCTGTGTTTCACCGTCAATAAGAAGGTCCAAGCGATACAGTTAACCTGAAGTGAAGCATCGGAATCTGAAACTGGACTCACACGAGAGGTTCAAATCATAGAAAGTTAGAGTGTCAGGCCTCTTGTACTTAAGTCGGCATTGTGCCTTTTGAATTTAATTCCGATGCAATTTCTGTGTTTCATCGTCAATAAGAAGGTCCAAGGGATACAGTAAACCTGAAGTGAAGCATCGGAATTTAAAACTGGACTCACAGGAGAGGTTCAAATCATAGAAAGTTAGAGCGTCAGTCCTCTTGTACTTAAGCCGGCATTGTGCCTTTTGTATTAATTTCCGATGCAATTTCTGTGTTTCATCATTTATTAGAAGGTCGCAGGGATACAGTAAACCTGAAGTGAAGAATCGGAATCTAAAACTGGACTCACAGGAGAGGTTCAAATCATAGAAAGTTAGAGTGTCAGTCCACTTGCACTTAAGTCGGCATTGTGCCTTTTGAATTTAAATCCGATGCAATTTCTGTGCTTCATCGTCAATACGACGGTCCAAGGGACAAAGTAGACTTGATGTGAAGCATCGGAATCCATAACTGGACTCACAGGAGAGGTTCAAATCATAGAAAGTTAGTGTGTCAGTCCTCTTGTACTTAAGTCGGCATTGTGCCCTCTGAATACAATTCCGATGCAATTTCTGTGCTTCATCGTCAAAAGGAAGGTCCAAGGGAAACAGTAAACCTGAAGTGAAGCATCGGAATCTAAAACTGGACTCACAGGAGAGGTTCATATAATTGAAAGTTAAGGTGTCAGTCCTCTTGTACTTAAGTCGGCATTGTTCCTTTTGTATTAAATTCGGATGCAATTTCTGTGTTTCATCGTCAATAAGAATATCCAAGGGATACAGTGAATCTGAAGTGAAGCATCGGAATCTAAAACTGGACTCACAGGAGCGGTTCAAATCATAGAAAGTTAGAGTGTCTTTCCTCTTGTACTTAAGTCGGCATTGTCCCTTTTGAATTTAATTCCGATGCAATATCTGTGCTTCATCGTCAATAAGAAGGTCCAAGGGATACACTAAACCTGAGGTGAAGCATCGGAATCTAAAACTGGACTCACAGGAGAGGTTCAAATCATAGAAAGTTAGAGTCTCAGTCGTCTTGTACTAAAGTCGGCATTGTGCCTTTTGTATTAAATTCGGATGCAATTTCTGTGTTTCATCGTCAATAAGAAGGTCAAAGGTATACAGTAAACCTGAAGTGATGCAGGGGAATCTGAAACTGGACTCAAAGGAGAGGTTCAAATCATAGCAAGTTAGAGTGTCAGTTCTCTTGTACTTAAGTCGGCATTGTGCCTTTTGTATTAGATTCGGATGCAATTTCTGTGTTTCATCGTCAATAAGAAAGTCCAAGGGATACACTAAACCCAAAGTGAAGCATCGGAATCTAAAACTGGACTCACAGGAGAGGTTCAAATCATAGAAAGTTAGAGTGACAGTCCTCTTGTACTTAAGTCGGCATTGTGCCTTTTGTATTAAATTCGGATGCAATTCCTGTGTTTCATCGTCAATAAGTAGGTCCAAGGGATACAGTAAACCTGAAGTGAAGCATCGTAATCTAAAACTGGACTCACAGGAGAGGTTCAAGTCATAGAAAGTTAGAGTGTCAGTGCTCTTGTACTTAAGTCGGCATTGTGCCTTTTGTATAAAATTCGGATGCAAATTCTGTGTTTCATCGCCAATAAGAAGGTCCAAGGGATACAGTAATCCTGAAGTCATGCATCAGAAACCAAAACTGGACTCACTGGAGAGGTTCAAATCATAGAAAGCTAGAGTGTCAGTCCTCTTGTACTTAAGTCGGCATTGTGCCTTTTGTATTAAATTCGGATGCAATTTCTGTGTTTCATCGTCAATAAGGAGGTCCAAGGTATACAGTAAACCTCAAGTGAAGCATGGGAATCTGAAACTGGACTCACAGGAGAGGTGCAAATCATAGCAAGTTAGAGTGTCAGTCCTCTTGTACTTAAGTCGGCATTGTGCCTTTTGTATTAAATTCGGATGCAATATCTGTTTCTCATCGTCAATAAGAAGGTCCAAGGGATATAGTAAACCTGAAGTGAAGCATCGGTATCTAAAACAGGACTCTCAGGAGAGGTTCAAATCATAGAAAGTAGTTAGAGTGTCAGTCCTCTTGTACTTAAGTCGGCATTGTGCCTTTTGTATTAAATTCGGATGCAATTTCTGTGTATCATCGTCAATAAGAAGTTCCATGGTATACAGTAAACCTGAAGTGAAGCATCGGAATCTAAAACTGGACTCACAGGAGAGGTTCAAATCATAGAAAGTTAGAGTGTCAGTCCTCTTGTACTTAAGTCGGCATTGTGCCTTTTGTATTAAATTCGGATGCAATATCTGTTTCTCATCGTCAATAAGAAGGTTCAAGGGATCCAGTAAACCTGAAGGGAAGCATCGGAATCTAAAACTTGACTCACAGGAGAAGTTCAAATCATAGAAAGTTAGAGTGTCAGTCCTCTTGTACTTAAGTCGGCATTGTGCCTTTTGTATTAAATTCGGATGCAATTTCTGTGTTTCATCGTCTATAAGAGGGTCCAAGGTATACAGTAAACCTGAAGTGAAGCATGGGAATCTAAAACTGGACTCACAGGAGAGGTTCATATCATAGCAAGTTAGAGTGTCATTCCTCTTGTACTTAAGTCGGCATTCTGCCTTTTGTATTAAATTCGGATGCAATATCTGTTTCTCATTGTCAATAAGAAGGTCCAAGGGATCCAGTAAACCGGAAGTGAAGCATCGGAATCTAAAACTGGACCCTCAGGAGAGGTTCAAATCATAGAAAGTTAGAGTGTCAGTCTTCTTGTACTTAAGTCGGCATTGTGCCTTTTGAATTTAATTCCGATGCAATTTCTGTGCTTCATCGTCAATAAGAAGGGGCAAGGGATACAGTTAACCTGAAGGGAAGCATCGGAATCTAAAACTGGACTCTCAGGAGAGGTTCAAATCATAGAAAGTTAGAGTGTCAGTCCTCCTGTACTTAAGTCGGCATTGTGCCTTTTGAATTTAATTCCGATGCAATATCTGTGCTTCATCGTCAATAAGAAGGTCCAAGGGATACACTAAACCTGAGGTGAAGCATCGGAATCTAAAACTGGACTCACAGGAGAGGTTCAAATCATAGAAAGTTAGAGTCTCAGTCGTCTTGTACTAAAGTCGGCATTGTGCCTTTTGTATTAAATTCGGATGCAATTTCTGTGTTTCATCGTCAATAAGAAGGTCAAAGGTATACAGTAAACCTGAAGTGATGCAGGGGAATCTGAAACTGGACTCAAAGGAGAGGTTCAAATCATAGCAAGTTAGAGTGTCAGTTCTCTTGTACTTAAGTCGGCATTGTGCCTTTTGTATTAGATTCGGATGCAATTTCTGTGTTTCATCGTCAATAAGAAAGTCCAAGGGATACACTAAACCCAAAGTGAAGCATCGGAATCTAAAACTGGACTCACAGGAGAGGTTCAAATCATAGAAAGTTAGAGTGACAGTCCTCTTGTACTTAAGTCGGCATTGTGCCTTTTGTATTAAATTCGGATGCAATTCCTGTGTTTCATCGTCAATAAGTAGGTCCAAGGGATACAGTAAACCTGAAGTGAAGCATCGTAATCTAAAACTGGACTCACAGGAGAGGTTCAAGTCATAGAAAGTTAGAGTGTCAGTGCTCTTGTACTTAAGTCGGCATTGTGCCTTTTGTATAAAATTCGGATGCAAATTCTGTGTTTCATCGCCAATAAGAAGGTCCAAGGGATACAGTAATCCTGAAGTCATGCATCAGAAACCAAAACTGGACTCACTGGAGAGGTTCAAATCATAGAAAGCTAGAGTGTCAGTCCTCTTGTACTTAAGTCGGCATTGTGCCTTTTGTATTAAATTCGGATGCAATTTCTGTGTTTCATCGTCAATAAGGAGGTCCAAGGTATACAGTAAACCTCAAGTGAAGCATGGGAATCTGAAACTGGACTCACAGGAGAGGTGCAAATCATAGCAAGTTAGAGTGTCAGTCCTCTTGTACTTAAGTCGGCATTGTGCCTTTTGTATTAAATTCGGATGCAATATCTGTTTCTCATCGTCAATAAGAAGGTCCAAGGGATATAGTAAACCTGAAGTGAAGCATCGGTATCTAAAACAGGACTCTCAGGAGAGGTTCAAATCATAGAAAGTAGTTAGAGTGTCAGTCCTCTTGTACTTAAGTCGGCATTGTGCCTTTTGTATTAAATTCGGATGCAATTTCTGTGTATCATCGTCAATAAGAAGTTCCATGGTACACAGTAAACCTGAAGTGAAGCATCGGAATCTAAAACTGGACTCACAGGAGAGGTTCAAATCATAGAAAGTTAGAGTGTCAGTCCTCTTGTACTTAAGTCGGCATTGTGCCTTTTGTATTAAATTCGGATGCAATATCTGTTTCTCATCGTCAATAAGAAGGTTCAAGGGATCCAGTAAACCTGAAGGGAAGCATCGGAATCTAAAACTGGACTCACAGGAGAAGTTCAAATCATAGAAAGTTAGAGTGTCAGTCCTCTTGTACTTAAGTCGGCATTGTGCCTTTTGTATTAAATTCGGATGCAATTTCTGTGTTTCATCGTCTATAAGAGGGTCCAAGGTATACAGTAAACCTGAAGTGAAGCATGGGAATCTAAAACTGGACTCACAGGAGAGGTTCATATCATAGCAAGTTAGAGTGTCATTCCTCTTGTACTTAAGTCGGCATTCTGCCTTTTGTATTAAATTCGGATGCAATATCTGTTTCTCATTGTCAATAAGAAGGTCCAAGGGATCCAGTAAACCGGAAGTGAAGCATCGGAATCTAAAACTGGACCCTCAGGAGAGGTTCAAATCATAGAAAGTTAGAGTGTCAGTCTTCTTGTACTTAAGTCGGCATTGTGCCTTTTGAATTTAATTCCGATGCAATTTCTGTGCTTCATCGTCAATAAGAAGGGGCAAGGGATACAGTTAACCTGAAGGGAAGCATCGGAATCTAAAACTGGACTCTCAGGAGAGGTTCAAATCATAGAAAGTTAGAGTGTCAGTCCTCCTGTACTTAAGTCGGCATTGTGCCTTTTGAATTTAATTCCGATGCAATATCTGTGCTTCATCGTCAATAAGAAGGTCCAAGGGATACACTAAACCTGAGGTGAAGTATCGGAATCTAGAACTGGACTCACAGGAGAGGTTGAAATCATAGAACGTTGGAGTGACATTCCACTTGTACATAAGTCGGCATTGTGCCTTTTGTATTAAATTCGGATGCAATTTCTATGTTTCATCGTCAATAAGAAGGTCCAAGGTATACAGTAAACCTGAAGTGAAGAATGGGAATCTGAAACTGGACTCACAGGAGAGGTTCAAATCATAGCAAGTTAGAGTGTCAGTCCTCTTGTACTTAAGTCGGCATTGTGCCTTTTGTATTAAATTCGGATGCAATATTTGTTTCTCATCGTCAATAAAAAGGTCCAAGGGATACAGTATACCTGAATTGAAGCATCGGAATCTAAAACTGGACTCTCAGGAGAGATTCAAATCATAGAAAGTTCGAGAGTCAGTCCTCTTGTACTTAAGTCGGCATTGTGCCTTTTGTATTAAATTCGGATGCATTTTCTGTGTTTCATCGTCAATAAGTAGGTCCAAGGGATACAGTAAACCTGAAGTGAAGCTTCGTAATCTAAAGCTGTACTCACAGGAGAGGTTCAAGTCAAAGAAAATTAGAGTGTCAGTCCTCTTGTACTTAAGTCGGCATTGTGCCTTTTCTATAAAATTCGGATGCAATGTCTGTGTTTCATCGTCAATAAGAAGGTCCAAGGGATACAGTAAACCTGAAGTGAAGCATCATAATCTAAAACTTGGACTCACAGGAAAGGTTCAAATCATAGAAAGTTAGAGTGTCAGTCCTCTTTTACTTATGTCGGCATTGTGCCCTTTGTACTAAATTTCGATGCTATTTCAGTGTTTCATCGTCAATAAGGTATAAGGGATACAGTAAACCTGAAGTGAAGCATCGGAAACTAAAACTGGACTCACAGGAGGGGTTCAAATCATAGGAAGATAGATTGTGAATCCACTTGTGCTTAAGTTGGCATTGTGCCTTTTGTATTAAATTCGGATGCAATTTCTGTGCTTCATCGTCAATCAGAAGGTCCAAGGTATACAGTAAACCTGAAGTGAAGCATAGGAATCTAAAACTGGACTCACAGGAGTGGTTCATATCATAGAAAGTTAGTCAGTCCTCTTGTACTTAAGGCGGCATTGTGCTTTTGTATTAAATTCGGTTGCAATTTCTGATTTTCGTCTTCAATAAGAAGGTCCAAGGGATACAGTAAACCTGAAGTGAAGCATAGGAATCTAAAACTGGACTCACTGGAGAGGTTCAAATCATAGAAAGCTAGAGTGTCAGTCCTCTTGTACTTAAGTCGGCATTGTGCCTTTTGTATTAAATTCGGATGCAATTTCTGTGTTTCATCGTCAATAAGGAGGTCCAAGGTATACAGTAAACCTCAAGTGAAGCATGGGAATCTGAAACTGGACTCACAGGAGAGGTGCAAATCATAGCAAGTTAGAGTGTCAGTCCTCTTGTACTTAAGTCGGCATTGTGCCTTTTGTATTAAATTCGGATGCAATATCTGTTTCTCATCGTCAATAAGAAGGTCCAAGGGATACAGTAAACCTGAAGTGAAGCATCGGTATCTAAAACAGGACTCTCAGGAGAGGTTCAAATCATAGAAAGTAGTTAGAGTGTCAGTCCTCTTGTACTTAAGTCAGCATTGTGCCTTTTGTATTAAATTCGGATGCAATTTCTGTGTATCATCGTCAATAAGAAGTTCCATGGTATACAGTAAACCTGAAGTGAAGCATCGGAATCTAAAACTGGACTCACAGGAGAGGTTCAAATCATAGAAAGTTAGAGTGTCAGTCCTCTTGTACTTAAGTCGGCATTGTGCCTTTTGTATTAAATTCGGATGCAATTTCTGTGTTTCTTCGTCAATAAGAAGGTCCAAGGTATACAGTAAACCTGAAGTGAGGCATGGGAATCTGAAACTGGACTCACGGGAGAGGTGCAAATCATAGCAAGTTAGAGTGTCAGTCCTCTTGTACTTAAGTCGGCATTGTGCCTTTTGTATTAAATTCGGATGCAATATCTGTTTCTCATCGTCAATAAGAAGGTCCAAGGGATACAGTAAACCTGAAGTGAAGCATCGGTATCTAAAACAGGACTCTCAGGAGAGGTTCAAATCATAGAAAGTAGTTAGAGTGTCAGTCCTCTTGTACTTAAGTCGGCATTGTGCCTTTTGTATTAAATTCGGATGCAATTTCTGTGTATCATCTTCAATAAGAAGTTCCATGGTATACAGTAAAACTGAAGTGAAGCATCGGAATCTAAAACTGGACTCACAGGAGAGGTTCAAATCATAGAAAGTTAGAGTGTCAGTCCTCGTGTACTTAAGTCGGCATTGTGCCTTTTGTATTAAATTCGGATGCAATTTCTGTGTTTCATCGTCAATAAGAAGGTCCAAGGGATACAGTAAACCTGAAGTGAAGCTTTAGAATCTGAAACTGGGCTCACAGGACGGGTTCAAATCATAGAGAGTTAGAGTGTCAGTCCTTTTGTACTTAACACGGCATTGTGCCTTTTGTATTAAATTTGGATGCAATTTCTGTGTTTCATTGTCAATATGAAGCTACGAGGGATACAGTAATCCTTAAGTCATGCATCGGAATCTAAAACTGGACTCACAGGAGATGTTCAAATCATAGAAAGTTAGAGTGTCAGTCCTCTTGTACTTAAGACGGCATTGTGCCTTTTGTATTAAATTCGGATGCAATTTCTGTGTTTCATCGTCAATAAGAAGGTCCAAGGGATACAGTAAACCTTAAGTGAAGCACGGAATATAAAACAGGACTCACAGGAGAGGTTCAAATCATAGAAACTTAGAGTGTCAGTCCTCTTGTACTTAAGTCGCCATTGTGCCTTTTGTATTAAATTCGGATGCAATTTCTGTGTTTCATCGTCCATAAGAAGGTACAAGGGATTCGGTAAACCTGAAGTGAAGCGTCGGAATCTATAACCGGACTCACAGGGAAGGACCAAATCATAGAAAGTTTGAGTGTCAGTCCTCTTGTACTTAAGTCGGCATTGTGCCTTTTGTATTAAATTCAGATGCAATTTCTGTTTTTCAACGTCAATAAGAAGGTCCACAGGATACAGTAAACCTGAAGTGAAGCATCGGAATCTATAAGTGGACTCACAGGAGAGGTTCACATCATAGAAAGTTAGAGTGTCAGTCCTCTTGCATTTAAGACGGCATTGTACCTTTTGTATTAAATTCGGATGCAATTTCTGTGTTTCATCGTCAATAAGAAGGTTAAAGGGATACAGTATACCTGAAGGTAAGCATCGGAATCTAAAACTGGGCTCACAGGAGACTGTTAGACTTCTTGTACTAAAGTCGGCATTGTGCCATTTGTTTAAATTCGGATGCAATTTCTGTGCTTCATCGTCAATAAGAAGGTCCAAGGTATACAGTAAACCTTAAGTGAAGTATCGGAATCTAAAACTGGACTCACAGGAGAGGTTCAAATCATAGAAAGTTAGAGTGTCAGTCCTTTTGTACTGAAGTCGGTATTGTGCCTTTTGTATTAAATTCAGATGCAATTTCTGTGTTTCATCGTCAATAACAAGGTCCAAGGGATATAGTAAACCTGAAGTGAAGCATCGGAATCTGAAACTGGGCTCACAGGAGAGGTTCAAATCATAGAGAGTTAGAGTGTCAGTCCTTTTGTACTTAACTCTGCATTGTGCATTTTGTATTAAATTCGGATGCAATTTCTGTGTTTCATTGTCAATATGAAGCTCCGAGGGATACAGTAATCCTTAAGACATGCACCGGAATCTAAAACTGGACTCACAGGAGATGTTCAAATCAAAGAAAGTTAGAGTGTCAGTCCTCTTGTACTTAAGACGGCATTGTGCCTTTTGTATTAAATTCGGATGCAATTTCTGTGTTTCATCGTCAATAAGAAGGTCCAAGGGATACAGTATACCTGAAGGTAAGCATCGGAATCTAAAACTGGGCTCACAGGAGAGTGTTAGACTTCTTGTACTAACGTCGGCATTGTGCAATTTGTTTAAATTCGAATGCAATTTCTGTGCTTCATCGTCAATAAGAAGGTCCTAGGAATACAGTAAACCTGAAGTGAAGCATCGGAATCTAAAACTGGACTCACAGGAGAGGTTCAAATCATAGAAAGTGAGAGTGTCAGCCCTGTTGTACTCAAGTCGGCATTGTGCCTTTTGTATTAAAGTTGGATGCAATTTCTGTGTTTCATCGTCAATAAGAAGGTCCAAGGGATACAGAAAACCTGAAGTGAAGCATCGGAATCTAAAACTGGACTCACAGGAGAGGTTCAAATCATTGAAAGTTAGACTGTCAGTCCTCTTGTACTTAAGTTGGCATTGTGCCTTTCGTATTACATTCGGATGCAATTTCTGTGTTTCATCGTCAATAAGAAGGTCCAAGGGATACAGTAAACCCTTAAGTAAAGCATCGGAATCTAAAACTGGACTCACAGGAGAGTGTCATATCATAGAAAGTTAGAGTGTCAGTCCTCTTGTACTTAAGTCGGCATTGTGCCTTTTGTATTAAATTCGGATGCAATTTCTGTGCTTCATCGTCAATAAGAAGGTCTAAGGAATACAGTAAAACCTGAAGTGAGGCATCGGAATCTAAAACTTGACTCACAGGAGAGGTTCAAACCATAGAAGGTTAGAGTGTCAGTCCTCTTGTACTTAAGTCGGCATTGTTCCTTTTGTATTAAATTCGGTTGCAATTTCTGTGCTACATCGTCAATAAGAAGGTCTAAGGAATACAGTAAACCTGAAGTGAAGCATCGGAATCTAAAACTGGACTCACAGGAGAGGTTCAAATCACAGAAGGTTAGAGTGTCAGTCGTCTTGTGCGTAAGTCGGCATTGTGCCTTTTGAATGTAATTCCGATGCAATTTCTGTGTTTCGTCGTCAATATAAAGGTCCAAGGTATACTGTAAACCTGAAGTGAAGCATCGGAATCTAAAACTGGACTCACAGGAGAGGTCCAAATCATAGAAAGTTAGAGTGTCACTCCACTTGCACTTAAGTCGGCATTGTGCCTTTTGAATTTAAATCCGATGCAATTTCTGTGCTTCATCCTCAATACGAAGGTCCAAGGGAGAAAGTAGACTTGAAGTGAAGCATCGGAATCTATAACTGGACTCACAGAAGAGGTTCAAATCATAGAAAGTTACAGTGTCAGTCCTCTTTTACTTAAGTCGGCATTGTGACCTCTGAATACAATTCCGATGCAATTTCTGTGTTTCATCGTCAATAAGAAGGTCCATGGTTTACAGTAAACGTGAAGGGAAGCATCGGAATCTAAAACTGGACTCACAGGAGAGGTTCAAATCATAGAAACTTGGAGTGTCAGTCTTCATGTACTTAATTCGGCATTGTGCCTTTTGAATTTAATTCCGATGCAATTTCTGTGCTTCATCGTCAATAAGAAGGTCCAAGGTATACAGTAAACGTGAAGGGAAGTATCGGAATCAAAAACTGGACTCACAGGAGAAGTTTAAATCATGGAAAGTTAGAGCGACAGTCCTCTTGTACTTAAGCCGGCATTGTGCCTTTTGTATTAATTTCCGATGCAATTTCTGTGTTTCATCATCTATTTGAAGGTCCCAGGGATATAGTAAACCTGAAGTGAAGCATCTGAATCTAAAACTGGACTCACAGGAGAGGTTCAAATCATAGAAAGATAGAGTGTCAGTCCACTTGCACATAAGTCGGCATTGTGCCTTTTGAATTTAAATCCGATGCAATTTCTGTGCTTCATCGTCAATACGAAGGTCCAAGGGACAATGTAGACTTGAAGTGAAGCATCGGAATCCATAACTGGACTCACAGGAGTGGTTCAAATCATAGAAAGTTAGTGTGTCAGTCCTCTTGTACTTAAGTCGGCATTGTGCACTCTGAATACAATTCCGATGCAATTTCTGTGCTTCATCGTCAATAAGAAGGTCCAAGGTATACAGAAAACCTGACGTGAAGGGTCGGAACCTAAAACTGGACTCACAGGAGAGGTTCAAATCATAGAAAGTTAGAGTGTCCGTCCTCTTGTACTTATGTCGGCATTGTGCCTTTTGTATTAAATTCGGATGAAATTTCTGTGTTTCATCGTCAAAAAGAGAGTCAAAGGTATACAGTAAACCTGAAGTGAAGCATGGGAATCTGAAACTGGACTCACAGAGAGGTTCAAATCATAGCAAGTTAGAGTGTCAGTTCTCTTGTACTTATGTCGGCATTGTGCCTTTTGTATTAAATTCGGATGAAATTTCTGTGTTTCATCTTCAATAGGAAGGTCCAAGGGATACAGTAAACCTGAAGTGAAGCATAGGAATCTAAAACTGGACTCACTGGAGAGGTTCAAATCATAGAAAGCTAGAGTGTCAGTCCTCTTGTACTTAAGTCGGCATTGTGCTTTTGTATTAAATTCGGATGCAATTTCTGTGTTTCATCGTCAATAAGGAGGTCCAAGGTATACAGTAAACCTCAAGTGAAGCATGGGAATCTGAAACTGGACTCACAGGAGAGGTGCAAATCATAGCAAGTTAGAGTGTCAGTCCTCTTGTACTTAAGGCGGCATTGTGCCTTTTGTATTAAATTCGGATGCAATATCTGTTTCTCATCGTCAATAAGAAGGTCCAAGGGATACAGTAAACCTGAAGTGAAGCATCGGAATCTAAAACAGGACTCTCAGGAGAGGTTCAAATCATAGAAAGTAGTTAGAGTGTCAGTCCTCTTGTAGTTAAGTCGGCATTGTGCCTTTTGTATTAAATTCGGATGCAATTTCTGTGTATCATCGTCAATAAGAAGTTCCATGGTATACAGTAAACCTGAAGTGAAGCATCGGAATCTAAAACTGGACTCACAGGAGAGGTTCAAATCATAGAAAGTTAGAGTGACAGTCCTCTTGTACTTAAGTCGGCATTTTGCCTTTTGTATTAAATTCGGATGCAATTTCTGTGTTTCATCGTCAATAAGTAGGTCCAAGGGATAGAGTAAACCTGAAGTGAAGCATCGTAACCTAAAACTGGACTCACAGGAGAGGTTCAATTCATTGAAAGTTAGAGTGTCAGTCCTCTTGTACTTAAGACGGCATTGTGCCTTTTGTATTAAATTCGGATTCAATTTCTGTGTTTCATCGTCAATAAGAAGGTCCAAGGGATACAGAAAACCTGAAGTGAAGCATCATAATCTAAAACTGGACTCACAGGAGAGGTTCAAATCATAGAAAGTTAGAATGTCAGTCATCTTGTACTTAAGTCGGCATTGTGCCTTTTGTATTAAATTCGGATGCAATTTCTGAGTTTCATCGTCAATAAGCAGGTCCAAGGGATACAGTATACCTGAAGTGAAGCATCGGAAACTGAAACTGGACTCACAGGACAGGTTCAAATCATAGGAAGATAGAGTGTGAGTCCACTTGTACTTAAGTTGGCATTGTGCCTTTTGTATTAAATTCGGATGCAATTTCTGTGCTTCATCGTCAATCAGAAGGTCCAAGGTATACAGTAAACCTGAAGTGAAACATCGGAATCTAAAACTGGACTTACAGGAGAGGTTGAAATCAAAGAAAGTTAGAGTGTCAGTAATCTTGTACTTGAGTCGGCATTGTGCCTATTGTAAAAAATGCGGATGCAATTTCAGTGTTTCATCGCGAATAAGAACGTCCAAGGGATACAGTAACCCTGAAGTGAAGCATCATTTTCTAAAACTGGTCTCACAGGAAAGGTTCAAATCATAGAAAGTTAGAGTGTCAGTCCTCTTGTACCTAAGTCGGTATTGTGCCTTTTGTATTAAATTCAGATGCAATTTCTGTGTTTCATCGTCAATAAGAAGGTCCAAGGGATACAGTAAACCTGAAGGGAAGCATCGGAATCTAAAACTGGACTCTCAGGAGAGGTTCAAATCATAGAAAGTTAGAGTGTCAGTCCTCTTGTACCTAAGTCGGCATTGTGCCTTTTGTATTAAATTCGGATGCAATTTCTGTGTTTCTTCGTCAATAAGAAGGTCCAAGGTATACAGTAAACCTGAAGTGAGGCATGGGAATCTGAAACTGGACTCACAGGAGAGGTTCAAATCATAGCAAGTTAGAGTGTCAGTTCTCTTGTACTTAAGTCGGCTTTGTGCCTTTTGTATTAAATTCGGATGCAATATCTGTTTCTCATCGTCAATAAGAAGGTCCAAGGGATCCAGTAAACCTGAAGGGAAGCATCGGAATCTAAAACTCGACTCACAGGACAGGTTCAAATCATAGAAAGTTAGAGTGTCAGTCCTCGTGTACTTAAGTCGGCATTGTGCCTTTTGTATTAAATTTGGATGCAATTTCTGTGTTTCATCGTCAATAAGAAGGTCCAAGGTATACAGTAAACCTGAAGTGAAGCTTTGGAATCTGAAACTGGGCTCACAGGACAGGTTCAAAACATAGAGAGTTAGAGTGTCAGTCCTTTTGTACTTAATTCGGCATTGTGCCTTTTGTATTAAATTCGGATGCAATTTCTGTGTTTCATTGTCAATATGAAGCTCCGAGGGATACAGTAATCCTTAAGTCATGCATCGTAATCTGAAACTGGACTTACAGGAGATGTTCAAATCATAGAAAGTTAGAGTGTCAGTCCTCTTGTACTTAAGACGGCATTGTGCCTTTTGTATTAAATTCGGATGCAATTTCTGTGTTTCATCGTCAATAAGAAGGTCCAAGGGATAGAGTAAACCTTAAGTGAAGCATCGGAATCTAAAACTGGACTCACAGGAGAGGTTCAATTCATTGAAAGTTAGAGTGTCAGTCCTCTTGTACTTAAGACGGCATTGTGCCTTTTGTATTAAATTCGGATGCAATTTCTGTGCTTCATCGTCAATAAGAAGGTCCAAGGGATACAGAAAACCTGAAGTGAAGCATCATAATCTAAAACTGGACTCACAGGAAAGGTTCAAATCATAGAAAGTTAGAGTGTCAGTCCTCTTGTACTTAACTCGGCATTGTGCCTTTTGTATTAAATTCGGATGCAATTTCTGTATTTCTTCGTCAATAAGAAGGTCCAAGGTATACAGTAAACCTGAAGTGAGGCATGGGAATCTGAAACTGGACTCACAGGAGAGGTTCAAATCATAGCAAGTTAGAGTGACAGTTCTCTTGTACTTAAGTCGGCTTTGTGCCTTTTGTATTAAATTCGGATGAAATATCTGTTTCTCATCGTCAATAAGAAGGTCCAAGGGATCCAGTAAACCTGAAGGGAAGCATCGGAATCTAAAACTGGACTCACAGGACAGGTTCAAATCATAGAAAGTTAGAGTGTCAGTCCTCGTGTACTTAAGTCGGCATTGTGCCTTTTGTATTAAATTTGGATGCAATTTCTGTGTTTCATCGTCAATAAGAAGGTCCAAGGTATACAGTAAACCTGAAGTGAAGCTTTGGAATCTGAAACTGGGCTCACAGGACAGGTTCAAATCATAGAGAGTTAGAGTGTCAGTCCTTTTGTACTTAATTCGGCATTGTGCCTTTTGTATTAAATTTGGATGCAATTTCTGTGTTTCATTGTCAATATGAAGCTCCGAGGGATACAGTAATCCTTAAGTCATGCATCGGAATCTAAAACTGGACTTACAGGAGATGTTCAAATCATAGAAAGTTAGAGTGTCAGTTTTCTTGTACTTAAGACGGCATTTTGCCTTTTGTATTAAATTCGGATGCAATTTCAGTGTTTCATCGTCAATAAGAAGGTCCAAGGGATACAGTAAACCTTAAGTGAAGCATCGGAATCTAAAACAGGACTCACAGGAAAGGTTCAAATCATAGAAAGTTAGAGTGTCAGTCCTCTTGTACTTAAGTCGCCATTGTGCCTTTTGTATTAAATTCGGATGCAATTTCTGTGTTTCATCGTCAATAAGAAGGTACAAGGGATTCGGTAAACCTGAAGTGAAGCGTCGGAATCTATAACCGGACTCACAGGAAAGGATCAAATCATAGAAAGTTTGAGTGTCAGTCCTCTTGTACTTAAGTCGGCATTGTGCCTTTTGTATTAAATTCAGATGCAATTTCTGTGTTTCAATGTCAATAAGAAGGTCCACATGATACAGTAAACCTGAAGTGAAGCATTGGAATCTATAAGTGGACTCACAGGAGAGGTTCACATCATAGAAAGTTAGAGTGTCAGTCCTCTTGCATTTAAGACGGCATTGTACCTTTTGTATTAAATTCGGATGCAATTTCTGTGTTTCATCGTCAATAAGAAGGTCCAAGGGATACAGTATACCTGAAGGTAAGCATCGGAATGTAAAACTGGGCTCACAGGAGAGTGTTAGACTTCTTGTACTAAAGTCGGCATTGTGCCATTTGTTTAAATTCGGATGCAATTTCTGTGCTTCATCGTCAATAAGAAGGTCCAAGGTATACAGTAAACCTTAAGTGAAGTATCGGAATCTAAAACTGGACTCACAGGAGAGGTTCAAATCATAGAAAGTTAGAGTGTCAGTCCTCTTGTACTGAAGTCGGTATTGTGCCTTTTGTATTAAATTCAGATGCAATTTCTGTGTTTCATCGTCAATAACAAGGTCCAAGGGATACAGTAAACCTGAAGTGAAGCAACGGAATCTAAAACTGGACTCACAAGAGAGGTTCAAATCATAGAAAGTTGAAGTGTCAGTCCTCTTGTACTTAAGTCGGCATTGTGCCTTTTGTATTAAATTCAGTTGCAATTTCTGTGCTACATCGTCAATAAGAAGGTCTAAGGAATACAGTAAACCTGAAGTGAAGCATCGGAATCTAAAACTGGACTCACAGGAGAGGTTCAAATCACAGAAGGTTAGAGTGTCAGTCGTCTTGTGCGTAAGTCGGCATTGTGCCTTTTGAATGTAATTCGGATGCAATTTCTGTGTTTCGTCGTCAATATGAAGGTCCAAGGTATACTGTAAACCTGAAGTGAAGCATCGGAATCTAAAACTGGACTCACAGGAGAGGTCCAAATCATAGAAAGTTAGAGTGTCACTCCACTTGCACTTAAGTCGGCATTGTGCCTTTTGAATTTAAATCCGATGCAATTTCTGTGCTTCATCCTCATTACGAAGGTCCAAGGGACAAAGTAGACTTGAAGTGAAGAATCGGAATCTATAACTGGACTCACAGGAGACGTTCAAATCATAGAAAGTTACAGTGTCAGTCCTCTTGTACTTAAGTCGGCATTGTGACCTCTGAATACAATTCCGATGCAATTTCTGTGCTTCATCGTCAATAAGAAGGTCCAAGGTTTACAGTTAACGTGAAGGGAAGCATCGGAATCTAAAACTGGACCCACAGGAGAGGTTCAAATCATAGAAACTTAGAGTGTCAGTCTTCATGTACTTAATTCGGCATTGTGCCTTTTGAATTTAATTCCGATGCAATTTCTGTGCTTCATCGGCAATACGAAGGTCCAAGGGACAAAGTAGACTTGAAGTGAAGCATCGGAATCCATAACTGGACTCACAGGAGAGGTTCAAATCATAGAAAGTTAGTGTGTCAGTCCTCTTGTACTTAAGTCGGCATTGTGCCCTCTGAATACAATTCCGATGCAATTTCTGTGCTTCATCGTCAATAAGAAGGTCCAAGGTATACAGAAAACCTGACGTGAAGGGTCGGAACCTAAAACTGGACTCACAGGAGAGGTTCAAATCATAGAAAGTTAAAGTGTCCGTACTCTTGTACTTATGTCGGCATTGTGCCTTTTGTATTAAATTCGGATGAAATTTCTGTGTTTCATCGTCAAAAAGAAGGTCAAAGGTATACAGTAAACCTGAAGTGAAGCATGGGAATCTGAAACTGGACTCACAGAGAGGTTCAAATCATAGCAAGTTAGAGTGTCAGTCCTCTTGTACTTATGTCGGCATTGTGCCTTTTGTATTAAATTCGGATGAAATTTCTGTGTTTCATCGTCAAAACGAAGGTCCAAGGGATACAGTAAACCTGAAGTGAAGTATTGGAATCTAAAACTGGACTCACAGGAGAGGCTCAAATCATAGGAAGTTAGAGTGTCAGTCCCCTTGTACTTAAGTCGGCATTCTGCCTCTTGAATTTAATTCCGATGCAATTTCTGTACTTCATCGTCAATAAGATGGTAAAAGGGATACAGTGAATCTGAAGTGAATTATCGGAATCTAAAACTGGACTCACAGGAGCGGTTCAAATCATAGAAAGTTAGAGTGTCAGTCGTCTTGTACTTAAGTCGGCATTGTGCCTTTTGAATTTAATTCCGATGCAATATCTGTGCTTCATCGTCAATAAGAAGGTCCAAGGGATACAGTAAACCTGGGGTGAAGCATCGGAATCTAAAACTGGACTCACAGGAGTGGTTCAAATCATAGAAAGTTAGAGTCTCACTCCTCTTGTACTTAAGTCGGCATTGTGCATTTTGTATTAAATTCGGATGCAATTTCTGTGTTTCATCGTCAATAAGAAAGTCAAAGGTATACAGTAAACCTGAAGTGAAGCATGGGAATCTGAAACTGGACTCACAGGAGAGGTTCAAATCATAGCAAGTTAGAGTGTCAGTCCTCTTGTACTTAAGTCGGCATTGTGCCTTTTGTATTAAATTCGGATGCAATTTCTGTGTTTCATCGTCAATAATAAGATCCAAGGTATACAGTATACCTGAAGTGAAGCATCGGAATCTAAAACTGGACTCACAGGAAAGGTTCAAATCATAGAAAGTTAGAGTGTCAGTCCTTTTGTACTTAAGTCGCCATTGTGCCTTTTGTATTTAATTCGGATGCAATTTCTGTGCTTCATCGTCAATAAGAAGGTCCAAGGTATACAGTAAACCTGAAGTGAAGCATCGGAATCTAAAACTGGACTCACAGGAGCGGTTCAAATCATAGAAAGTTAGAGTGTCAGTCCTCTTGTACTTAAGTCGGCATTGTGCCCTCTGAATACAATTCCGATGCAATTTCTGTGCTTCATCGTCAATAAGAAGGTCTAACGTATACAGTAAACGTGAAGGGAACCATCGGAATCTAAAACTGGACTCACAGGAGAGGTTCAAATCATAGAAAGTTACAGTGTCAGTCTTCTTGTACTTAATTCGGCATTGTGTCTTTTGAATTTAATTCCGATGCAATTTCTGTGCTTCATCGTCAATAAGAAGGTCCAAGGTATACAGTAAACCTGAAGTGAAGCATCGGAATCTAAAACTGGACTCACAGTAGAGGTTCAAATCATAGAAAAATAGAGTGTCAGTCCTCTTGTACTTTGTTCGGCATTGTGCCTTTTGTATTAAATTCGGATGCAATTTCTGTGTTTCACCGTCAATAAGAAGGTCCAAGCGATACAGTTAACCTGAAGTGAAGCATCGGAATCTGAAACTGGACTCACACGAGAGGTTCAAATCATAGAAAGTTAGAGTGTCAGGCCTCTTGTACTTAAGTCGGCATTGTGCCTTTTGAATTTAATTCCGATGCAATTTCTGTGTTTCATCGTCAATAAGAAGGTCCAAGGGATACAGTAAACCTGAAGTGAAGCATCGGAATTTAAAACTGGACTCACAGGAGAGGTTCAAATCATAGAAAATTAGAGCGTCAGTCCTCTTGTACTTAAGCCGGCATTGTGCCTTTTGTATTAATTTCCGTTGCAATTTCTGTGTTTCATCATTTATTAGAAGGTCGCAGGGATACAGTAAACCTGAAGTGAAGAATCGGAATCTAAAACTGGACTCACAGGAGAGGTTCAAATCATAGAAAGTTAGAGTGTCAGTCCACTAGCACTTAAGTCGGCATTGTGCCTTTTGAATTTAAATCCGATGCAATTTCTGTGCTTCATCGTCAATACGACGGTCCAAGGGACAAAGTAGACTTGAAGTGAAGCATCGGAATCCATAACTGGACTCACAGGAGAGGTTCAAATCATAGAAAGTTAGTGTGTCAGTCCTCTTGTACTTAAGTCGGCATTGTGCCCTCTGAATACCATTCCGATGCAATTTCTGTGCTTCATCGTCAAAAGGAAGGTCCAAGGGATACAGTAAACCTGAAGTGAAGCATCGGAATCTAAAACTGGACTCACAGGAGAGGTTCATATAATTGAAAGTTAGAGTGTCAGTCCTCTTGTACTTAAGTCGGCATTGTTCCTTTTGTATTAAATTCGGATGCAATTTCTGTGTTTCATCGTCAATAAGAAGCTCCAAGGGATACAGTGAATCTGAAGTGAAGCATCGGAATCTAAAACTGGACTCACAGGAGAGGTTCAAATCATAGAAAGTTAGAGTCTCAGTCGTCTAGTACTAAAGTCGGCATTGGGCCTTTTGTACTAAATTCGGATGCAATTTCTGTGTTTCATCGTCAATAAGAGGGTCAAAGGTATACAGTAAACCTGAAGTGAAGCAGGGGAATCTGGAACTGGACTCACAGGAGAGGTTCAAATCATAGCAAGTTAGAGTGTCAGTCCTCTTGTACTTAAGTCGGCAATGTGCCTTTTGTATTAGATTCGGATGCAATTTCTGTGTTTCATCGTCAATAAGAAAGTCCAAGGGATACACTAAACCCAAAGTGAAGCATCGGAATCTAAAACTGGACTCACAGGAGAGGTTCCAATCATAGAAAGTTAGAGTGACTGTCCTCTTGTACTTAAGTCGGCATTGTGCCTTTTGTATTAAATTCGGATGCAATTCCTGTGTTTCATCGTCAACAAGTAGGTCCAAGGGATACAGTAAACCTGAAGTGAAGCATCGTAATCTAAAACTGGACTCACAGGAGAGGTTCAAGTCATAGAAAGTTAGAGTGTCAGTGCTCTTGTACTTAAGTCGGCATTGTGCCTTTTGTATAAATTTCGGATGCAAATTCTGTGTTTCATCGCCAATAAGAAGGTCCAAGGGATACAGTAATCCTGAAGTCATGCATCAGAAACCAAAAGTGGACTCACAGGAGATGTTCAAATAATAGAAAGTTAGAGTGTCAGTCCACTTGTACTTAAGACGGCATTGTGCATTTTGTATTAAATTCGGATGCAATTTCGGTGTTTCATCGTCAATAAGAAGGTCCAAGGGATAAAGTAAACCTTAAGTGAAGCATCGGATTCTAAACCAGGACTCACAGGAGAGGTTCAAATCGTAGAAAGTTAGAGTGTCAGTCCTCTTGTACTTAAGTCGGCATTGTGCCTTTTGAATTTAATTCCGATGCAATTTCTGTGCTTCATCGTCAATAAGAAGGTCCAAGGGATACACTAAACCCGAGGTGAAGCATCGGAATCAAAACTGGACTCACAGGAGAGGTTCAAATCATAGAAAGTTAGAGTGTCAGTCCTCTTGTACTTAAGTCGGCATTGTGCCTTTTGTATTTAATTCGGATGCAATTTCTGTGCTTCATCGTCAATAAGAAGGTCCAAGGTATACAGTAAACCTGAAGTGAAGCATCGGAATCTAAAACTTAACTCACAGGAGAGGTTCAAATCATAGAAAGTTAGAGTGTCAGTCCTCTTGTACTTAAGTCGGCATTGTGCCCTCTGAATACAATTCCGATGCAATTTCTGTGCTTCATCGTCAATAAGAAGGTCTAACGTATACAGTAAACGTGAAGGGAAGCATCGGAATCTAAAACTGGACTCACAGGAGAGGTTCAAATCACAGAAAGTTACAGTGTCAGTCTTCTTGTACTTAATTCGGCATTGTACCTTTTGAATTTAATTCCGATGCAATTTCTGTGCTTCATCGTCAATAAGAAGGTCCAAGGTATACAGTAAACCTGAAGTGAAGCATCGGAATCTAAAACTGGACTCACAGGAGAGGTTCAAATCATAGAAAGATAGAGTGTCAGTCCTCTTGTACTTTGTTCGGCATTGTGCCTTTTGTATTAAATTCGGATGCAATTTCTGTGTTTCACCGTCAATAAGAAGGTCCAAGCGATACAGTTAACCTGAAGTGAAGCATCGGAATCTGAAACTGGACTCACACGAGAGGTTCAAATCATAGAAAGTTAGAGTGTCAGGCCTCTTGTACTTAAGTCGGCATTGTGCCTTTTGAATTTAATTCTGATGCAATTTCTGTGTTTCATCGTCAATAAGAAGGTCCAAGGGATACAGTAAACCTGAAGTGAAGCATCGGAATTTAAAACTGGACTCACAGGAGAGGTTCAAATCATAGAAAATTAGAGCGTCAGTCCTCTTGTACTTAAGCCGGCATTGTGCCTTTTGTATTAATTTCCGATGCAATTTCTGTGTTTCATCATTTATTAGAAGGTCGCAGGGATACAGTAAACCTGAATTGAAGAATCGGAATCTAAAACTGGACTCACAGGAGAGGTTCAAATCATAGAAAGTTAGAGTGTCAGTCCACTTGCACTTAAGTCGGCATTGTGCCTTTTGAATTTAAATCCGATGCAATTTCTGTGCTTCATCGTCAATACGACGGTCCAAGGGACAAAGTAGACTTGAAGTGAAGCATTGGAATCCATAACTGGACTCACAGGAGAGGTTCAAATCATAGAAAGTTAGTGTGTCAGTCCTCTTGTACTTAAGTCGGCATTGTGCCCTCTGAATACCATTCCGATGCAATTTCTGTGCTTCATCGTCAATAGGAAGGTCCAAGGGATACAGTAAACCTGAAGTGAAGCATCGGAATCTAAAACTGGACTCACAGGAGAGGTTCATATAATTGAAAGTTAGAGTGTCAGTCCTCTTGTACTTAAGTCGGTATTGTTCCTTTTGTATTAAATTCGGATGCAATTTCTGTGTTTCATCGTCAATAAGAAGCTCCAAGGGATACAGTGAATCTGAAGTGAAGCATCGGAATCTAAAACTGGACTCACAGGAGAGGTTCAAATCATAGCAAGTTAGAGTGTCAGTTCTCTTGTACTTAAGTCGGCATTGTGCCTTTTGTATAAATTTCGGATGCAAATTCTGTGTTTCATCGCCAATAAGAAGGTCCAAGGGATACAGTAATTCTGAAGTCATGCATCAGAAACCAAAAGTGGACTCACAGAAGATGTTCAAATCATAGAAAGTTAGAGTGTCACTCCACTTGTACTTAAGACGGCATTGTGCATTTTGTATTAAATTCGGATGCAATTTCGGTGTTTCATCGTCAATAAGAAGGTCCAAGGGATAAAGTAAACCTTAAGTGAAGCATCGGATTCTAAACCAGGACTCACAGGAGAGGTTCAAATCGTAGAAAGTTAGAGTGTCAGTCCTCTTGTACTTAAGTCGGCATTGTGCCATTTGAATTTAATTCCGATGCAATTTCTGTGCTTCATCGTCAATAAGAAGGTCCAAGGGATACACTAAACCCGAGGTGAAGCATCGGAATCAAAACTGGACTCACAGGAGAGGTTCAAATCATAGAAAGTTAGAGTGTCAGTCCTCTTGTACTTAAGTCGGCATTGTGCCTTTTGAATTTAATTCCGATGCAATTTCTGTGCTTCATCGTCAATAAGAAGGTCCAAGGGATACACTAAACCCGAGGTGAAGCATCGGAATCTAAAACTGGACTCACAGGAGAGGTTCAAATCATAGAAAGTTAGAGTGACAGTCCTCTTGTACTTAAGTCGGCATTGTGCCCTCTGAATACAATTCCGATGCAATTTCTGTGCTTCATCGTCAATAAGAAGGTCTAACGTATACAGTAAACGTGAAGGGAAGCATCGGAATCTGAAACTGGACTCACAGGAGAGGTTCAAATCAAAGAAAGTTACAGTGTCAGTCTTCTTGTACTTAATTCGGCATTGTGCCTTTTGAATTTAATTCCGATGCAATTTCTGTGCTTCATCGTCAATAAGAAGGTCCAAGGTATACAGTAAACGTGAAGGGAAGCATCGGAATCTAAAACTGGACTCACAGGAGAGGTTCAAATCATAGAAAGATAGAGTGTCAGTCCTCTTGTACTTTGTTCGGCATTGTGCCTTTTGTATTAAATTCGGATGCAATTTCTGTGTTTCACCGTCAATAAGAAGGTCCAAGCGATACAGTTAACCTGAAGTGAAGCATCGGAATCTGAAACTGGACTCACACGAGAGGTTCAAATCATAGAAAGTTAGAGTGTCAGGCCTCTTGTACTTAAGTCGGCATTGTGCCTTTTGAATTTAATTCCGATGCAATTTCTGTGTTTCATCGTCAATAAGAAGGTCCAAGGGATACAGTAAACCTGAAGTGAAGCATCGGAATTTAAAACTGGACTCACAGGAGAGGTTCAAATCATAGAAAGTTAGAGCGTCAGTCCTCTTGTACTTAAGCCGGCATTGTGCCTTTTGTATTAATTTCCGATGCAATTTCTGTGTTTCATAATTTATTAGAAGGTCGCAGGGATACAGTAAACCTGAAGTGAAGAATCGGAATCTAAAACTGGACTCACAGGAGAGGTTCAAATCATAGAAAGTTAGAGTGTCAGTCCACTTGCACTTAAGTCGGGATTGTGCCTTTTGAATTTAAATCCGATGCAATTTCTGAGCTTCATCGTCAATACGACGGTCCAAGGGACAAAGTAGACTTGAAGTGAAGCATCGGAATCCATAACTGGACTCACAGGAGAGGTTCAAATCATAGAAAGCTAGAGTCTCAGTCGTCTTGTACTAAAGTCGGCATTGTGCCTTTTGTATTAAATTCGGATGCAATTTCTGTGTTTCATCGTCAATAAGTAGGTCCAAGGGATACAGTAAACCTCAAGTGAAGCATCGTAATCTAAAACTGGACTCACAGGAGAGGTTCAAGTCATAGAAAGTTAGAGTGTCAGTGCTCTTGTACTTAAGTCGGCATTGTGCCTTTTGTATAAAATTCGGATGCAAATTCTGTGTTTCATCGCCAATAAGAAGGTCCAAGGGATACAGTAATCCTGAAGTCATGCATCAGAAACCAAAACTGGACTCACAGGAGATGTTCAAATCCTAGAAAGTTAGAGTGTCAGTCCACTTGTACTTAAGACGGCATTGTGCATTTTGTATTAAATTCGGATGCAATTTCGGTGTTTCATCGTCAATAAGAAGGTCCAAGGGATAAAGTAAACCTTAAGTGAAGCATCGGATTCTAAACCAGGACTCACAGGAGAGGTTCAAATCGTAGAAAGTTAGAGAGTCAGTCCTCTTGTACTTAAGTCGGCATTGTGGCTTTTGAATTTAATTCCGATGCAATTTCTGTGCTTCATCGTCAATAAGAAGGTCCAAGGGATACACTAAACCTGAGGTGAAGCATCGGAATCTAAAACTGGACTCACAGGAGAGGTTCAAATCATAGAAAGTTAGAGTGTCAGTCCTCTTGTACTTCAGTTGGCATTGTGCCTTTTGTATTAAATTCGGATGCAATTTCTGTGTTTCATCGTCAATAAGAAGGTCCAAGGGATACAGTAACCAGAAGTGAAGCATCGGAATCTAAAACTGGACTCTCAGGAGAGGTTCAAATCATAGACAGTTAGAGTGTCAGTCCTCTTGTACTTAAGTTGGCATTGTGCCTTTTGTATTAAATTCGGATGCAATTTCTGTGTTTCATCGTCAATAAGTAGGTCCAAGGGATACTGTAATCATGAAGTCATGCATCAGAATCTAAAACTGGACTGACAGGAGATGTTCAAATCATAGAAATTTAGAGTGTCAGTCCACTTGTACTTAAGTTGGCATTGTGCCTTTTGTATTAGATTTGGATGCAATTTCGGTGTTTCATCGTCAATAAGTAGGTCCTAGGGATACAGTAAACCTTAAGAGAAGCATCTGAATCTAAAACAGGACTCACAGAAGAGGTTCAAATCGTAGAAAGGTAGAGTGTCAGTCCCCTTGTACTTAAGTCGGCATTGTGCCTTTTAAATTTAATTCCGATGCAATTTCTGTACTTCATAGTCAATAAGAAGGTAAAAGGGATACAGTGAATCTGAAGTGAAGCATCGGAATCTAAAACTGGACTCACAGGAGCGGTTCAAATCATAGAAAGTTAGAGTGTCAGTCCTCTTGTACTTAAGTCGGCATTGTGCCTTTTGAATTTAATTCCGATGCAATAACTGTGTTTCATCGTCAATAAGAAGATCCAAGGTATACAGTAAACCTGAAGTGAAGCATCGGAATCTAAAACTGGACACTCAGGAGAGGTTCAAATCATAGAAAGTTAGTGTGTCAGTCCTCTTGTACTTAAGTCGGCATTGTGCCTTTTGTAGTTAATTCGGATGCAATTTATGTGTTTCATCGTCAATAAGAAGGTCCAAGGTATACAGGAAACCTGAGGTGAAGCATCGGAATCTAAAACAGGACTCACAGGAGAGGTTCAAATCATAGAAAGTTAGAGTGTCAGTCCTCTTGTACTTAAGTCGGCATTGTGCCTTTTGTATTAAATTCGGATGCAATTTCTGTGCTTCATCGTCAATAAGATGGTCCAAGGTATACAGTAAACCTGAAGTGAGGCATCAGAATTTAATACTGGACTCACAGGAGAGGTTCAAATCATAGAAAGTTAGAGTGTTAGTCCTCTTGTACTTAAGTTGGCATTGTGCCTTTTGTATTAGATTTGGATGCAATTTCTGTGTTTCATCGTCAATAAGAAGGTCCAAGGGATACACTAAACCCAAAGTGAAGCATCGGAATTTAAAACTGGACTCACAGGAGAGGTTCAAATCATAGAAAGTTTGAGTGACAGTACTCTTGTACTTAAGTCGGCAATGTGCCTTTTGTATAAAATTCGGATGCAATTTCTGTGTTTCATCGTCAATAAGTAGGTCCAAGGGATGCAGTAAACCTGAAGTGAAGCATCGTAATCTAAAACTGGACTCACAGGACAGGTTCAAGTCATAGAAAGTTAGAGTATCAGTCCTCTTGTACTTAAGTCGGCACTGTGCCTTTTGTATAAAATTCGGATGCAATTTCTGTGTTTCATCGTCAATAAGAAGCTCCAAGGGATACAGTAATCCTGAAGTCATGCATCAGAATCTAAAACTGGACTCACAGGAGTTGTTCAAATCATAGAAAGTCAGAGTGTCAGTCCACTTGTACTTAAGACGGCATTGTGCCTTTTGTATGAAAATTCGGATGCAATTTCGGTGTTTCATCGTCAATAAGAAGGTCCAAGGGATACAGTAAACCTCAAGTGATGCATCGGAATCTAAAACAGGACTCACAGGAGAGGTTCAAATACGTAGAAAGTTAGAGTGTCAGTCCTCTTGTACTTAAGTCGGCATTGTGCCTTTTGAATATAATTCCGATGCAATTTCTGTGCTTCATAGTCAATAAGAAGGTCCAAGGGATACACTAAAACTGAGGTGAACCATCGGAATCTAAAACTGGACTCACAGGAAAGGTTCAAATCATAAAAAGTTAGAGTGTCAGTCCTCTTGTACTTAAGTCGGCATTGTGCCTTTTCTATAAAATTCGGATGCAATTTCTGTCTTTCATCGTCAATAAGAAGGTCCAAGGGATACAGTAAACCTGAAGGGAAGCATCGGAATCTTAAACTGGACTCACAAGAGAGGTTCAAATCATAGAAAGTTAGAGTGTCATTCTTCTTGTACTTAAGTCGGCATTGTGCCTTTTGTATTAAATTCGGATGCAATTTCTGTTTTTCATCGTCAATGAGAAGGTCCAAGGGATACAGTAACCTGAAGTGAAGCATCGGAATCTAAAACTGGGCTCACAGGAGAGGTTCAAATTATAGGAAGTTACAGTGTCAGTCCCCTTGTACTTAAGTCGGCATTGTGCCTTTTGAATTTAATTCCGATGCAATTTCTGTACTTCATCGTCAATAAGAAGGTAAAAGGAATACAGTGAATCTGAAGTGAAGCATCAGAATCTAAAACTTGACTCACAGGAGCGGGTCAAATCATAGAAAGTTAGAGTGTCACTCCTCTTGTACTTAAGTCGGCATTGTTCCTTTTGAATTTAATTCCGATGCAATATCTGTGCTTCATCGTCAATAAAAATTTCGAAGGGATACACTAAAACTGAGTTGAAGCATCGGAATCTAAAACTGGACTCACAGGAGAGGTTCAAATCATAGAAAGTTAGAGTGTCAGTCCTCTTGTACTTAAGTTGGCATTGTGCCTTTTGTGTTAAATTCGGATGCAATTTCTGTGTTTCATCGTCAATAAGAAGGTCCAAGGTATACAGTAAACCTGAAGTGAAGCATGGGAATCTGAAACTGGACTCACAGCAGAGGTTCAAATCATAGCAAGTTAGAGTATCAGTCCTCTTGTACTTAAGTCGGCATTGTGCCTTTTGTATTAAATTCGGATGCAATTTCTGTGTTTCATCGTCAATAAGAAGGTCCTAGGGATACAGTAATCCTGAAGTCGTGCATCAGATTCTAAAACTGGATTCACAGGAGATGTTCAAATCATAGAAAGTTAGAGTGTCAGTCCACTTGTACTTATGACGGCATTGTGCCTTTTGTATTAAATTCGGATGCAATTTCGGTGTTTCATCGTCAATAAGAAGGTCCAAGGGATACAGTAAACCTTAAGTGAAGCATCGGAATCTAAAACAGGACTCACAGGAGAGGTTCAAATCGTAGACAGTTATAGGGTCAGTCCTCTTGTACTTAAGACGGCATTGTGCCTTTTGAATTTAAGTCCGCTGCAATTTCTGTGCTTCATCGTCAATAAGAAGGTCAAAGGGATACACTAAACCTGAGGTGAAGCATCGGAATCTAAAACTGGACTCACAGGAGTGGTTCAAATCATAGAGAGTTAGAGTGTCAGTCCTCTTGTACTTAAGTCGGCATTGTGCCTTTTCTATAAAATTCGGATGCAATTTCTGTCTTTCATCGTCAATAAGAAGGTACAAGGGATACAGTAAACCTGAAGGGAAGCATCGGAATCTAAAACTGGACTCACAGGAGTTGTTCAAATCATAGAAAGTTAGAGTGTCATTCTTCTTGTACTTAAGTCGCCATTGTGCCTTTTGTATTAAATTCGGATGCAATTTCTGTGTTTCATCGTCAATAAGTAGGTCCAAGGGATACTGTAATCCTGAAGTCATGCATCAGAATCTAAAACTGGACTGACAGGAGATGTTCAAATCATAGAAATTTAGAGTGTCAGTCCACTTGTACTTAAGACGGCATTGTGCCTTTTGTATTAAATTCGGATGCAATTTCGGTGTTTCATCGTCAATAAGAAGGTCCTAGGGATACAGTAAACCTTAAGAGAAGCATCTGAATCTAACACAGGACTCACAGAAGAGGTTCAAATCGTAGAAAGGTAGAGTGTTTGTCCCCTTGTACTTAAGTCGGCATTGTGCCTTTTAAATTTAATTCCGATGCAATTTCTGTACTTCATCGTCAATAAGAAGGTAAAAGGGATACAGTGAATCTGAAGTGAAGCATCGGAATCTAAAACTGGACTCACAGGAGCGGTTCAAATCATTGAAAGTTAGAGTGTCAGTCCTCTTGTACTTAAGTCGGCATTGTGCCTTTTGAATTTAATTCCGATGCAATAACTGTGTTTCATCGTCAATAAGAAGATCCAAGGTATACAGTAAACCTGAAGTGAAGCATCGGAATCTAAAACTGGACTCACAGGAGAGGTTCAAATCATAGAAAGTTACAGTGTCAGTCCTCTTGTACTTAAGTCGGCATTGTGCCTTTTAGTCAATTCGGATGCAATTTATGTGTTTCATCGTCAATAAGAAGGTCCAAGGTATACAGTAAACGTGAAGTGAAGCATCGGAATCTATAACTGGACTCACAGGAGAGGTTCAAATCATAGAAAGTTAGAGTGTCAGTCCTCTTGTGCTTAAGTCGGCATTGTGCCTTTTGTATTAAATTCGGATGCAATTTCTGTGCTTCATCGTCAATAAGATGGTCCAAGGTATACAGTAAACCTGAAGTGAAGCATCAGAATTTAAAACTGGACTCACAGGAGAGGTTCAAATCATAGAAAGTTAGAGTATCAGTCCTCTTGTACTTAAGTTGGCATTGTGCCTTTTGTATTAGATTCGGATGCAATTTCTGTGTTTCATCGTCAATAAGAAGGTCCAAGGGATACACTAAACCCAAAGTGAAGCATCGGAATTTAAAACTGGACTCACAGGAGAGGTTCAAATCATAGAAAGTTTGAGTGACAGTCCTCTTGTACTGAAGTCGGCAATGTGCCTTTTGTATTAAATTCGGATGCAATTTCTGTGTTTCATCGTCAATAAGTAGGTCCAAGGGATGCAGTAAACCTGAAGTGAAGCATCGTAATCTAAAACTGGACTCACAGGACAGGTTCAAGTCATAGAAAGTAAGAGTGTCAGTCCTCTTGTACGTAAGTCGGCATTGTGCCTTTTGTATAAAATTCGGATGCAATTTCTGTGTTTCATCGTCAATAAGAAGGTCCAAGGGATACAGTAATCCTGAAGTCATGCATCAGAATCTAAAACTGGACTCACTGGAGTTGTTCAAATCATAGAAAGTTAGAGTGTCAGTCCACTTGTACTTAAGACAGCATTGTGCCTTTTGTATGAAAATTCGGATGCAATTTCGGTGTTTCATTGTCAATAAGAAGGTCCAAGGGATACAGTAAACCTTAAGTGATGCATCGGAATCTAAAACAGGACTCACAGGAGAGGTTCAAATACGTAGAAAGTTAGAGTGTCTGTCCTCTTGTACTTAAGTCGGCATTGTGCCTTTTGAATATAATTCCGATGCAATTTCTGTGCTTCATCGTCAATAAGAAGGGCCAAGGGATACACTAAACCTGAGGTGAAGCATCGCAATCTAAAACTGGACTCACAGGAGAGGTTCAAATCATAGAAAGTTAGAGTGTCAGTCCTCTTGTACTTAAGTCGGCATTGTGCCTTTTCTATAAAATTCGGATGCAATTTCTGTCTTTCATCGTCAATAAGGAGGTCCAAGGGATACAGTAAACCTGAAGGGAAGCATCGGAATCTAAAACTGGATTCACAGGAGAGGTTCAAGTCATAGAAAGTTAGAGTGTCATTCTTCTTGTACTTAAGTCGGCATTGTGCCTTTTGTATTAAATTCGGATGCAATTTCGGTGTTTCATCGTCAATAAGAAGGTCCAAGGGATACAGTAAACCTTAAGTGAAGCATCGGAATCTAAAACAGGACTCACAGGAGAGGTTCAAATCGTAGACAGTTATAGGGTCAGTCCTCTTGTACTTAAGACGGCATTGTGCCTTTTGAATTTAAGTCCGCTGCAATTTCTGTGCTTCATCGTCAATAAGAAGGTCAAAGGGATACACTAAACCTGAGGTGAAGCATCGGAATCTAAAACTGGACTCACAGGAGAGGTTCAAATCATAGAGAGTTAGAGTGTCAGTCCTCTTGTACTTAAGTCGGCATTGTGCCTTTTCTATAAAATTCGGATGCAATTTCTGTCTTTCATCGTCAATAAGAAGGTACAAGGGATACAGTAAACCTGAAGGGAAGCATCGGAATCTAAAACTGGACTCACAGGAGTTGTTCAAATCATAGAAAGTTAGAGTGTCATTCTTCTTGTACTTAAGTCGCCATTGTGCCTTTTGTATTAAATTCGGATGCAATTTCTGTGTTTCATCGTCAATAAGTAGGTCCAAGGGATACTATAATCCTGAAGTCATGCATCAGAATCTAAAACTGGACTGACAGGAGATGTTCAAATCATAGAAATTTAGAGTGTCAGTCCACTTGTACTTAAGACGGCATTGTGCCTTTTGTATTAAATTCGGATGCAATTTCGGTGTTTCATCGTCAATAAGAAGGTCCTAGGGATACAGTAAACCTTAAGAGAAGCATCTGAATCTAAAACAGGACTCACAGAAGAGGTTCAAATCGTAGAAAGGTAGAGTGTTAGTCCCCTTGTACTTAAGTCGGCATTGTGCCTTTTAAATTTAATTCCGATGCAATTTCTGTACTTCATCGTCAGTAAGAAGGTAAAAGGGATACAGTGAATCTGAAGTGAAGCATCGGAATCTAAAACTGGACTCACAGGAGCGGTTCAAATCATTGAAAGTTAGAGTGTCAGTCCTCTTGTACTTAAGTCGGCATTGTGCCTTTTGAATTTAATTCCGATGCAATAACTGTGTTTCATCGTCAATAAGAAGATCCAAGGTATACAGTAAACCTGAAGTGAAGCATCGGAATCTAAAACTGGACTCACAGGAGAGGTTCAAATCATAGAAAGTTACAGTGTCAGTCCTCTTGTACTTAAGTCGGCATTGTGCCTTTTGTATTAAATTCGGATGCAATTTCTGTGCTTCATCGTCAATAAGATGGTCCAAGGTATACAGTGAACCTGAAGTGAAGCATCAGAATTTAAAACTGGACTCACAGGAGAGGTTCAAATCATAGAAAGTTAGAGTATCAGTCCTCTTGTACTTAAGTTGGCATTGTGCCTTTTGTATTAGATTCGGATGCAATTTCTGTGTTTCATCGTCAATAAGAAGGTCCAAGGGATACACTAAACCCAAAGTGAAGCATCGGAATTTAAAACTGGACTCACAGGAGAGGTTCAAATCATAGAAAGTTTGAGTGACAGTCCTCTTGTACTGAAGTCGGCAATGTGCCTTTTGTATTAAATTCGGATGCAATTTCTGTGTTTCATCGTCAATAAGTAGGTCCAAGGGATGCAGTAAACCTGAAGTGAAGCATCGTAATCTAAAACTTGACTCACAGGACAGGTTCAAGTCATAGAAAGTAAGAGTGTCAGTCCTCTTGTACTTAAGTCGGCATTGTGCCTTTTGTATAAAATTCGGATGCAATTTCTGTGTTTCATCGTCAATAAGAAGGTCCAAGGGATACAGTAATCCTGAAGTCATGCATCAGAATCTAAAACTGGACTCACTGGAGTTGTTCAAATCATAGAAAGTTAGAGTGTCAGTCCACTTGTACTTAAGACAGCATTGTGCCTTTTGTATGAAAATTCGGATGCAATTTCGGTGTTTCATTGTCAATAAGAAGGTGCAAGGGATACAGTAAACTTTAAGTGATGCATCGGAATCTAAAACAGGACTCACAGGAGAGGTTCAAATACGTAGAAAGTTAGAGTGTCTGTCCTCTTGTACTTAAGTCGGCATTGTGCCTTTTGAATATAATTCCGATGCAATTTCTGTGCTTCATCGTCAATAAGAAGGGCCAAGGGATACACTAAACCTGAGGTGAAGCATCGCAATCTAAAACTGGACTCACAGGAGAGGTTCAAATCAAAGAAAGTTAGAGTGTCAGTCCTCTTGTACTTAAGTCGGCATTGTGCCTTTTCTATAAAATTCGGATGCAATTTCTGTCTTTCATCGTCAATAAGGAGGTCCAAGGGATACAGTAAACCTGAAGGGAAGCATCGGAATCTAAAACTGGATTCACAGGAGAGGTTCAAGTCATAGAAAGTTAGAGTGTCATTCTTCTTGTACTTAAGTCGGCATTGTGCCTTTCGTATTAAATTCGGATGCAATTTCTGTTTTTCATCGTCAATAAGAAGGTCCAAGGGATACAGTAACCTGAAGTGAAGCATCGGAATCTAAAACTGGACTCACAGGAGAGGTTCAAATCATAGGAAGTTAGAGTGTCAGTCCCTTTGTACTTAAGTCGGCATAGTGCCTTTTGAATTTAATTCCGATGCAATTTCTGTACTTCATCGTCAATAAGAAGGTAAAAGGAATACAGTGAATCTGAAGTGAAGCATCGGAATCTAAAACTTGACTCACAGGAGCGGTTCAAATCATAGAAAGTTAGAGTGTCAGTCCTCTTGTACTTAAGTCGGCATTGTTCCTTTTGAATTTAATTCCGATGCAATATCTGTGCTTCATCGTCAATAAAAATTTCCAAGGGATACACTAAAACTGAGTTGAAGCATCGGAATCTAAAACTGGACTCACAGGAGAGGTTCAAATCATAGAAAGTTAGAGTGTCAGTCCTCTTGTACTTAAGTTGGCATTGTGCCTTTTGTGTTAAATTCGGATGCAATTTCTGTGTTTGATCGTCAATAAGAAGGTCCAAAGTATACAGTAAACCTGAAGTGAAGCAGGGGAATCTGAAACTGGACTCACAGGAGAGGTTCAAATAATAGCAAGTTAGAGTGTCAGTCCTCTTGTACTTAAGTCGGCATTGTGCCTTTTGTATTAAATTCGGATGCAATTTCTGTGTTTCATCGTCAATAAGAAGGTCCTAGGGATACAGTAATCCTGAAGTCGTGCATCAGATTCTAAAACTGGATTCACAGGAGATGTTCAAATCATAGAAAGTTAGAGTGTCAGTCCACTTGTACTTATGACGGCATTGTGCCTTTTGTATTAAATTCGGATGCAATTTCGGTGTTTCATCGTCAATAAGAAGGTCCAAGGGATACAGTAAACCTTTAGTGAAGCATCGGAATCTAAAACAGGACTCACAGGAGAGGTTCAAATCGTAGAAAGTTAGAGTGTCAGTCCACTTGCACTTAAGTCGGCATTGTGCCTTTTGAATTTGAATCCGATGCAATTTCTGTGCTTCATCGTCAATACGAAGGTCCAAGGGACAAAGTAGACTTGAAGTGAAGCATCGGAATCCATAACTGGACTCACAGGAGAGGTTCAAATCATAGAAAGTTAGTGTGTCAGTCCTCTTGTACTTAAGTCGGCATTGTGCCCTCTGAATACGATTCCGATGCAATTTCTGTGCTTCATCGTCAATAAGAAGGTCCAAGGTATACAGAAAAGCTGACGTGAAGCGTCGTAACCTGAAACTGGACTCACAGGAGAGGTTCAAATCATAGAAAGTTAGAGTGTCCGTCCTCTTGTACTTATGTCGGCATTGTGCCTTTTGTATTAAATTCGGATGAAATTTCTGTGTTTCATCGTCAAAAAGAAGGTCCAAGGGATACAGTAAACCTGAAGTGAAGCATCGGAATCTAAAACAGGACTCACAGGAGAGGTTCATATACTTGAAAGTTAGAGTGTCAGTCCTCTTGTACTTAAGTCGGCATTGTTCCTTTTGTATTAAATTCGGATGCAATTTCTGTGTTTCATCGTCAATAAGATGCTCCATGGGATACAGTGAATCTGAAGTGCAGCATCGGAATCTAAAACTGGACTCACAGGAGCGGTTCAAATCATAGAAAGTTAGAGTGTCAGTCCTCTTGTACTTAAGTCGGCATTGTGCCTTTTGTATTAAATTCGGATGCAATTCCTGTGTTTCATCGTCAATAAGTAGGTCCAAGGGATACAGTAAACCTGAAGTGAAGCATCGTAATCTAAAACTGGACTCACAGGAGAGTTTCAAGTCATAGAAAGATAGAGTGTCAGTGCTCTTGTACTTAAGTCGGCATTGTGCCTTTTGTATATAAATCGGATGCAAATTCTGTGTTTCATCGCCAATAAGAAGGTCCAAGGGATACAGTAATCCTGAAGTCATGCATCAGAATCAAACTCGACTCACAGGAGATGTTCAAATCATAGAAAGTTAGAGTGTCAGTCCGCTTGTACTTAAGACGGCATTGTGCATTTTGTATTAAATTCGGATGCAATTTCGGTGTTTCATCGTCAATAAGAGAGTCCAAGGGATACAGTAAACCTTAAGTGAAGCATCGGATTCTAAAACAGGACTCACAGGAGAGGTTCAAATCGTAGAAAGTTAGAGTGTCAGTCCTCTTGTACTTAAGTCGGCATTGTGCCTTTTGAATTTAATTCCGATGCAATTTCTGTGCTTCATCGTCAATAAGATGGTCCAAGGGATACACTAAACCTGAGGTGAAGCATCGGAATCTAAAACTGGACTCACTGGAGACGTTCAAATCATAGAAAGTTAGAGTGTCAGTCCTCTTGTACTTAAGTTGGCATTGTGCCTTTTGTATTAAATTCGGATGCAATTTCTGTGTTTCATCGTCAATAAGAAGGTCCAAGGGATACAGTAACCAGAAGTGAAGCATCGGAATCTAAAACTGGACTCTCAGGAGAGGTTCAAATCATAGAAAGTTAGAGTGTCAGTCATCTTGTACTTAAGTCGGCCTTGTGCCTTTTGTATTAAATTCGGATGCAATTTCTGTGTTTCATCGTCAATAAGTAGGTCCAAGGGATACAGTAATCCTGAAGTCATGCATCAGAATCTAAAACTGGACTGACAGGAGATGTTCAAATCATAGAAATTTAGAGTGTCAGTCCACTTGTAGTTAAGTCGGCATTGTGCCTTTTGTATTGAATTCGGATGCAATTTCTGTGTTTCATCGTCAATAAGAAGGTCCAAGGGATACAGTAACCAGAAGTGAAGCATCGGAATCTAAAACTGGACTCTCAGGAGAGGTTCAAATCATAGAAAGGTAGAGTGTCAGTCCCCTTGTACTTAAGTCGGCATTGAGCCTTTTAAATTTAATTCCGATGCAATTTCTGTACTTCATCGTCAATAAGAAGGTAAAAGGGATACAGTGAATCTGAAGTGAAGCATCGGAATCTAAAACTGGACTCACAGGAGCGGTTCAAATCATAGAAAGTTAGAGTGTCAGTCCTCTTGTACTTAAGTCGGCATTGTGCCTTTTGAATTTAATTCCGATGCAATAACTGTGCTTCATCGTCAATAAGAAGGTCCAAGGGATACAGTAAACCTGAGGTGAAGCATCGGAATCTAAAACTGGACTCACAGGAGAGGTTCAAATCATAGAAAGTTAGAGTCTCAGTCCTCTTGTAGTTAAGTCGGCATTGTGCCTTTTGTATTGAATTCGGATGCAATTTCTGTGTTTCATCGTCAATAAGAAGGTCAAAGGTATACAGTAAACCTGAAGTGAAGCATGGGAATCTGAAACTGGACTCACAGGAGAGGTTCAAATCATAGCAAATTAGAGTGTCAGTCCTCTTGTACTTAAGTCGGCAATGTGCCTTTCGTATTAAATTCGGATGCAATTTCTGTGTTTCATTGTCAATAACTAGGTCCAAGGGATACAGTACACCTGAAGTGAAGCATCGTAATCTAAAACTGGACTCACAGGGCAGGTTCAAGTCATAGAAAGTTAGAGTGTCAGTCCTCTTGTACTTAAGTCGGCATTGTGCCTTTTGTATAAAATTCGGATGCAATTTCTGTGTTTCATCGTCAATAAGAAGGTCCAAGGGATACAGTAATCCTGAAGTCATGCATCAGAATCTAAAACTGGAGTCACAGGAGAGGTTCAAATCATAGAAAGTTAGAGTGTCAGTCCACTTGTACTTAAGACGGCATTGTGCCTTTTGTATAAAATTCGGATGCAATTTCGGTGTTTCTTCGTCAATAAGAAGGTCCAAGGGATACACTAAACCTGAGGTGAAGCATCGGAATCTAAAACTGGACTCACAGGAGAGGTTCAAATCATAGAAAGTTAGAGTGTCAGTCCTCATGTACTTAAGTCGGCATTGTGACTTTTCTATAAAATTCGGATGCAATTTCTGTGTTTCATCGTCAATAAGAAGGTCCAAGGGATACAGTAATCCTGAAATCGTGCATCAGATTCTAAAACTGGACTCACAGGAGATGTTCAAATCATAGAAAGTTAGAGTGTCAGTCCACTTGTACTTATAACGGCATTGTCCCTTTTGTATTAAATTCGGATGCAATTTCGGTGTTTCATCGTCAATAAGAAGGTCCAAGGGATACACTAAACCTGAGGTGAAGCATCGGAATCTAAAACTGGACTCACAGGAGAGGTTCAAATCATAGAGAGTTAGAGTGTCAGTCCTCTTGTACTTAAGTCGGCATTGTGCCTTTTGTATTAAATTCGGACGCAATTCCTGTGTTTCATCGTCAATAAGTAGGTCCAAGGGATACAGTAAACCTGAAGTGAAGCATCGTAATCTAAAACTGGACTCACAGGAGAGGTTCAAGTCATAGAAAGTTAGAGTGTCAGTGCTCTTGTACTTAAGTCGGCATTGTGCCTTTTGTATAAAATTCGGATGCAAATTCTGTGTTTCATCGCCAATAAGAAGGTCCAAGGGATACAGTAATCCTGAAGTCAGGCATCAGAATCCAAAACTGGACTCACAGGAGATGTTCAAATCATAGAAAGTTAGAGTGTCAGTCCACTTGTACTTAAGACGGCATTGTGCATTTTGTATTAAATTCGGATGCAATTTCGGTGTTTCATCATCAATAAGAAGGTCCAAGGGATACAGTAAACCTTAAGTGAAGCATCGGAATCTAAAACAGGACTCACAGGAGAGGTTCACATCGTAGAAAGTTAGAGTGTCAGTCCTCTTGTACTTGAGTCGGCATTGTGCCTTTTGAATTTAATTCCGATGCAATTTCTGTGCTTCATCGTCAATAAGAAGGTCCAAGGGATACACTAAACCTGAGGTGAAGCATCGGAATCTAAAACTGTACTGACAGGAGATGTTCAAATCATAGAAATTTAGAGTGTCAGTCCACTTGTACTTAAGACGGCATTGTGCCTTTTGTATTAAATTCGGATGCAATTTCGGTGTTTCAACGTCAATATGAAGGTCCAAGGGATACAGTAAACCTTAAGTGAAGCATCGGAATCTAAAACAGGACTCACAGAAGAGGTTCAAATCGTAGAAAGGTAGAGTGTCAGTCCCCTTGTACTTAAGTCGGCATTGTGCCTTTTAAATTTAATTCCGATGCAATTTCTGTACTTCATCGTCAATAAGAAGGTAAAAGGGATACAGTGAATCTGAAGTGAAGCATCGGAATCTAAAACTGGACTCACAGGAGCGGTTCAAATCATAGAAAGTTAGAGTGTCAGTCCTCTTGTACTTAAGTCGGCATTGTGCCTTTTGAATTTAATTCCGATGCAATAACTGTGCTTCATCGTCAATAAGAAGGTCCAAGGGATACACTAAACCTGAGGTGAAGCATCGGAATCTAAAACTGGACTCACAGGAGAGGTTCAAATCATAGAAAGTTTGAGTCTCAGTCCTCTTGTACTTAAGTAGGCATTGTGCCTTTTGTATTAAATTCGGATGCAATTTCTGTGTTTCATCGTCAATAAGAAGGTCAAAGGTATACAGTAAACCTGAAGTGGAGCATGGGAATCTGAAACTGGACTCACAGGAGAGGTTCAAATCATAGCAAGTTAGAGTGTCAGTCCTCTTGTACTTAAGTCGGCATTGTGCCTTTTGTATTAAATTCGGATGCAATTTCTGTGTTTCATCGTCAATTAGAAGATCCAAGGTATACATTAAACCTGAAGTGAAGCATCGGAATCTAAAACTGAACTCACAGGAGAGGTTCAAATCATAGAAAGTTAGAGTGTCAGTCCTCTTGTACTTAAGTCGGCATTGTGCATTTTGTATTTAATTCGGATGCAATTTATGTGTTTCATCGTCAATAAGAAGGTCCAAGGTATACAGTAAACCTGAAGTGAAGCATCGGAATCTAAAACTGGACTCACAGGAGAGGTTCAAATCATAGAAAGTTAGAGTGTCAGTCCTCTTGTACTTAAGTCGGCATTGTGCCTTTTGTATTAAATTCGGATGCAATTTCTATGTTTCATCGTCAGTAAGAAGGTCCAAGGGATACACTAAACCCAAAGTGAAGCATCAGAATCTAAAACTGGACTCACAGGAGAGGTTCAAATCATAGAAAGTTTGAGTGACAGTCCTCTTGTACTTAAGTCGGCAATGTGCCTTATGTATTAAATTCGGATGCAATTTCTGTGTTTCATCGTCAATAAGTAGGTCCAAGGGATACAGTAAACCTGAAGTGAAGCATCGTAATCTAAAACTGGACTCACAGGACAGGTTCAAGTCATAGAAAGTTAGAGTGTCAGTCCTCTTGTACTAAAGTCGGCATTGTGCCTTTTGTATAAAATTCGGATGCAATTTCTGTGTTTCATCGTCAATAAGAAGGTCCAAGGGATACAGTAATCCTGAAGTCATGCATCAGAATCTAAAACTGGACTCACAGGAGATGTTCAAATCATAGAAAGTTAGAGTGTCAGTCCACTGGTACTTAAGACGGCATTGTTAGTTTTGTATTAAATTCGGATGCAGTTTCGGTGTTTCATCGTCAATAAGTAGGTCCAAGGGATACAGTAAACTTTAAGTGAAGCATCGGAATCTAAAACAGGACTCACAGGAGAGGTACAAATACGTAGAAAGTTAGAGTGTCAGTCCTCTTGTACTAAAGTCGGCATTGTGCCTTTTGAATATAATTCCGATGCAATTTCTGTGCTTCATCGTCAATAAGAAGGTCCAAGGGATACACTAAACCTGAGGTGAAGCATCGGAATCTAAAACTGGACTCACAGGAGAGGTTCAAATCATAGAAAGTTAGAGTGTCAGTCCTCTTGTACTTAAGTCGGCATTGTGCCTTTTCTAAAAAATTCGGATGCAATTTCTGTTATTCATCGTCAATAAGAAGGTCCAAGGGATACACTAAACCTGAAGGGAAGCATCGGAATCTAAAACTGGACTCACAGGAGAGGTTCAAATCATAGAAAGTTAGAGTGTCAGTCCTCTTGTACTTAAGTTGGCATTGTGCCTTTTGTATTACATTCGGATGCAATTTCTGTGTTTCATCGTCAATAAGAAGGTCCAAGGGATACACTAAACCCAAAGTGAAGCATCGGAATCTAAAACTGGACTCACAGGAGAGGTTCAAATCATAGAAAGTTTGAGTGACAGTCCTCTTGTACTTAAGTCGGCAATGTGCCTTTTGTATTAAATTCGGATGCAATTTCTGTGTTTCATCGTCAATAAGTAGGTCCAAGGGATACAATAAACCTGAAGTGAAGCATCGTAATCTAAAACTGGACTCATAGGACAGGTTCAAGTCATAGAAAGTTAGAGTGTCAGTCCTCTTGTACTTAAGTCGGCATTGTGCCTTTTGTATAAAATTCGGATGCAATTTCTGTGTTTCATCGTCAATAAGAAGGTCCAAGGGATACAGTAATTCTGAAGTCATGCATCAGAATCTAAAACTGGACTCACAGGAGATGTTCAAATCATAGAAAGTTAGAGTGTCAGTCCACTTGTTCTTAAGACGGCATTTTGCCTTTTGTATTAAATTCGGATGCAATTTCGGTGTTTCATCGTCAATAAGAAGGTCCAAGGGATACAGTAAACCTTAAGTGAAGCATCGGAATCTAAAACAGGACTCACAGGAGATGTTCAAATGCGTAGAAAGTTAGAGTGTCAGTCCTCTTGTACTTAAGTCGGCATTGTGCCTTTTGAATATAATTCCGATGCAATTTCTGTGCTTCATCGTCAATAAGAAGGTCCAAGGGATACACTAAACCTGAGGTGAAGCATCGGAATCTAAAATTGGACTCACTGGAGAGGTTCAAATCATAGAAAGTTAGAGTGTCAGTCCTCTTGTACTTAAGTCGGTATTGTGCATTTTGTATTTAATTCGGATGCAATTTATGTGTTTCATCGTCAATAAGAAGGTCCAAGGTATACAGTAAACCTGAAGTGAAGCATCGGAATCTAAAACTGGACTCACAGGAGAGGTTCAAATCATAGAAAGTTAGAGTGTCAGTCCTCTTGTACTTAAGTCGGCATTGTGCCTTTTGTATTAAATTCGGATGCAATTTCTATGTTTCATCGTCAGTAAGAAGGTCCAAGGGATACACTAAACCCAAAGTGAAGCATCAGAATCTAAAACTGGACTCACAGGAGAGGTTCAAATCATAGAAAGTTTGAGTGACAGTCCTCTTGTACTTAAGTCGGCAATGTGCCTTATGTATTAAATTCGGATGCAATTTCTGTGTTTCATCGTCAATAAGTAGGTCCAAGGGATACAGTAAACCTGAAGTGAAGCATCGTAATCTAAAACTGGACTCACAGGACAGGTTCAAGTCATAGAAAGTTAGAGTGTCAGTCCTCTTGTACTAAAGTCGGCATTGTGCCTTTTGTATAAAATTCGGATGCAATTTCTGTGTTTCATCGTCAATAAGAAGGTCCAAGGGATACAGTAATCCTGAAGTCATGCATCAGAATCTAAAACTGGACTCACAGGAGATGTTCAAATCATAGAAAGTTAGAGTGTCAGTCCACTGGTACTTAAGACGGCATTGTTAGTTTTGTATTAAATTCGGATGCAGTTTCGGTGTTTCATCGTCAATAAGTAGGTCCAAGGGATACAGTAAACTTTAAGTGAAGCATCGGAATCTAAAACAGGACTCACAGGAGAGGTTCAAATACGTAGAAAGTTAGAGTGTCAGTCCTCTTGTACTAAAGTCGGCATTGTGCCTTTTGAATATAATTCCGATGCAATTTCTGTGCTTCATCGTCAATAAGAAGGTCCAAGGGATACACTAAACCTGAGGTGAAGCATCGGAATCTAAAACTGGACTCACAGGAGAGGTTCAAATCATAGAAAGTTAGAGTGTCAGTCCTCTTGTACTTAAGTCGGCATTGTGCCTTTTCTAAAAAATTCGGATGCAATTTCTGTTATTCATCGTCAATAAGAAGGTCCAAGGGATACACTAAACCTGAAGGGAAGCATCGGAATCTAAAACTGGACTCACAGGAGAGGTTCAAATCATAGAAAGTTAGAGTGTCAGTCCTCTTGTACTTAAGTTGGCATTGTGCCTTTTGTATTACATTCGGATGCAATTTCTGTGTTTCATCGTCAATAAGAAGGTCCAAGGGATACACTAAACCCAAAGTGAAGCATCGGAATCTAAAACTGGACTCACAGGAGAGGTTCAAATCATAGAAAGTTTGAGTGACAGTCCTCTTGTACTTAAGTCGGCAATGTGCCTTTTGTATTAAATTCGGATGCAATTTCTGTGTTTCATCGTCAATAAGTAGGTCCAAGGGATACAATAAACCTGAAGTGAAGCATCGTAATCTAAAACTGGACTCATAGGACAGGTTCAAGTCATAGAAAGTTAGAGTGTCAGTCCTCTTGTACTTAAGTCGGCATTGTGCCTTTTGTATAAAATTCGGATGCAATTTCTGTGTTTCATCGTCAATAAGAAGGTCCAAGGGATACAGTAATCCTGAAGTCATGCATCAGAATCTAAAACTGGACTCACAGGAGATGTTCAAATCATAGAAAGTTAGAGTGTCAGTCCACTTGTTCTTAAGACGGCATTTTGCCTTTTGTATTAAATTCGGATGCAATTTCGGTGTTTCATCGTCAATAAGAAGGTCCAAGGGATACAGTAAACCTTAAGTGAAGCATCGGAATCTAAAACAGGACTCACAGGAGATGTTCAAATGCGTAGAAAGTTAGAGTGTCAGTCCTCTTGTACTTAAGTCGGCATTGTGCCTTTTGAATATAATTCCGATGCAATTTCTGTGCTTCATCGTCAATAAGAAGGTCCAAGGGATACACTAAACCTGAGGTGAAGCATCGGAATCTAAAATTGGACTCACTGGAGAGGTTCAAATCATAGAAAGTTAGAGTGTCAGTCCTCTTGTACTTAAGTCGGCATTGTGCCTTTCCTTTAAAATTCGGATGCAATTTCTGTCTTTCATCGTCAATAAGAAGGTCCAAGGGATACAGTAAACCTGAAGGGAAGCATCGGAATCTAAAACTGGACTCACAGGAGAGGTTCAAATCATAGAAAGTTAGAGTGTCATTCTTCTTGTACTTAAGTCGGCATTGTGTCTTTTGTATTAAATTCGGATGCAATTTCTGTTTTTCATCGTCAATAAGAAGGTCCAAGGGATACAGTAACCTGAAGTGAAGCATCGGAATCTAAAACTGGACCCACAGGAGAGGTTCAAATCATAGGAAGTTAGAGTGTCAGTCCCCTTGTACTTAAGTCGGCATTGTGCCTTTTGAATTTAATTCCGATGCAATTTCTGTACTTCATCGTCAATAAGAAGGTAAAAGGGATACAGTGAATCTGAAGTGAAGCATCGGAATCTAAAACTTAACTCACAGGAGCGGTTCAAATCATAGAAAGTTAGAGTGTCAGTCCTCTTCTACTTAAGTCGGCATTGTTCGTTTTGAATTTAATTCCGATGCAATATCTGTGCTTCATCGTCAATAAGAAGGTCCAAGGGATACACTAAACCTGAGGTGAAGCATCGGAATCTAAAACTGGACTCACAGGAGAGGTTCAAATCATAGAGAGTTAGAGTGTCAGTCCTCTTGTACTTAAGTCGGCATTGTGCCTTTTGTATTAAATTCGGATGCAATTCCTGTGTTTCATCGTCAATAAGTAGGTCCAAGGGATACAGTAAACCTGAAGTGAAGCATCGTAATCTAAAACTGGACTCACAGGAGAGGTTCAAGTCATAGAAAGTTAGAGTGTCAGTGCTCTTGTACTTAAGTCGGCATTGTGCCTTTTGTATAAAAGTCGGATGCAAATTCTGTGTTTCATCGCCAATAAGAAGGTCCAAGGGATACAGTAATCCTGAAGTCATGCATCAGAATCCAAAACTGGACTCACAGGAGGTGTTCAAATGATAGAAAGTTAGAGTGTCAGTCCACTTGTACTTAAGACGGCATTGTGCATTTTGTATTAAATTCGGATGCAATTTCGGTGTTTCATCGTCAATAAGAAGGTCCAAGGGATACAGTAAACCTTAAGTGAAGCATCGGAATCTAAAACAGGACTCACAGGAGAGGTTCACATCGTAGAAAGTTAGAGTGTCAGTCCTCTTGTACTTGAGTCGGCATTGTGCCTTTTGAATTCAATTCCGATGCAATTTCTGTGCTTCATCGTCAATAAGAAGGTCCAAGGGATACACTAAACCTGAGGTGAAGCATCGGAATCTAAAACTGGACTCACAGGAGAGGTTCAAATCATAGAAAGTTAGAGTGTCAGTCCTCTTGTACTTAACTCGGCATTGTGCCTTTTGTATTAAATTCGGATGCAATTTCTGTGTTTCATCGTCAATAAGAAGGTCCAAGGGATACAGTAAACCTTAAGTGAAGCATCGGAATCTAAAACAGGACTCACAGGAGAGGTTCACATCGTAGAAAGTTAGAGTGTCAGTCCTCTTGTACTTGAGTCGGCATTGTGCCTTTTGAATTCAATTCCGATGCAATTTCTGTGCTTCATCGTCAATAAGAAGGTCCAAGGGATACACTAAACCTGAGGTGAAGCATCGGAATCTAAAACTGGACTCACAGGAGAGGTTCAAATCATAGAAAGTTAGAGTGTCAGTCCTCTTGTACTTAAGTCGGCATTGTGCCTTTTGTATTAAATTCGGATGCAATTTCTGTGTTTCATCGTCAATTAGAAGATCCAAGGTATACATTAAACCTGAAGTGAAGCATCGGAATCTAAAACTGAACTCACAGGAGAGGTTCAAATCATAGAAAGTTAGAGTGTCAGTCCTCTTGTACTTAAGTCGGCATTGTGCATTTTGTATTTAATTCGGATGCAATTTATGTGTTTCATCGTCAATAAGAAGGTCCAAGGTATACAGTAAACCTGAAGTGAAGCATCGGAATCTAAAACTGGACTCACAGGAGAGGTTCAAATCATAGAAAGTTAGAGTGACAGTCCTCTTGTACTTAAGTCGGCATTGTGCCTTTTGTATTAAATTCGGATGCAATTTCTATGTTTCATCGTCAGTAAGAAGGTCCAAGGGATACACTAAACCCAAAGTGAAGCATCAGAATCTAAAACTGGACTCACAGGAGAGGTTCAAATCATAGAAAGTTTGAGTGACAGTCCTCTTGTACTTAAGTCGGCAATGTGCCTTATGTATTAAATTCGGATGCAATTTCTGTGTTTCATCGTCAATAAGTAGGTCCAAGGGATACAGTAAACCTGAAGTGAAGCATCGTAATCTAAAACTGGACTCACAGGACAGGTTCAAGTCATAGAAAGTTAGAGTGTCAGTCCTCTTGTACTAAAGTCGGCATTGTGCCTTTTGTATAAAATTCGGATGCAATTTCTGTGTTTCATCGTCAATAAGAAGGTCCAAGGGATACAGTAATCCTGAAGTCATGCATCAGAATCTAAAACTGGACTCACAGGAGATGTTCAAATCATAGAAAGTTAGAGTGTCAGTCCACTGGTACTTAAGACGGCATTGTTAGTTTTGTATTAAATTCGGATGCAGTTTCGGTGTTTCATCGTCAATAAGTAGGTCCAAGGGATACAGTAAACTTTAAGTGAAGCATCGGAATCTAAAACAGGACTCACAGGAGAGGTTCAAATACGTAGAAAGTTAGAGTGTCAGTCCTCTTGTACTAAAGTCGGCATTGTGCCTTTTGAATATAATTCCGATGCAATTTCTGTGCTTCATCGTCAATAAGAAGGTCCAAGGGATACACTAAACCTGAGGTGAAGCATCGGAATCTAAAACTGGACTCACAGGAGAGGTTCAAATCATAGAAAGTTAGAGTGTCAGTCCTCTTGTACTTAAGTCGGCATTGTGCCTTTTCTAAAAAATTCGGATGCAATTTCTGTTATTCATCGTCAATAAGAAGGTCCAAGGGATACACTAAACCTGAAGGGAAGCATCGGAATCTAAAACTGGACTCACAGGAGAGGTTCAAATCATAGAAAGTTAGAGTGTCAGTCCTCTTGTACTTAAGTTTGCATTGTGCCTTTTGTATTACATTCGGATGCAATTTCTGTGTTTCATCGTCAATAAGAAGGTCCAAGGGATACACTAAACCCAAAGTGAAGCATCGGAATCTAAAACTGGACTCACAGGAGAGGTTCAAATCATAGAAAGTTTGAGTGACAGTCCTCTTGTACTTAAGTCGGCAATGTGCCTTTTGTATTAAATTCGGATGCAATTTCTGTGTTTCATCGTCAATAAGTAGGTCCAAGGGATACAATAAACCTGAAGTGAAGCATCGTAATCTAAAACTGGACTCATAGGACAGGTTCAAGTCATAGAAAGTTAGAGTGTCAGTCCTCTTGTACTTAAGTCGGCATTGTGCCTTTTGTATAAAATTCGGATGCAATTTCTGTGTTTCATCGTCAATAAGAAGGTCCAAGGGATACAGTAATCCTGAAGTCATGCATCAGAATCTAAAACTGGACTCACAGGAGATGTTCAAATCATAGAAAGTTAGAGTGTCAGTCCACTTGTTCTTAAGACGGCATTTTGCCTTTTGTATTAAATTCGGATGCAATTTCGGTGTTTCATCGTCAATAAGAAGGTCCAAGGGATACAGTAAACCTTAAGTGAAGCATCGGAATCTAAAACAGGACTCACAGGAGATGTTCAAATGCGTAGAAATTTAGAGTGTCAGTCCTCTTGTACTTAAGTCGGCTTTGTGCCTTTTGAATATAATTCCGATGCAATTTCTGTGCTTCATCGTCAATAAGAAGGTCCAAGGGATACACTAAACCTGAGGTGAAGCATCGGAATCTAAAATTGGACTCACTGGAGAGGTTCAAATCATAGAAAGTTAGAGTGTCAGTCCTCTTGTACTTAAGTCGGCATTGTGCCTTTCCTATAAAATTCGGATGCAATTTCTGTCTTTCATCGTCAATAAGAAGGTCCAAGGGATACAGTAAACCTGAAGGGAAGCATCGGAATCTAAAACTGGACTCACAGGAGAGGTTCAAATCATAGAAAGTTAGAGTGTCATTCTTCTTGTACTTAAGTCGGCATTGTGTCTTTTGTATTAAATTCGGATGCAATTTCTGTTTTTCATCGTCAATAAGAAGGTCCAAGGGATACAGTAACCTGAAGTGAAGCATCGGAATCTAAAACTGGACCCACAGGAGAGGTTCAAATCATAGGAAGTTAGAGTGTCAGTCCCCTTGTACTTAAGTCGGCATTGTGCCTTTTGAATTTAATTCCGATGCAATTTCTGTACTTCATCGTCAATAAGAAGGTAAAAGGGATACAGTGAATCTGAAGCGAAGCATCGGAATCTAAAACTTAACTCACAGGAGCGGTTCAAATCATAGAAAGTTAGAGTGTCAGTCCTCTTGTACTTAAGTCGGCATTGTTCGTTTTGAATTTAATTCCGATGCAATATCTGTGCTTCATCGTCAATAAGAAGGTCCAAGGGATACACTAAACCTGAGGTGAAGCATCGGAATCTAAAACTGGACTCACAGGAGAGGTTCAAATCATAGAGAGTTAGAGTGTCAGTCCTCTTGTACTTAAGTCGGCATTGTGCCTTTTGTATTAAATTCGGATGCAATTCCTGTGTTTCATCGTCAATAAGTAGGTCCAAGGGATACAGTAAACCTGAAGTGAAGCATCGTAATCTAAAACTGGACTCACAGGAGAGGTTCAAGTCAAAGAAAGTTAGAGTGTCAGTGCTCTTGTACTTAAGTCGGCATTGTGCCTTTTGTATAAAAGTCGGATGCAAATTCTGTGTTTCATCGCCAATAAGAAGGTCCAAGGGATACAGTAATCCTGAAGTCATGCATCAGAATCCAAAACTGGACTCACAGGAGGTGTTCAAATCATAGAAAGTTAGAGTGTCAGTCCACTTGTACTTAAGACGGCATTGTGCATTTTGTATTAAATTCGGATGCAATTTCGGTGTTTCATCGTCAATAAGAAGGTCCAAGGGATACAGTAAACCTTAAGTGAAGCATCGGAATCTAAAACAGGACTCACAGGAGAGGTTCACATCGTAGAAAGTTAGAGTGTCAGTCCTCTTGTACTTGAGTCGGCATTGTGCCTTTTGAATTCAATTCCGATGCAATTTCTGTGCTTCATCGTCAATAAGAAGGTCCAAGGGATACACTAAACCTGAGGTGAAGCATCGGAATCTAAAACTGGACTCACAGGAGAGGTTCAAATCATAGAAAGTTAGAGTGTCAGTCCTCTTGTACTTAAGTCGGCATTGTGCCTTTTGTATTAAATTCGGATGCAATTTCTGTGTTTCATCGTCAATAAGAAGGTCCAAGGGATACAGTAACCAGAAGTGAAGCATCGGAATCTAAAACTGGACTCTCAGGAGAGGTTCAAATCATAGAAAGTTAGAGTGTCAGTCCTCTTGTACTTATGTCGGCATTGTGCCTTTTGTATTAAATTCGGATGCAATTTCTGTGTTTCATCGTCAATAAGTAGGTCCAAGGGATACAGTAATCCTGAAGTCATGCATCAGAATCTAAAACTGGACTGACAGGAGATGTTCAAATCAAAGAAATTTAGAGTGTCAGTCTACTTGTACTTAAGACGGCATTGTGCCTTTTGTATTAAATTCGGATGCAATTTCGGTGTTTCATCGTCAATAAGAAGGTCCAAGGGATACAGTAAACCTTAAGTGAAGCATCGGAATCTAAAACAGGACTCACAGAAGAGGTTCAAATCGTAGAAAGGTAGAGTGTCAGTCGCCTTGTACTTAAGTCGGCATTGTGCCTTTTAAATTTAATTCCGATGCAATTTCTGTACTTCATCGTCAATAAGAAGGTAAAAGATTTACAGTGAATCTGAAGTGAAGCATCGGAATCTAAAACTGGACTCACAGGAGCGGTTCAAATCATAGAAAGTTAGAGTGTCAGTCCTCTTGTACTTAAGTCGGCATTGTGCCTTTTGAATTTAATTCCGATGCAATAACTGTGCGTCATCGTCAATAAGAACGTCCAAGGGATACACTAAACCTGAGGTGAAGCATCGGAATCTAAAACTGGACTCACAGGAGAGGTTCAAATCATAGAAAGTTTGAGTCTCAGTCCTCTTGTACTTAAGTAGGCATTGTGCCTTTTGTATTAAATTCGGATGCAATTTCTGTGTTTCATCGTCAATAAGAAGGTCAAAGGTATACAGTAAACCTGAAGTGGAGCATGGGAATCTGAAACTGGACTCACAGGAGAGGTTCAAATCATAGCAAGTTAGAGTGTCAGTCCTCTTGTACTTAAGTCGGCATTGTGCCTTTTGTATTAAATTCGGATGCAATTTCTGTGTTTCATCGTCAATAAGAAGATCCAAGGTATACACTAAACCTGAAGTGAGGCATCGGAATCTAAAACTGAACTCACAGGAGAGGTTCAAATCATAGAAAGTTAGAGTGTCAGTCCTCTTGTACTTAAGTCGGCATTGTGCCTTTTCTATTTAATTCGGATGCAATTTATGTGTTTCATCGTCAATAAGAAGGTCCAAGGTATACAGTAAACTTGAAGTGAAGCATCGGAATCTAAAACTGGACTCACAGGAGAGGTTCAAATCATAGAAAGTTAGAGTGTCAGTCCTCTTGTACTTAAGTCGGCATTGTGCCTTTTGTATTAAATTCGGATGCAATTTCTGTGCTTCATCGTCAATAAGATGGTCCAAGGTATACAGTAAACCTGAAGTGAAGCATCAGATTTTAAAACTGGACTCACAGGAGAGGTTCAAATCATAGAGGGTTAGAGTGTCAGTCCTCTTGTACTTAAGTTGGCATTGTGCCATTTGTATTAGATTCGGGTGCAATTTCTGTATTTCATCGTCAATAAGAAGGTCCAAGGGATACACTAAACCCAAAGTGAAGCATCAGAATCTAAAACTGGACTCACAGGAGAGGTTCAAATCATAGAAAGTTTGAGTGACAGTCCTCTTGTACTAAAGTCGGCATTGTGCCTTTTGTATAAAATTCGGATGCAATTTCTGTGTTTCATCGTCAATAAGAAGGTCCAAGGGATAAAGTAATCCTGAAGTCATGCATCAGAATCTAAAACTGGACTCACAGGAGATGTTCAAATCATAGAAAGTTAGAGTGTCACTCCACTTGTACTTAAGAGGGCATTGTGCCTTTTGTATTAAATTCGGATGCAGTTTCGGTGTTTCATCGCCAATAAGTAGGTCCAAGGGATACAGTAAACTTTAAGTGAAGCATCGGAATCTAAAACAGGACTCACAGGAGAGGTTCAAATACGTAGAAAGTTAGAGTGTCAGTCCTCTTGTACTTAAGTTGGCATTGTGCCTTTTGTATTACATTCGGATGCAATTTCTGTGTTTCATCGTCAATAAGAAGGTCCAAGGGATACACTAAACACAAAGTGAAGCATCGGAATCTAAAACTGGACTCACAGGAGAGGTTAAAATCATAGAAAGTTTGAGTGACAGTCCTCTTGTACTTAAGTCGGCAATGTGCCTTTTGTTTTAAATTCGGATGCAATTTCTGTGTTTCATCGTCAATAAGTAGGTCCAAGGGATACAGTAAACCTGAAGTGAAGCATCGTAATCTAAAACTGGACTCACAGGACAGGTTCAAGTCATAGAAAGTTAGAGTGTCAGTCCTCTTGTACTTAAGTCGGCATTGTGCCTTTTGTATAAAATTCGGATGTAATTTCTGTGTTTCATCGTCAATAAGAAGGTCCAAGGGATACAGTAATCCTGAAGTCATGCATCAGAATCTAAAACTGGACTCACAGGAGATGTTCAAATCATAGAAAGTTAGAGTGTCAGTCCACTTGTTCTTAAGACGGCATTTTGCCTTTTGTATTAAATTCGGATGCAATTTCGGTGTTTCATCGTCAATAAGAAGGTCCAAGGGATACAGTAAACCTTAAGTGAAGCATCGGAATCTAAAACAGGACTCACAGGAGATTTTCAAATACGTAGAAAGTTAGAGTGTCAGTCCTCTTGTACTTAAGTCGGCATTGTGCCTTTTGAATATAATTCCGATGCAATTTCTGTGCTTCATCGTCAATAAGAAGGTCCAAAGGATACACTAAACCTGAGGTGAAGCATCGGAATCTAAAATTGGACTCACTGGAGAGGTTCAAATCATAGAAAGTTAGAGTGTCAGTCCTCTTGTACTTAAGTCGGCATTGTGCCTTTCCTATAAAATTCGGATGCAATTTCTGTCTTTCATCGTCAATAAGAAAGTCCAAGGGATACAGTAAACCTGAAGGGAAGCATCGGAATCTAAAACTGGACTCACAGGAGAGGTTCAAATCATAGAAAGTTAGAGTGTCATTCTTCTTGTACTTAAGTCGGCATTGTGCCTTTTGTATTATATTCGGACGCAATTTCTGTTTTTCATTGTCAATAAGAAGGTCCAAGGGATACAGTAACCTGAAGTGAAGCATCGGAATCTAAAACTGGACCCACAGGAGAGGTTCAAATCATAGGAAGTTAGAGTGTCAGTCCCCTTGTACTTAAGTCGGCATTGTGCCTTTTGAATTTAATTCCGATGCAATTATTGTACTTCATCGTCAATAAGAAGGTCCAAGGGATACAGTAACCTGAAGTGAAGCATCGGAATCTAAAACTGGACCCACAGGAGCGGTTCAAATCATAGGAAGTTAGAGTGTCAGTCCTCTTGTACTTAAGTCGGCATTGTGCCTTTTGTACTAAATTCGGATGCAATATTTGTTTCTCATCGTCAATAAAAAGGTCCAAGGGATACAGTAAACCTGAATAGAAGCATCGGAATCTAAAACTGGACTCTCACGAGAGGTTCAAATCATAGAAAGTAGTTAGAGTGTCAGTCCTCTTGTACTTAAGTCGGCATTGTGCCTATTGTATTAAATTCGGATGCAATTTCTGTGTTTCATCGTCAATAAGAACATCCAAGGTATACAGTAAACCTGAAGTGAAGCATCGGAATCTAAAACTGGACTCACAGGAGAGGTTCAAATCATAGAAAGTTAGAGTGTCAGTCATCTTGTACTTAAGACGGCATTGTGCCTTTTGTATTAAATTCGGATGCAATTTCTGTACTTCATCGTCAATAAGAAGGCCCAAGGCATACAGTAAACCTGAAGTGAAGCTTCGGAATCTAAGACTGGACTCACAGGAGAGGTTCAAATCATAGAAAGTTAGAGAGTCAGTCCTCTTGTACTTAAGTTGGCATTGTGACTTTTGTATTAGATTCGGATGCAATTTCTGTGGTTCATCGTCAATAAGAAGGTCCAAGGGATACACTAAACCCAAAGTGAAGCCTCGGAATCTAAAACTGGACTCACAGGAGAGGTTCAAATCATAGAAAGTTAGAGTGACAGTCCTCTTGTACTTAAGTCGGCATTGTGCCTTTGTATTAAATTCGGATGCAATTTCTGTGTTTCATCGTCAATAAGTAGGTCCAAGAGATACAGTAAACCTGAAGTGAAGCTTCGTAATCTAAAGCTGGACTCACAGGAGAGGTTCAAGTCAAAGAAAATTATTGTGTCAGTCCTCTTGTACTTAAGTCGGCATTGTGCCTTTTCTATAAAATTCGGATGCAATATCTGTGTTTCATCGTCAATAAGAAGGTCCAAGGGATACAGTAAACCTGAAGTGAAGCATCATAATCTAAAACTTGGACTCACAGGAAAGGTTCAAATCATAGAAAGTTAGAGTGTCAGTCCTCTTGTACTTATGTCGGCATTGTGCCTTTTGTATTAAAGTCCGATGCAATTATTGTACTTCATCGTCAATAAGAAGGTCCAAGGGATACTGTAACCTGAAGTGAAGCATCGGAATCTAAAACTGGACCCACAGGAGCGGTTCAAATCATAGGAAGTTTGAGTCTCAGTCCTCTTGTACTTAAGTAGGCATTGTGCCATTTGTATTAAATTCGGATGCAATTTCTGTGTTTCATCGTCAATAAGAAGGTCAAAGGTATACAGTAAACCTGAAGTGGAGCATGGGAATCTGAAACTGGACTCACAGGAGAGGTTCAAATCATAGCAAGTTAGAGTGTCAGTCCTCTTGTACTTAAGTCGGCATTGTGCCTTTTGTATTAAATTCGGATGCAATTTCTGTGTTTCATCGTCAATAAGAAGATCCAAGGTATACACTAAACCTGAAGTGAAGCATCGGAATCTAAAACTGAACTCACAGGAGAGGTTCAAATCATAGAAAGTTAGAGTGTCAGTCCTCTTGTACTTAAGTCGGCATTGTGCCTTTTCTATTTAATTCGGATGCAATTTATGTGTTTCATCGTCAATAAGAAGGTCCAAGGTATACAGTAAACTTGAAGTGAAGCATCGGAATCTAAAACTGGACTCACAGGAGAAGTTCAAATCATAGAAAGTTAGAGTGTCAGTCCTCTTGTACTTAAGTCGGCATTGTGCCTTTTGTATTAAATTCGGATGCAATTTCTGTGCTTCATCGTCAATAAGATGGTCCAAGGTATACAGTAAACCTGAAGTGAAGCATCAGATTTTAAAACTGGACTCACAGGAGAGGTTCAAATCATAGAGGGTTAGAGTGTCAGTCCTCTTGTACTTAAGTTGGCATTGTGCCATTTGTATTAGATTCGGGTGCAATTTCTGTATTTCATCGTCAATAAGAAGGTCCAAGG